>NC_045715.1:31910307-32216898 GCF_009834535.1 Camelus ferus | reverse complement strand
GCTGTGAGGATTGGATGAGTTGATAGGTGCAAAGTGTTTCAAATATAATTTATCAAGTTTTACACTAATGATTTGTGCACATAACAATATGCATGTTATTTTAAAAACTAAAAAAAATATATATAATAAACACCTAGTACTTATAGATAAAATAGATTGGTGGTTGCCAGAGGTGGGGGGTGGAGGTGGGCAAAATGGGTGAAGGAGGTCAAAAGGTACAAAATTTCACTTACAAATAAATAAGTCATGGGAATGTAATGTAAAGCATGGTGACTAGAGTTAATAATAATCTATTGCCTGTTTGAAAATTGCTAAGAGAGTAGATCTCAAAAGTTCTCACCCCAAGAAAAACAATTTTGTAACTATATGTGGTGGTGGATATCATCTAGACTTACTGGGGTGGCCATTTAGCAATAAGTACAAATAATGAAACTTCATGTTGCAGCCTGGAAGCTAATACAATGTTATATGTCAATTATACCTCAATTGAGAAATGAAATAGAGCTTCATGTTAGACTACCCCACTACAAAGGGAATTAAAAGTGATGAAGTTTGCATTTTGCTGTACACTTGAAACTAACACAATATTGTAAATTAACTACACTTCAATTAAAAAAAAAGAGAGAGAGAGAGAAATAGGATGGGGCAAAAAAGTGACGGATTTTTCTTTGCAGAATCATCTTAGGCCAATGTATATCCAGATTCCTGTCAAAGTTCAAAGAGTTCAAAACCTTGAGAGGATTTTAAGCGGGATACATGATTCCACTTTGGGTAGCCTGTTATCTGCCACTAATCCACATGTCTATTTTTACCAAGAGATCTAAGCGTAAGGATTCACGATATTCTCAGAACTGGAGCGCCCTCAGAAAGTTAGCTTTTTGAAACATGCAGTTTGTAGCAGATGCGTGATTAAGAAAATAACTAAATCTCTTAAGACAACAATTTTTAGATGGTTCTACATCCTCCAGAATCTCTTATCTGATTTAATCTCCTTAGTAAATCAAAGCATTTGTTCTAAGGTTGACGACCAGCTTGGAAGGTATCAATGGATGGGATCTTAAAATAGCCCTGGGGATACTTCGGATTATGTGCAACAAACCAAAAAAACCCCAAAACACAGAACAACTACAGTCTTCCCAGGGCTTTATAAAATGATAAAAGAAACTACTATTTGCTTAGTTATGGGTTTCTGCCTAACCCTGTTTGCAGAAATACTTCTGAGACCAGCCTTGGTGATGGCCGAGATATCACACATCTACGACTCAAGTATGGTGCTAAACGCTCTTGATTTCAGTTTATTATTGGGGTAAAGTGTTCTTCTTGGTTGGAGCTCTTGGCAGATTTCCCTCTTGCCTATCCCGTCACCACTGCGATCTTCTCCACCTGCACCTCCTCCTTGATTCAGCTGCGTCTGGGGTTTGGGAAGATGGTGAAAACAGAGCACTGTGCTGCCTCTGCCCTCCCCCTACCCCCGCAGTATCAGCTCAGCGACAGACATAAGGGATCTCCATCCCAGATGGGTTTTTATCCTGTGGTAACTTATGTCCGTAGGGCTCAGTGCCATCTTTGAAAACCTGTTTGCCTTAAGCTCAGGAACATGCCTTCACACCCACATATTTCATAATTTTTCCTCTTCACACCCCTATGACCAAGGAATATTTGCAAATTCTTTTGGCTGAGTAACTGGTAATTTATGTGAGACATTCTTAAGTACCTACAGCCTGACTTTGTCTTCCACCGAGCTCCTGGTTGGGACCACAATCCCCCGTCGGATTCTTTATGAATGACTGGAGTGAATCTGGTCCTCAGCGATGGGGACTGAGCGGGTGACATCAGTTAGGGAGCCAGGTGTTTTGAATGACCTTAAAAGACTGGAATTTCCTAGGTTTCCTCTTGTCCTCCCCGGGGTATTCATTCTGATAGCTGCAATTTCTGGCTCTGTGTTGATGACCATCGATTCTATCCTTTAAACCCCAAGCTCTCTTCTGAAATCCAGATCCACGTAATCAGCTGGCTGGTGGGCATCTCATCTTGAATATGTCTCTGGGCCACCCTGTGGAATCCATCATCGCTTTCCTCCCCTCCCCACAAGCTGCTGCTCCAGAAGGTATTTTTTTTATCTCAGTGAACGACATGCCGTCCACTCAATTTCTCCAAGCAGATGTCAGACTTAATTCTTTCCTTCAACATCCTCCGACCTGCACACGTAGGCACCCCTTTTCTGTCTTACTCAACATAGCCCAGATCCATCCAATTCCCTTCATGTCACCAACTCCACCCTCATTGCCACTCTAAGAGCCCACCTGCGCTTCTGGCCTCTGATCTTGTCCTTTTCCAATTTTCTGAAGGCAGCGAGAAAGATCTTTCTAAAACACAATTTAGATGCTGTCACTCCTCGACTTAAACTCTTTCTAGAGCCCTGTCCTGCCGTCTCAGTGAACACCAGCTCAGCAGACTACTTCTCACTGCTTTCAATGCTGTCTTCCTCCCCCCCTCCCCCCACTTCTATCTTGCTAACTCCTAATGAATTTTAAGCCTCAAATTTATTTATTATTTCCTTTGGGAAATCTTCCCTGAATTCTTCAGATGAGGTTGGCTCCTGTATTCTCACAGCATCTTGTGCTTACCCTTCGTAACAGTTATGTTATTTTATATTAACTTGTCCGTCTCCTTCATATACTATAAGTTCCTTGCTAGGGGGAACTGTGTCTGGTTCAGCATTGTACCAGGGTCTAGTAAGCATCCTGCAAATATTTACTGAATGAATGAATGAATGAATGAACCAATCCATCTCAGGCAAGACCATGAGCGCTCATAAGTTGTTAGTACATGTGTATGTGCCCTACGGCAGCAGCATAAAATATAAAGTGGCAAAATTTAAGATTCTGTGATTCCAAAGAACAGAGTGGTGAGCCATTAATGGCAGTGTTTGATTCTTGCTATTCCTGAAGGTACTGGAGTACACCAGAAACTGACACATTGTAACTGACTATACTTCAAGTTAAAAAAAAAAAGGAAGATATTGGAACTGTGAGTGAAACATGTCACCTGCCATAACAGTAAACCAAGGATGTTGTGGCCATCAAGCCAGCAGTCACTACATCTGCCCCCATGCCCCTCGAGGGCTCTCAGGATGGAGAAAGCAGGGTAGGGGCCCTAGGTGGGTAAGGTGTATATCCAAAGAATGGCTCCAGTAAGCCCAGACTTTTGCACCTTCCCCTGCAGAGAAAAGAGCTAAATTCATTCACTTGAGCTGTCCAGTTTCCTTTGATTAACAGTAATCTTTTGATGTTCCAACTACCTGGTTTTTGTTGCAAGAACTCCTATGTATCCTGGCTCCTCCCTTCCCTCCATCTGAGAGGCTGCCTCCCAGGCTTAAGACCTCAGCAAGTCCATGGAATAAAAAATAATTTTCAACTTTTAGCTTGTGCATTTTTTTTTCAGTCAACAGAATGAAGCATATAAAAAAAAGGCAAGATAATAAACTCATTTATTAATAAACAACGACATTATCAGGGCCTGTTGGGTGCCAGGCCTTGTGAGGGGCTTCGGACACCCCGAGGTCATAAAACCTAGTGACTGTTCTCCAGGAGTTCACAGTCGAACGGGTGACAGGCTCACAGAACATTAGAGCAGGAGGAGGCACAAAGGAAGTTCAATTCAGCCCCCTCGTCTTACAGATGAGATCTAGATGATTCTACAGTGTCTTCCCAATTATTCAGTAATTGTTTAAAAAGAGGATGCTTTTCCCTTTGCACAGCCACACTTCCCCCCACCTTCAATTAGCTACCTCCTAAAAAAGGGAACTCTGTACCACACAGCCAATATAAGCTCACCTTGGAAGCGAAAAAAATGTGTGGTCTGCCAAAACTGCCTGGAAAGATACATTTCTATTTAAAATCTTGGCATCGTAAATGCTTTAGGAGGAAAAAAAAAAAAACTGTGTGATAGTTAAAATGATCATTAATTAAAATCATAAAGCTATGTTAGTAAGATGTGGGAAGACACCACATAATCGTTTGACTCAAGCATTTTATTGACAGGAAACTGGTTTTAAAGGAAAGATTGTTATTATTAAGCTAAGAGAGAATTCGTTTTTAATGGATGTTTTAGAAGTTTCGGTAAAGTGACCATTTGGGCACATTTCAACGTGTTGATGTCACGCAAAGATAGGCCAACTGGTTTGCATCAGGTGAGAGATGAGGAAGTGGCCTGTCAAAGGTTGTTTTTCTTGGATGAAACAGGCCTTATTCATAGGGTGTGTGCCCCACCGTAGGAGACAGAATAAGGCAGCCTAGAATTAAAAGGTTGAAAATACCTACATCTTCAAGACAGAAAACCAAAAATGCTCACTTCTGGAGGGCAGTCGATGCCCTAAATATCTTCGTTTCACTCACATGTCATCTGTTCCTGCAGCTCTGAATGCCCAAAGGTGGGGTTTCGCACATTCTGTGTTTATATTTAGAGGGTCACTGACTTTAAAAGATCTCACATGTGCAAAAAGTTATGCTGAAGAGGTTCAAATAGACTGGCCATTGATGATAGTTGCTGTATTGTTACACGATTACGTCTACATACATGAGTTATATGTTACAGATGCTATTACACGTCATATACATGCTGCACTGTTATCCATTACATACACATGCATGAATATGCACATTATTACATGTACACATCACTATTACATATACCTGCACCGCATTATTACACATGTGTTTTGCTATTACATATACATATATGCATTGTTACAACGACTGGGAGCAATTTTGTTAATAAATCAGACTGTACTTCAATCAAACTTTGGGCATGATTTTCCCTGTCTTTTTGATTTTTATCATCCATGAGAGAGGGGGGAGAGAAAAGCTTTCCCTTCTTCCATCATTTAGTGGAGTGGCAATGATACTGTTCCTTCAAGTAGAAAAGTCAAAAGTCACATCTCATCTCAGAGATTCAAACAGATTTAATTTACATGCTGAACGCATGTGATCTGGACTGGAACGCAGTGGAATTTAAAGCAGGCACGCTCACCACAAAGAGGAAAACACCCTGCATTTTCTAATTACATAAGCAGTGAGGCTTGGATGCTAGACGATGGGGGAAAAGAATCTCTAGGCAAGAATTGTGATATGCTTTTTCAGTGCTCACAGCACTGACTCCCTTGAACGTACATTTTGAAACGTGTGCCTGCTGCTCTGCCTCCGCTGCTCCCCGGCTCTGCTGGATGAAGCTGGCCGTTTGCCCTCTGCTATTTTCTATCCTTGTTTTGAGCGTGTGAGGCTTACTTCCCTTCTCAAAGGGTCTGCTTCTAGAGATTAACAATACATTGAAAAGAATTTTTGAAAAAGAAAAGAATATAATTTATTTGCTTATTATGTGTTGCATTTGAGCCTATTTACTATGTTTTTTTTTTTCTGGTTTTATCCTTATCTTTTTGAAAATTTTTTAAATTCTTTTTTTTTTGGTGGGGGGTAGTAATTGCCTTTATTTACTTTTTTTTAATGCAGGTGCTGCGGATTGAACCCAGGACCTCACGCATGCTTACGCATGTACTCTACCACTGAGCTACACCCTCCCCCACCATTTATGATGTTTTATGCTATTTTAGAAGGATATATGTTTTGAATTGGTTTACCAATATAATTTCCTCAAATTTGGGATTATGACCTCATTTTGCACTTGAGGGGACACGGTGTGTAGATGACTTGCCCATGTTCTCCCTGCTGGTCTGTAGGGGAGGAGCCAGGATTAGAAACCAGAGGCAGGATTCTCTGCTCCATCACTCTCTCTGTAAACCGAATACTCCTCCTCCAGGCAGTCACCCCAGCATCGAGTCCCCAGCGTCCCCAGCCTCTGGTAATGACTCAGCAAATACTCTTGCAATCAAGGGGAACCCTAACTGCAGACTTACTCACCGTATCAAGGGAACAGCCTTTGCAGGATACGGAGAGCAAGGCAGACACACAGACAAAGAGGCTAACGTGGGACCAAAGCACCACATGCTGCTTCCCTCACCGCTTTCCAGCCCAAAGGAGAGAGACTTCAAAATGACCCCAAATTAATCCTGCATAAGTAGGACAAAGAAATCAAAGCAAGTATTGCCAGCTCCCTCGAGAGATGGCTAGGAATGAATTTGGTTCCAACTGAGCAGAAATTCAATTTTGGCATCCGCTCCGCTCAGAAATAAGGTCAGTCGTTTAAAACCGTGTCCCAAGGAAAGCCTGGGTGTCGCAGGTGATTATCTTCAGACTTTCGCAGCATCCTGGGGTCCCAGCATCAGGCTTGGCGTGCTTTCCCCGAGGGCACTTGCATCAGCCTTGATGAGAGCTCTGCTCCCAGCCTGGTTTTTGCATTCACGGAGTTTACTCCAGTGTCCCACACCGCCGGGTTTTCTCAGGTCATTAAGAAAATCTCACTTCCCTGCAGCAACAATTCTTTTTGTTTGTGTTGCTCTGGCATATCCTTCTTGGAGGAGACAAGCCATCATTCTCTTTGTTTTAAAGAGGCAGCCGATTATGGATTTTTTATACTTAAGATTCTGCAACATGACATCTAGGGCAGGCTTCCTTTCATTCACAGGTCCCGAGGGTGTAATCTAATTACTGACAAGGTACACAAAGCCCACAGTCTTGTAGGGAACTCTGGAGTAAATGCTCTATATTGACCAGAGATATAAATAATAGATCATTAATTTATGAGCCAGCATTTGTTGAGCACATTAAACATTACTGAGTGTTGGATATGCCACATAATGGTAACTAAGTGGTGGAAATTCTCAAAGGACTCCCCCCAGTGGCTTGGTGGGGCCAAGATCCCATCTGGTGGTGGGGAAGCCATAAGGGTTAGCAGGCTCTGCCCGGCTCACATTTCAATGAAGACTCACATTTCAGTGAAGACAAATAGGTCCAATGCACCCTTCCCCTGGAGGGGCAGCAACACATTCCCTGAGTTGAGAGGATGCAGGCTGTAAGGTGTGGAGAAGAAGGGAAGAGTGGTTACGGGAGTTCATGGATGGGAGGCTTACAGACCAGCTCTGCTGGGAGCCAACCCGGTAACAGCGTGCGGTCCATCCTCCAGCAAATCTCCGCTGAGGAGCTGGAGGCCACTCCTCCCTACTGAGAGCTGCACGGCTTAAAGTCCTGCAGTGAGTTTCCAACCTACACGTGTTCTGAACAACTAGCTGCAGATTGGAGGTTCCCACAACCTGCTTCTCAGGTTTGACTAATTTGCTAGAATGGCTGAACTCAGAACATTTTACTTACTAGATTTTGGGTTTATTACAAAAATGATAACAACTCAGGAACTACCAGGTGGAAGAGATGCACAGGGCAAGATCCGGGGAAGGGGTGCAGAGCTCCTGTGCCCTCTCCAGGTCAGCCATTCTCCCCGAATCTCCACGTGTTCGCCAACCTGGAAGCTCTCCAAACCCCGTCCTTTTGGGTTTTTATGGAGGCTTCATTACCTAGGCACGATTGGTCAAATCATTGGCCGCTGGACATTGATTCAACTTCCAGCCCCTCTCTTCTTTCCAGAGGCTGAAGAGGGTGGTACTGACAGTTCCAACTCTCTAGTTAACACAACTGGTTCTCCTGGCAACTTAGGCCCCTTAGGGTCCTTCCAAATGTCACCTGTCAACATAACAAGACCCCTTTTCTGCTCTCTTCACTTGGGAAATCCCAGGGGTTATAGGAACTCTAAAGGAAAGCAGGTGCCAGAAAGTGCCAGAGAAAAGGTTGAATATATATTTTTACTATACATACTCCTTTAAAAAAAAAAAAACCAAACTTCTTTGGGGGAGCTGGGTAATTAGGTTTATTTATTTAATGGAGGTACTGGGAATTAAACCCAGAACCTCGTGCATGCTAAGCATGCGCTCTATCACTGAGCCATACCCTCCTCCCTATTTCTTACTGTAAGTCACAACATCACAACAGCCCTTCATCTAAACCCCACGCAGTGCAAGGGCTTTGTCCATTCTTACCTTGGCTCCCCGGGGAGTATTTGGCTTGTTTCATATCTCAATCCTGGATTCTGACTCTCCCTGACACAGGAAGTGCACAGTGGGTTTGACCCGTCCTAGATTAAGCCCAGGTTTAACTCTTATGTCAGCTGGGATGCTTCCTGTGGAAAAAAAACTGGCTGTAAGTCTTCATGGTTCTGATGTGGCCCACTGAAATGCTAAATAGTGCAAAAAAAAAAAAAAAAAGCTGATCATTTTGTGGAGTAACTTGTCAATTATTCATTCATTCAATAAGTGTTTCTTGAATGCCTCTCAGGCTGCTTGGCACTGCCCCAGGTGCTGGTGATACAGCGGTGAGCAACCCCCCCAACCCCCTCAAATCTCCAAAATCCCTGGCCTCATGGAGACACAGGAAAATTAGATAAGACCTTAGACGATAGTGTACTAGACGATGTTAAACCCTAAGGGGAAGAATAAGTCAGGGAAGAAGGATAAGGAATTTGTGTGCAGGGTGGGGCTGCCATTTCAGAAAGTCAAGTCAAGAAAGGACTCGCGAAATGGGGAGAGTACAGCTCAGTGGTAGCGCGCGTGCTTAGCATGCACAGCGTCCTGGGTTCAATCCGCAGTGCCTCCATAAAAATAAATTAAGAAGGAAACCCGATCTCCTCTCCCTAAAACAAACAAACAAACAAACAAACAAACAAACAAACAAATGAGTTCCAGCCTGCACTAAAGGATGCTTGCAAGTACTCATGAACCTTTGGCTTGATTGGCATTTAAAGCGTTGATGTGCAAGCGGGGCGTGTGGGTTGGGGAGTGGGAACCGAGGTGATGAGTAATACTTTTACTGTCCTTTTATAGCATACTTCCACTATGCTATGACTTGTTCAAATGAGCACAAATTTGTATACTTTCCAAATGTAAGGTGTGACCGTCATTTCAAGGTGCACGCTGCCTTGCCGTCCTGTGGCCTTTCATGTCATTGGGAACACTTGGTCAAGCCTTTGGGCTGTGCTTATGCTGATCACATTGATCGCTGTAAGATGAGAGCCATTTCTCAAGACTCGATGTTACCAGATTTGCCAAACAGAAGAGACATTTTGACATTCACGCAGATTTTTTAAAGACATTGAGATTTTAAAGACACTCCTAAAAAAATGAAGTAATCTTGGAAAGAAATGAAAGCTCCTGGCTACCCTGGCCAAGAGTAAATTTGAACAGTTAAAGAGGTAATTGGATTAAAATTGAGTTTAAAAAACCCCTGACTTTCAGAGCTAAGGGAATCTCAGGGAGAGGAAAGCCGTTGGACTGCAGAGCATCCCAGGCTATGTCTGGCCCTTCTGACCCCTCAGGCTCTTGTCCTTCTGCGTGGGTTCTTCAGGGTTGCACCCTTCACAATCAGTTCAGACCTTGCAGCTCTATGGTTGTTAGAAGGACAAGAAAAAAATACACCCTTTTGACCTGCCACATTGACCAGTCCCAAAGGGGGAGGGTGCACGTGGTTTTCATATTTCCGTCATTCAAGTCAAGCAAGACTTATTTCTTATTCTGAATGGTTTCTCGAGCTCTTAGGATAATATTTGGAAAATGGATCAGCTATTTAGTAAAAGGCCGTCCGGTTACCACATCTCATTTTTCTCAGAAGGCTGTCAGCAGAGCCGTGTGAGTACATTGCTGATTTTCCGGATGGCTTCAGAATAAGTTGAGTTCTATCCTTCCCTCAAATTGATTCATTGCTCTAGGTTTTATTAATTTTTTTTAAAGTTTTTAATTAATTAACTAATTATTTAGTGGCCAAGGTATTTGGTTTATTTATTTATTTTTAGAGGAAGGACTGGGGATTGAACCCAGGACCTCGTACATGCTAAGCGTGCGCTCTACCACTGAGCTATACCCTCCCTCCGCCTCTAGGTTTTAAAGGTGGGGCTCTTCCTGATACTTCACATGACAAAAAATTAAAAGTTTGCCTGAACTTTACAAACAGGGGATTTATGAGATGGAAGGAAGGAGGGAAAGAAGGAAGGAAGGAGGGAAGGAGGGAAGGAGGGAAGGAGGGAAAGGAGAGAGCCTCATTTAACCCGCAGCCCTCTGGAGCTGGAAGTTAACGTGGTCGGCTTAGCAGCCTTGTCTACTCTTTTCTTGCGTTCAGATTCCTTCCCTCCTACTTCTCTCCCAAACTGGAAAACATTGTAATGATCTCCCTTTTAAATCACAGATTCCATACCTGTGACTTAAAAGCGAGATTGTTTCTGTGTTGTTCAGTTTCTGAGGTTGCTGTCAAAGGCAGGCAGTTCATTCAATACTGTCACCTAGGCTGCACTTCAGACTTTGTGTACAGAACGGCACTGATACCATTGCGTCCAAAGTTGAGGGCAGGACTCCAGAAATATTTCTGCACTGAAAAGTTGAGCGTTTTGCATTGTTTCCCATAAAGTAACCCAATCATTAATGTTGTTTTCCATTTAGTAAGTCTTCTCAAGAGGAGATTTTAAGAAGACATGGCTTGAAAAATTGTGTGTGTGTCTGTGTGTTAATTTTAACGGTAGGCAAACAAACAACATGGATTGAGCAAGCCCAGACTTGCTGTGGCAAATACTCAGAAATTTCCAAAAATGCACTTCAGTTGTTACTAAGGCCTCTTAAAACCATCCAATCTATTATTCATCCCTTTGTCTGCCCTCCCACTGTTTGAGAAACATTCTGGCAAAAGCCATTTCTTTAATTTTCCTGTCTCCTTTTATATTATTTTCAAGTTACCGTTTCACAGATGATTTATTTATCTTGGCTGTGGTGGTTCCCAAACATCAGAAGGCTTATGTTTATGCATTGACATCCTCTGGGACTCCACAAAGTGACTGCTTTCACTGGGTTCAATATTCCTCCTTTCCATACCCCTGAGTTTCTAGGAGACTTTTCACAAGGTTCCTGGAGTCAGTGCACTTACCTGCAATTTTATCTTGAAATGATTTAGGGCTTGAAAACAGTCGTTCGCAGGAAACAAGCAAGAGAGCTATCTGTTGACGGCATGATTGGAATAATTAAAAATCAGACTGGCTTTAAAAGATCATTTCCTTCCAGCCTTTTGTAACTTTTTAAAAACAAATTCAGAAGATAGAGTATTTGAAGTTTGGTTGCCAATTGGGTAGGTGCACGGAGGTCCCCCATCTGCCGTGTGACAGGGAATGGCTTGTCCCGGTTACGTCCTTAGGTTCACAGCCCTGGCAGAAGAGGGTGGGTGATCGGTCTTTGACAGCTACACCTGAAAATATGAAATACGACTAGGCGAGGGCTAATTTTATACAACCACCTTAACGATCCACTCCTGAGTAAATGCTGTCCAATTATGACCACTGCTGCTTCCCTGCCCAACACGTAAACGGAGACTGAGAAGAGAGAGCTTGTCTGAAATCATTGTAAGAAAAATTAGTTCAGGAAGATCAAGCTGGGCTGGATAGAAGAGTCAGGAAAGTCTACAAGGAAAGACCTGGTCTGTGTCCTAAAAGATGGACCAGGACTGGATCAGAGAGAGGAGGCATTGAAGAAGGGCATTCTGTACTAACTACTATATATAAAACAGATACACAAGTTTCTGTGTGTATAACATGGGGAACTGTATTCAATATCTTGTAGTAACCTGCAATGAAAAAGAATATGAAAAGGAATACACGTATGTGTGTATATGACTGAACCGTGATGCTGTGCACCAGAAATTGGCACCACATGGTAAACTGACTATACTTGAATAAGAAGCAAGAAAAGAAGGGCATCCCGGGAGGTAGGTGATTTGCGATCTGAGCCACTTTCCTTGTTAACTTTACTGAGAGGCGGCAATCAGACTATGTCTAAGGTCAGGAGGCTCCCTTGGGATTTCGGTTATGAAGACAGAGCAGAAAGCAGAAGGAGCAGGTCTGGGTGGTTTCCATTCCCTATTTCCCCTCCGTTTACCTGTCTTTCTGGGCACCTGGAGGGTGGCAGGTGGGCACCACTTAACTACCTACCGGATAGGAAGTGAGAAAGAGAACCTGGCTTTGGCCTGCGGTCAGGCTACGCGGCACGTGCCGCTCCCCCCGCCTCCTGACCCCAGCTGGGCTCTGCCTCTCCGAGCCGGCCCCAGCCCCGGAATCCTGACCCAACATCGCTAACTAATAGCGCAGCTCTGTCACTGACTTCGTAGGGACATTCCTGGTACGGCCTGTCATTTAAAATGAAATAAATGGAACCCGATTTTCTCACATTTGGATACAGCATTGGATGCAGGAGTCTGAAAATCTGATTCAAGTCCAGGTTAACTGGATTTTCTAGATTTGTGGCTCAGCCTTCTAGGGTCTTGGTTTTCTATCTCTAAAATGATTACGACACCCGCCTCCCTCCCATGAGATCTGCTGCGGCTGTCTTTAACAAAGCTAGTATTTCTGTAATTACTTGAACAATATCTGTCTTCTCACTTGGACTATAGGCTTCATAAGGCATGGATGGTCTGTCCTGTTCTCTGTTGAACCCTCCCATTGTAACAGGGTGCTTTGCACACAGCAGGGACTCAAGACATTTGTCAAATAAATGCATCAGTGAATATCACCTCATATTCCCAAGGAAGCTGAACTCAAAATGGCCATGTCACCACAGATGGGTAACAACACGGGCTCCTTGACACACAAGTCAGAGAACAGCCCATACTCTGATTTCACACTATTCTTTATGTCACAGGCTGGGTCACCACTGCATCTTTGAAACTGAACTGTACACCCTCACAGGTCGCTGGGTGTTTTGTGAATGTTTATCTCACCGGGGAAGTTTCCTCATCTACCTTTAGAAGTTCTCCAGGGCCACAGTCTGCTGTCAGAGTTCATGTTTCTTTGCAAAAAAAACACACATCCAAAGTGCCTTTCATGTGCACATAATCCATCCTCTGCCATGAACTGGAGCATGGAATTATATTAGCTTGGTGCAGGACCATTTGGCCAAAAGTATTCCTCTGACTCCCATAACTTGTCCCTCCTTAAAAGTTCTGAACTATACCTTTCGATGTCAAGTTTTAGAATAATAACATTGTCTGAATGGCAATCAGCGTGAACAGGTACTGACGACGAGGCAGTGAGACGAAGCGTTAGGTTTCTCTTCCCCCCTCTATTTTTTTTTTTTTTTTTTGAGTTGGTCTGGTCTTTCCCTAGTCTTCTGTTTGCCTGATCTATGAAATGGGCGTGTGAGCACCACGCCTTCCCACAGGACTATCACTTGGACGTCAGCAAGCTTCATTAGCTGTTATTTGCCCAACCAAAGAGAACACAGGAGAGGTGAAAAGTGTCTTTTAATTGCCCGTCTGCCCACATGCCAGGTGCCACCCACCCAGCTTTCAGACTGAGATTGGCATCAAGCAGACCAGCCACCCAAGGAAACGGGGAACAACAGACACAGAAGGCAGGAAAGGAGTCCCGGAGAGGCAGCTGAGTACGCGGAGCTCTGGTCCCGGTCCTGCATTTCAGGACGCAGTGGTGGAGACACCACGGGCTCGGAGGTTAGGGAGACGTGGATTCAAGTCCCAGGTCAGGGTCTTTGCAAGTTTCTTAAATGTCTGAGTCTACTTCCAAGGTTAAAACAGGGATATATTACTAAGTGTCTAGAGTTTTCATAAGAGTTAGACATATGGTAACCATACGCCGCGTGGCACCACTCAGCCACCAGTACATGTCATGTTCCTGACACTCTAGGGAGAGAGATAGAGTCAAGTTTGATAACACCTGTTGTGAGTTCAGGTGGAAGGAAGTAGCCACCTGTTCCCTCACACGCTAAAAGAAACTGCTGTCTGCCAGTTAGACTAATGGATAGAATTTGAAGATGACATTTTTGCTTCAAAAATAGTCTCTTGCCCCCCCCCCATCCGTTTCATGTGTGTGTGTGTGGTTTTTTTTCCTTGAAACATCTTTTTTATTAACTCATCCTTGGTTGTAGCTGAGATTACTGGAGATGAGTTAAAAATGAGACATAGATCCGAGTCGTCCTGATGGCTTCTCTTCCCGCCCCAGGCACTGTCCTGATGCTGTCTCACAGCAGCACTGCCTGTGGGTCCAAACCTGCGGAGGGATGCCCTAGAGCCCGGGTGACCACAGGAACACTTGTATTTGCCCTCCTAGAAAGCTCCCCTCCTGAACCTCCACGGCCCTTCTATTCTGTGGAAACCCTAAAATATTTTAGAAGAACACACAGAGATCAATGGAGCAGGAAATGCAGCAGTAGGCATTTTTGGTAAGCCAAGCTGGTGTGACCTCCATCTTGGGCAGAGCCTTGAAGGAGCTGACATAGGAAATCAGTCCAGGTAAAAATAGGACTTTTACAAAGGCTAGTGATGGAGAATCCAAATACATAGGAGGAGAGTGGAAAAGTAAAGGAGAAGGAGGGAGGGTTTGCCATTGGCTTTGCCAAGATCTCATCCCATATATTCATTAACAAGCAACCTTGGGCATGTCTTACCTAACCTAAGTCTTATTTTCCACAGCTTTAAAGTGGGGATAATGAATACTTACAGCCAACGTTTATTATTGTGATTAAGGAAGATAATGTAGGTGAAGCACCTTGCAGAGCACCCAATACTTAACAGGTGCTCAGAAATTGCAGTTGCCACCGCCTTTCCATGAATCCTGTCTCATGCAGTGGTATGTTGGAGTTGGGGTCAGTTTATTCCCATTTCCTGTTCAGGGATGTCGTGTTGGTAGCTTGAAGTTTGCTGCATGGGTGTATATACTCCATGGAAACTGGCAAATGCTATCGGTCAGGGCTTCCCCATCTATGCCCCTCCCTAGAAAACGTATTGAACTTTTACTGGCACATCACTGGGGATTGACCAGGCACTTGAACATCTTTGAGCCTCAGTTTCCTCACCTTTCAATGAAGGAGAATAAATACATTCTACCCAACTCACAGGGACTTTATGTCAAATAAGATAATGAAAACCTGAAAATGACTAAGAGTAGTGATGATTAAGATTAACATGAGCTTGAGAAAATGCTAAAGGCATTGCTTCCAGGGAAGGGCTCTCAGGTCCCAGTTTTTCTGAGTACCTGGGAAATGTAGAAACTGAAAAGGTGAGCATCTCAAGTAAAGTAAGCTTGGCCGACTTCCCTTCTAACTAAATGCACTCAACAAACGTGTGTGCACGAGCCTCTATTCTCGATGCCACGGATGTAACAGGTAAAGATGGAGGCTCTGCCTTTAGGGGGCTTATGGTGCCAGGGGAGGTAGGCTAGTAAAGCAGAATGACAATCCTGAGTGAAAAGTGTGATGAAATGGGTGAGTACAGATTGTTGAAGAACTTTGTGGTCTAATGCATAAACCACTTCTCATATGTGACTATGGAAAGCACTTGAAATGTGATCAGTCCAAATTGACATGTGATGTAAATGTGAAACACTCACTAGACTTTGAAGACTTAGTATAAAAAAAAGTTATCTCCTGTATAATTTAATTATATTAATTACATCTCAAAATATTAATATTTTAGATATAGTGGGTTAAGTAAAATATATTATTAAACTAACATCACCACTTTCTTTTTACCTTTTTTAGTGTGACTGTTATAAAATTTAAAATGACATC
This sequence comes from Camelus ferus, assembly GCF_009834535.1. Taxonomy (NCBI): domain Eukaryota; kingdom Metazoa; phylum Chordata; class Mammalia; order Artiodactyla; family Camelidae; genus Camelus; species Camelus ferus. Next base: position 32,201,351 of record NC_045715.1, on the reverse strand, counting down.
TGTGGCTCACATGTTTTTATTGGCCATTTGTCTATCTTTGGAGAAATATCTATTCAAATTCTTTGCCCATTTAAAAATTATGTTGCTTGTGTTGTTAAATTAGAAGTGTTCTTTATTAGCCTGGATACTAGACTCTTAACAGATGAATGATTGGAAAATATTTTCTCTGCATCTTTGTGCTTTTTCAATAGGGTCCTTTTTTTCAAGATTGCTTTGGCTATACTTCTTCCTCAGGATTGTTTTGGCTATTCTGGGTTCGTGCATTTCCATATGAATTTTAGGACCAGTTTGTCCATTTCTGCAAAAACAGCAGTTGGAATTTTTATAGGGATTGCACTGAATCTCGGGACTATTGCATCTTAACAGTATTGTCTTCCAATCCATGAAGATTTATTTAGGTCTTCTTTAATTTTTTTTCTGCAGTGTTTTGTAGTTTTAAGTGTATATGAAAATTTGGTTAAATCGTTGCCTAAGAATTTTATCTTACCGTGTTGTTTCTGTTGTAAAAGAAACTGTCACACTGGGTTGACAGTGATTTCATCAGGCCTTGCTTTGAGTGCTTCTTCCCCGGATTTCTCTGCGAAGCTACCTGCTTCTGCTGGTATCAAACCCAGCTTTTAGGCTTCTCTAATTGCTGGCTGGTTGCTGTACTATTTTAGACAGGGCTGTGGGTGTTAACTTGCTCTGAAGTCTGATCCAATTAAGTTTGGGCCATTTGGAGAAGTAGTTTTGGAGGCAAGTCTTTGAGGTTCGTTTGACCCTGGAAGACTCTCCTTATCTTTCTTCAATTCTTTTTTAGTTAACTAGCTAACTTAAGATTTAACTTGCTAACCCAATAGATCTACCAGCCTCCTTTTAATTGCTTACCACCAAAATCTCCATGGTTTTTGAAGGTGACCTTAGACTTGAACTTCGTCACACTCTATTTCAAATAAAGCCAGTTCCTTTGGGAAAATCTTTGAGCTTTCTGTTTTTATGGACTGACTTGACCTCTGGGCATTGTGGAGTCCCTGTTCTGGAGCTGGAAACAGTGGCACACTTCTCTTGGAGCGACAGCCCTGCTTAAAAGGCAGGACACTGGAGGGGGGTGGTAGCCTGGTCCCATCAGTCCTATTCTGTGCACCTTAGAGCCCATAATATTAACGATGGTGATCAAGAAAGATAACACACGTATAAGTGACCAGCAGTGCAGCTGTCCTTGCTGCTTCTCCTTTCTGTCTGCCTTACAGAGATAGCGCCAGAATTAGGGAGATAAATATTCAAGATGGACTATGAAATTTTTGCCAGAAATTATAGCTTGAAGTATCTTTGTAAAAATTAGGTATGAATTACCATTATAAATATTACTATTTATTTGTTTAAATTAGCCAGTGACTCAGTCAGGGGAGGTAGCATTTCAAAAGAAAATATTTCAGCAAGGCAAGCTGTCAAGGCTCGTATGAATTATAGCAGAAACTGAAAATAAAAAATTCCTGGACAAAATCTGTAAGTCCTGAAATATGGTCCAAACATTGCCATCTGCTCATGAAATCATGGAGAGGCTGTTGGAACTTTCTAGCGCTGGGATGGACTGTCTCCACAAAACTGTCTCTGCAAAAATCTGTGGCACCAGATCTTCAGGAGAGTTTCCAAGAGAAGAAGGCCACTGGGATGCTTTCACTCTTCTTGTATTATTTTTGCACAGCGATTCTCAAAATTAAAAAAAAAAAAAGATTTTGCCTTTAAAAAACATATGACCCAGCAATTCCACTCTTGGGTATATATCTGAAAAAACCCAAGGGACTACTTCAAAAAGATACCTGCACCCCAATGTTCCTCACAGTATTGTTTGTAATTGCCAAGATAGGGAAACAACCTAACATCTTTCCGTCTCTTCTCTCCTTATTTCCTCCCTCTCTGATCTATTTTTTCAACAAATGTTTTTCAGAGGCTTCTAGGAGTTAGCTGTCGATTGGACCTCCCCAATCCCAAATATCTAGACATGATTGTCTTGAACCCATTCCCGTCCTGTGGGAATTCAAAGCCCGGCCCGAGATAACTGCACTCCCAGGAGGCTCACAGTGTGTTCTGAGCCAAGCTCCTGTTTTTCCTGAGCTCACAGGTTGACGAAACACCTGGCAGAATTCTAGGCACTGTCCCTTCTTCTTGCTGAAGCATTCACTCCAAGCACGTGATACAGGACTCACTGGAGAATTTAGGGGACAGGGAGGATTTACAGCGCAGTAAGGCAACATCTCCAAATCTGCAAAGTCTTTGAGCTTTGTTGCTAACAGCGACCATCCACTGTCCCAGCACAGACTCGCAGTCACACCATCCTGCTCCTCACTTCCTCGTGCCTCTTGAAATTCTTCTCTTCACTTTCTGAGGAGGTATCCAGGTCTCAGAACTCCCTGGGTATGAGGGAGCTAAACAGCACAGTAGGGGATCTCTATTTAATAGAATCCAGCCTTGGTAAGTGGAAATTTGTGGTTGTAAGTAGCAAGTCTCTTCCTTCTTCCTCTTCCATTACTCTCTGCTTCTACTATTACATGATATCTTTCCTTTAGGAGATTTTAGTCTTTTAGGAATGATACTGAATAAAGATATACACAAAGTGCTGAAAGGACCTTAGGAAAGAAAAGACTTGCCCCCACAGGGATTTGTGGGGATTAAGGGAAAGATTTATCAGTAGTTCCCCCTAACCTCCCATCCATCCATCCATTCTCCCATCCATCCACTCATCCATCCTCCCATCCACTCATTCATCCTCCCATCCATCCATCCATCCATCCATCCATCCACCTAACATTCACTGAGAGGCAGTTAAGGTCACACACTGCTCTAGCCGTTGGGTATATGGTCATGAATAAAACAGCAAGGGCTCTGCCCTATCAGAGTTTATAATCTAGTTGGGGGGATATGAATTCTGATTCATATTTTGCAGGAAGCATGGGCATCTACTGTGTAGGCAAGAAAGTTAAGAGTCCTGCAGCAGAGAGAGGAGGATACAGAAAGGTGAGAAACAAAATAAGGTAACTAAACTGGTAAGAAACAATATGGTTGGCTTATAGGATGTGCAGCTGGAAGGCAAGGATGGAGGGAGGAAGAGGAGGCTGGGCCAGGCACGCACGTAACTGGGAGCTTGGATGTGATCCTGCGGCGAGGGGAAGGTTTGATAAATCGTACAATGTCTCTGCCGCTGCTTTTCCCTCTCCTCCTCTCCGTTCCAGTCAGCGAGTGCGCTTGTCATTCCCACCGAATGCGCAGTGGAGACAGGAGCATTAATTTATTTGAGCAGACATGTGCCAACATCATTTGGAGAAAAGGCACCAGACCCATTACATACGTTCAAATAATGCAATTTGGACTAGTTTGAAAGCAGCCAACCTCAGGCTTTCCTGATCCACTTCTGACTCTGCTGCTCAGCCTGTCTTCCCAGCTAATTCCTACTTCCCCATCTTCCTCACTCTTCACCCCCTTTTCCCCACTGTGCACACACACACACAGACACACACACACGCCTCACCCACCTCAGGCTCTCTCCCGTTGTCTTGACTCGGGTCATGGCAAGCCACGATACTCACGGGATTCCCAGAGCAAGGGAAGGGTGAATTCCTAGACCCTATCTCCCTGAGTGCGGGGGAAGGGACTAGAACAAAAACAAGCTTTCATCCTAATCTTGTCACGTTTTTCTTGGATTCATGAAATTCTAAAGGCAAGATCTCGATGGGAGCTTAAAGACTGTCTAATGAAATCCAACTCTTTGATTTTAGAAAAAACAGTTTCAGGGAATCTTATTCAAAGTTTACAAGGCTCTTGAGTTGAAAACAACAGAGACACATCCTGGTTCCTTAGTCGATGAGTGTGTGTGTGTGTGTGTGTGTGTGTGTGTGTGTGTGTCTGTGTGTTGGAGAAAAATGTGTGGTAGGAAGCCCTGGCCTGAGTGGGCCAGGGGAAACGGTAAGATGCAATCCCAGCAGCCATCCAGCCAGGCTTCATGGATGCTGGAACATTCTTTAGGTTCTGCAGGGGTTGATCGGGCAAAGAATCCAGGCCATCCGGCCATGCCCTCAGCATCAGGGAACTCTCGGTCCCACCCAAGGCTTATGCCTTGTGATAGCCCCGCTCCTCTCCTTCTCTGCTTCTACAACTCCTGCTACTTCTGCTGCCTCGGGTTAATAACTTGGAAAAACACTCGTCCATCTTCTTTGTGGCCCACGCTGACTCCTGGCCTCTCCTGGCTGTGGTTTGTGCCTGCCACTTCTCAGTAGATCATCAGTTTGTGCTCATGGCCACCACCCTCCCCTCTGTCTCCCTTCAGTCTCCTTAAAAGAGAGGGGATGGTTGGTTCCTTTAGTTTCATAGCTCTTCCTCGTGGACAGAAGTCTTGTGCCAGACCTTCTCGCCGACTGCCACCTGGCCTGGGGATCAGCTGTCCTCGGGCCCATCACCTGTGATCAGGGTGGCAGTAATTTGCTTTATTAGACAGGGCCTTGCTGGTGGCAGTGTTGAGCCCCCTTTCCAGGTAGACTGTCCCTTAGCGATTAGTGGCTGAGGTAGGGCTTAGACCCAGGTGTTCAGCATCCTTCCCTTTATGCCAAACTCACCCGGGGTCTGACTGGTCCTGTGTGCTTTTTCCTCCCCGGCTGCCTGCCCCTCAGTGTCTCCTGCCCCACGTGGCATCCACTCTCCCATAGAGCAGCGCCCATGCTCAGGTCCCGGAATTATTGAAAAGGACCCGATAAACTAATTATAACTGAGAACAGCTTGCTCTGCTTCCTGGGTATTTACATTTTAACAATTTCTTAAGCTGAACAAATTAGTCTCTAATGTGACATCTCAAACTGTGCTGGAAAGAAAGATTTGGGAGGAAGCAGATATCCCAGGGCTACTCTGATTCCCATAAAACAAAACAAACCAAAACAAAACTTACTCGTCATGTCAATAAATACAGCTTCCAGCCTCTTTTACTTACATTATCTCCCCCTGCCCCCATCACCACCACCTTTATATTGCTGACGAAGATTAAGAAGTTAGTACATCTTCTGGGCACTACCCAGATTACAGATACTGACATTGGCACAAATTAAACACATTTTATGTTGTAAAAAGGCTTAGAAGACACAAGGTACCTTTATAAGGGAAAAACGTGTCTAATTGAAGAATTCTCAAGCTTTCCGCTACCTATTGCCCTCTCCCGCAGGGCAGGGTAAGTTGTCAGTCACAGACCTAGAGTTAATTCTCTTATATTCCTGGAAAGTTATTTTTTAATCAACAAATATTATTGTGGTATTTTTTATAGACTGGGTGATATTTTTAAAATGCCCTATACTGAGTAAGTAGCAGCCAGGGAGATAGCCACCAAAAATATTTTATTTTTACGTTCATTTTACACATATTGTCATTAAACTCAAGTCCATGTGCCCGACACACAGTGAGGCCAAACAAATTGAAATATCGGAGTTTGGAACAGGACAGGGAAAGGTTTATCGCAGGGTCAAGCAGGGGAAAGGGCGGCTGTTGCTCCAAAGATCTGAATTCTCTCCAATGGCTTGCAGGGAAGAGATTTCAAAGGCCACATCGGGGGTGAGGGCTGCAGGGAGCATGACTTTCTTCTGATTGGCTGGTGGTGAGGTAACAGGGTGGTGTTCCCGGAATCTCATTCATCAACCTTCTGGTTCTAACCAGTCTGGGGTCTCCCTGGGTTGTCACCATCCCCCACCTGGGTGGGGGCCTTAGTTCCTGCAGAGCAACCCAAAGATCAGTACCAGATTGTGTGCATCCCTTGAGGAGGAACTAAGACGATGCTCTATCGCTGAACTATTGTTCCTTAATTGCTTTCCTCTGGTCCTGCCTTCCCTCACTTCCCTAATGAATGACTGCTTGAATCTGCTCTCTGGAACTCAGGGAAGGCTTAGGAGACTAAAGCCTTTTTCTACGAGTAAGAAACAGGGAACATGGAAAGGCTTTTGGACCCAGGAGGACCTCACAGCGTCCTGCTTGGTTTCATGCCTCAAATAAAATTGAGAATGTGTGTGTGTGTGTGCGCGCACATCTATGTATTAATGTTCTGCTTATTTTAATCTCATGTTATATTACAAAGATTTTTATGTAACTAAACATGTGGAAACATTCCCAAAAGACATTATTCTGATAATGACATAACATTCCATCGCTTCAATATATAGTATAATTTATTTTTTCTCTTTTTTTAAAAATTGAAGCATAGTTGATTTACAATGTTGGGTTAGTATTGAGTAATGTAAATATTTCCCTCTGGGTGAATATTTAGGTTGTTGTCAAATTTTCACTGTGGCCAGTGATGCTGTAAGGATCTCTCCACATAAATGTTTATTTGCATTGATTATTACTCTTTAAGACAAAGTCCTAGATTGGAAAATAGTGAGTCAAAAAACATGATGATTTTTAAGGCAAAAAAAAGTCAACTTAGAGTCTGAGCTGTAAGGAAGCTGCAGTGCCAGGACCTCTTCCCAAGTACAGGGAAAAATCTGCGAGTGACACTCAGTTTCCTCCATCAGAGACAGGCACCTGCTTTGATGTGTGGTTGGCATCTCATCCCCTGTTTTTCTATTGGAGAAATGAACCAGAGTTTGGAGGGCAAGTCAGTCCTTTACTATCGTTAACAACCTCTCACTCTCACCTTAAACCACAGTCTCCTTCCAATGGCCTTCTGACTATGCCAAGAATCATACCTGCGGCAGGCACACGACTGGCGCGACCACCCCATCAGCCATCTTCAACGTTCTCCCTTTCCTTCAGTGTCTCGAACATGCCACGTTCTCTAAAGTTCATGTCTTTTCTCTCTGTCTAGAATCTTCTTCCCCTACCTTCTTTACTTAGGACTCAGTTTTAAGCATACCTCCTCAGAGAGTTCTTGCCTGATTGTGTCACTCAAAATGTTGCTACATTGTACAACTTAGTAAAACTTGTGACTCTTTTACTGATTTCTCTGTTTACTTGTTTCCCCCCCCCCGCCCCCCACTGCTTCCCGTCCATCATGGAAGAGTAGGTTCTCTGGAATCCCCGGAGCCTAACACAGTGACTGGCATGTAGTAGACATTCTGTAACTATTTATTGTTGAATTTCTGGTGAATTTGGTCTGTCATGGTGATGCAGGAAAACGGATATGGGGCGTGAGGAGGGCTGTGTTCCAGGCTTCGGTTGAGCCCCTGGGACGTGCCTTGCCAAGCGTGCGTCCTTGGCTTTGCGCAGGAAAGAATTCTAGTTGAGCCACCGTTGAGTAAAGGTAGATTTATTTAGAGCGATCCATACTGCATAGAGTGTAAGGCAAGAGAAAGGCAAAGAAAGAGATGTGAGAATGGGGTGCTCAGGTTAAAGTAAAAGTAGGTACAAACTCCGTAGACAGAGTGCGGGCTGTCTTCAAAGAAGAGGGAGCGAAGAAGGGCCACTAGGCGTGGTGTTGCCAGTTTTTATAGTCTCAGTATTTTCACATGCCTACAGGTGGGACCATTCCAACGGCCCTGGAGAAAGGGCTGAGATTACCAGGAATTGGGCCACCGACCACTCTTTGGCCTTTTGCAGTTAGCCTTGGGCCTGTCATGGCGCCTGCAGGCATGTGACTTATCACACTGTTACAATGAGCATACAATGAAGCTCAAGGTCTACTAGAAGTCAAACCTCTGAATCCTCAAGGCCAACTAGGAGTTGAATCTTCCACCATTTTGGTGTTAAATTGCTGTCATTCCTTGAGTGGCTGTGCCCTGCCCCCTCCCCTCCTGTCTCAGTGGCAGTGGGACAAAATGTACAGTAAGATGAGAATCTAAAGCCAGACTTGGATGGGAGGACCCTGGGCCCCCTATCCAAGGTTGAATTCTTCTGTATTTCCTGGTGTGGTGGCTGAATAATTAATAAAAGATGTCCATGGCCACATCCCTGGGCCCCAGGAATATCTCAGAATGAAACCCTGAGGTTTGCTTGGCAAAGCAACAGATCCCAAGGTTGAGGTAGCTGTGATCTAGGTTCAAAGGCCAGAACTCTGTGCATTAGGTGCCCGGCTCCACAGAAGTCTGAGCTGCAGTAGTCACAGCGCCAGTGAGGCCCCCGTCAAGAAGGTGAGACCAGATACTGAAGCCGAAGGTCGGTCTAAACCTGAATGGAGCACAAGATGTGCTCTGCTTGTGGGAGCTGCGATTTAGAAAGTGGCCTAGTATAACCGAAATAACATGGACTGCGATATCACACTTTGGTTTCAATCAGACTTAGCCACTCCCTAATGAACGAGGCAGCCATGGACAGTCCTTTAACCTACCTGAGATTTGATTTTCTCATCTATAAAATGTCAGTCGTAACACCTACCACGCAGGATAGTTGTAAAGGTTAGAAATTCCGCTTATGGTGTGCCGGGGACTTAGCAGGTTTACAAAATGGTGATTATTATTATTACTGGAATGTCTTCCAGGGACCCATTGCCAGAGTCATGAATCAGGGACTGGGGCTAACTTTCCATCTCATTTTCTTCATCTCTAAAATAAGGGAAATAATAGTATTTTCTATGCAAGTTTATTATAGATATGAAATTGAATAGTGTATATAAAACACTTGTCAAGGAACCTGGTGTACAGTAAGAGCTCAGTAAATGTGAGCTGTTGCAAGGTGGTGGTGGTGATGGTGATTCAGAAGATGTTAATGGTGAGGATGGTGAGGATGGTGGGATGATGGTGGTGGTGATGATGATGATGCAATGAAAGTGGCTTCCAGATTAAATTCAGGGGACACCTTGGAGTTGACAGCCTTAGGGCAGAACTCTTTGGGAGGAGGGAGGTTTACAACAACGCAAATTTATTCTCTTACAATGGTACAGTCCGAATTTTGAAATCAGGCTCACTGAGCTGAAGTCCAGGTGTCAGCAGGGTTGGCTCCTCCCGGAGGCTCTTGGGGAGAAACTGTTTCCCTGTGTTTTTCAGTATTTAGAAGCCACCTACACTCGTGGGCTGGTGACCCTCATTCATCTTCTGAGTGCCTTGATCTAATCTCTGCTTCATCACATCTCCTCCTTCATCCTCTGACCTTCTTTCCTCCCTCTTATAAAAAATCTTGTGATCACATTTATAACCCATCAGGTAACCCAGGATAAAATCTCCCCATCTCAAGATCCCTTAACTTAATTACATCTGCAGAGTCTCTTCTGCCTTATGAAGTAAACTTCACAGGTTCTGGAAATTAGGACATAGATATTTTGGAGAGTTGGTGGTTCTTCAGTCTACCACAAGCCCCCATCGTCTGTCCCCACATCCCCACTTCCCCAGGGTAGATTCCAGGACCCTTCTCTGTCTCTGTTGCATGCACCCTCAACACCCTGCCTCTCCCTTCTATTGTAAGCCTCAGCCTTGAGTACCTAGCCCTCCACTGACTATATCCTGCTTCCAAGCAGCTCAACCAGTCTGCAGAAAACCACAGCTGTGCCTGCAGGTCCAACTTTACCTTTTTTACTCCAGATCTGAAACAGAGCCTCAGCGTTACAGCAGGGCACCTGACCCAGACCAGGGCACAGACAGGCAAGGGAGAGGTAGATAATTCATTTTGAGATAATAAAGTCAGAGAAAAAAAGATAGCAAAGGTTCAAGGTGAGTAAGACAATCTATCTCATCTGGATTCGAAAATGAATTGTGAGGCGCCAGTCAGAATGGCCATCATTAAAAAGTCCACAGATCATAAATGCTGAAGAAGATCTGCAGGAAAGGAAACCCTCCTACGCTGCTGGTAGGAATGAAGTCTGGTGCAGCCACTGTGGAAAACGGTATGGAGATTTCTTAAAAAACTAAAAATAGACTTATACTATGATCCAACAATCCCACTCCTGAGCATATATCCAGAAGGAACTCTAATTTGAAAAGATACATGGACCCCAATGTTCACAGCAGCACTATTTACAATAGCCAAGACATGGAAGCAACCTAAATGCCCATCGACAGATGGCTGGATAAAGAAGATGTGGTATATGTATGATGGAGTATAACTCGGCCATAAAAAAGAATGAAATAATGCCATTTGCAGCAACACGGATGGACCTAGAGATTAGCATGCTAAGTGAAGTAAGACAGACACAGAAAGAAAAATATATGCTATCACTTATATGTGGAATCTTAAAACAATGACACATATGGACTTACTTATAAAACAGAAACAGATTCATAGAGGTAGAAAACAAACTCATGGTTACCAAAGGGGAAGTTTCGAGTTTGGGATTTGCAAATACAAACTACCATATATGAAACAGGTAAACAACAAAGTCCTACTGTATAGCACAGGGAGCTACATTCAGTATCTTGTAATAACCTATTATGAATAAAGATACGTTTATCTATGTATAACTGAATCACTATGCTGTACACTAGAAACTAACACAACACTGTAAATCAACTCTACTTCAATTTAAAAAGGTGAGAATAAGAACTACCAGCAACCCCCCTGCTGGGTACTTAGCCAAAGAAAATGAAAACATCAATTCAGAATGATACGTGCAGCACTATTTACAATAGTCAAGGTACGGAACCAACCAAAGTGTCCATCAGGGGATGAATGGATAAAGAAATTGTAGTCTGGTCACCTTAAAAAAGGTGATAAAAAAGAAGGAAATCTTGCCATTTGCAATAACATGGGTGGACCTCAAGGGCATTATGCTCAGCGAACTAAGTCAGACAGAGAAAGACAGATAACTGTATGACTCTCTTATATGTGGGATCTGAAAAACCAAAAAACAACAAAAAACCCCCTAGCTCATAGATACAGAGAACAGAGTGGTGGTTGCCAGAGGTGGAGGGTGGGGCTGGGAGAAATGGGTGAAGTGGGTCAAAAGACAAAAACAAACAAACAAACCAAAAAACCCAAGCAAATAAAACAAACCTTTCAAAAAAAAAAAAAAACTTTCAATGTTTTGACTATTTAACAGCTGGGTACATAGTGACTTGAGAGAACCGTCTTCAGCGAGGGTCAGGGTAAGGGAAGATGGATCTCAGATTCTAATCTTGGCTGAATAAAGATGCATTTCTCAAAGTGGGTCCTAGCTTTTGCCGCCAACAGGTGTCGCCGCCACGCAGCTGGGATTCTAGCTCCATTGCTTGGCTGTGTGAGCCTGGATCAGTCGCTTGCTTCTCTGAAAATGTGTCTCTTCATTTATAAAAGTTGATTAAGGATTCTTACCTGACAGGATTAATATAGGATGATATTTGTGAAAATGCCTGGCAGATAGTAATCACTCAGACTAAGAGTTTATGACCTGTGAAATTTCAAGTTTGACAGAGATAACACTCCACCCACACCTCTGGCTTCCCCATCCTTAAATTCTGTTCTCTGCCTTGCAAATCTCTCTGTCTTCAGCCCACTCGGCAGGAAAATTTGGGGGGAAAAAAAAGCAACAGAAATTAGGGTACAGTTTTTTTTTAGTTGCTTGTAAACAGATACAATTAATTTATTAGAGTAACAGGAATTTAATGCCTTGAAATGAAACTACTTTTTGCAATCACTTCTAAGAGAAAAACTGCATAAAATGCCAATTCAGCAATCAATAAAGTCGTTCACAATCCTTATTTTTAAAAATAGTAAACATTTCTATATTAAAGATGGAGTTTAACTGATTTGAGGAGTAGACATGGGAGAAGGATGGGTTTTCAAGCAACACCATTCATAAATCTGTTCTAGAAAAGCCTGCCTTAAGCTACAAATATTCATTGCATTCATCATTATGAATTTTTAATGTAATGTTAGCTTTAGTGCTGTGAAGAGAGATGGCTGAAAATCTCACAGAGTGACAACCACATTGTTGATTAATTTAGGCTTTTAAATATTTTAGATATTTCAGTAAAATGATTATTTTTCAAGCAAAGTTCATGCTGCTTAAGAAGTGATTTCAGATACAAGTAAGTTACTTCAGTTGAGCCTAAGACAGAATGAGCAGAGTAGCCCCAAAATCTCAATGTGGTTTTAAGCTTTAAAGACTTCAACAGTGTTTATGTTACAAACAACAAAAAAATCATTTGAAAGTGGTATTTTAATTTCTTTACTTTTATGCATTTTGAGGAATTCTAAATGATTAATGTTTTAATTTTCTTTGTTTTGGTCAATGTTCACCAACATCAATTAGAGGGACAAAAAATAAAATTAAATTAATATTATTTCAAAAAATTAAAAAATGTAGTGACTGTACAAAAAAGTTAAAAAACTAAACTTTCAAATGGTTTTCTAAAATTTTTTCAAACTTTAAAATTTTTATATTTCAAAAATTGAAGGATAGTTGATTTACAATGTTGTGTCAGGTGGCTTTTATAGTTTGTAGCATATATACTTCTGAAAGTATTAAAGTTTAAAATTGCACTAAGACCTTTGGGACATCTTTTTTCAAACACTATATATAGTAAGTGCTGTGGAGAATAAAAGTGAAAAGGTTTAATCAGAAAGGAAAATTCCCTCTTGAGAAAAAAAATTCCTTTTTCCTTGGGTCAGTTGAAGGATGCAGGGCACCAAAGACCAACATCCAAAAAACCCTACAGATTCTTGGAAGGGTGAGGCAGGGTGTGCGTGTGGGATGGAGTGTTGGGGGGTATGCAATCGTATTGCTTAATCTGAATCCAGTTTTCTCTTGCTAATGAAGCTATTTCTCTGCCCATTTGTCAGAGGCTTTTAATGCTGCTCTTATCACTTACAAAAGCGTAAAGAAGGGCTCATGAGAGGCGCTGGGGTATGTATTTATCCAAAGGATCTTCTTCAACCAAAGACTAACTATTGTGAGGCTGTCTCCTATGTATTGGCTGAGCAGGTACACTATGAAGCCGTAAGCCTTGGGTTCAAATCCTGCCTCCATCGTGGCTAGGGATGTGACCTTGGCAAGTTACAAAAACCTCTATATGCCTCAGTTTGCTCATCTGTAAAGTGGGAATGATCCCAATAATACATACTCCCAAAGCTTGCTGTGTGGATCAAATGAGATAACACACGTAAAGGACTTACGTGGTACCTGGTACTTAGCAAACGTTCAACACATGTTGCTGACTATTAGTAAGGGTAGGGCCCATCCAGCCTGCCCCACGTCCTCAAACCCTCAACAATCCTACTGTCTTCTATCCTGTACAGCTCAGGCCACACATCTCGGCACTAAACTATAGTCTAGCCCTATGTGTTTTCATGCATTTCATCTCATCTACCTGATTTTATTGGAAGCTTCTGGAAGGCAGACAACTTGCTTGATATTCTATCTGCAATCCTGCCTCTTAGCAAGTGCTGGGCCAAAGCCTGCCCTCTATAACCGCTCAGTGATTCAGTGGCTTGAAGGAGACCAGACAGAGAGCTAGTGAGAAAAGTGGAGAAGCCAGTGACTTGATAAATCCCAAACTGGACGGGCAACTCTGGAACAGGAGCTAATTGTGTTTCATGCTCTTTGCACACCTGCCAGCCTCTGCTTGGACCTCCTCCTCCCAGAACTCTTCCTTCAATTTATCTGTCTTCCTACTTTAAGCAGCTTGAACTCATCTTGGCCAGGAGAAAGTACGCTACAGGAGCCAATTAGAATCCTTGAACGTCAGGAGTTAAAAGGCTCATGAAAGATCACATGGTCCACATTTATCATTTTACACATCAGGGGGCTTAAACAAACCCAAACAGATACAGAGGAGTGCAGTGACTTGTCCCAGTGCAAAGCTGGCTCAGGCCCGAGCTGAGACCAGAAATCAGATGTCTTGACACTACACTGTGTCATGTCAGAGTGAGCAGTTTCCTTTCCATCTTAGCCCCCAATTCTATATGTCTCTGAGTAAATTTCAAACTTCCCAACCTACTGTTTCTTCTCTAATTAGAGTCATTTATAAAAGACAATCTTCTCAAGAAAGGGAATTGGAGAAGGAACGTTGAGTCCTGTGCTGGAAATTTTACATATTCTATCTCATTTACTCCTCAGATCACCACTATGAGATAGTTTTTACTGTCTTAAAAATGAAGAAGCTCAAAAAGATTAAGGTCTATGACTACTCAATTAATAAATTGTCTAAAGGAAATTTGATCCTATATTTGGTGGCCCTTCAAACTCATTGTCTTTTTTTTTTTTCATTGAAGTTGTTGATTTACAATGTTATGTTAGTTTCTGGTGTACAGCATAGTTTTCATAATTTTTTTTATTATTTTTTGTTACAAGCTATTGAATATAGTTCCCTGTGCTATACAGTAGGTCCTTGTTGTTTATCTGTTTTATATATAGTAGTTTATATCTGTTAATCCCAAACTCCTAATTTATCCATCCCCCAGCCTTTGCACTTTGGTAACCATGAGTTTGTTTTCTATGTCTGTGAGTCTGCCAAACCCATTGCCTTTCAATTAAACTATTAAATGAGGTCTATTTTCTCACCAACTCTCCCAAGAAGTGAGAAATGATTTGGGGCCCTGGGTGGAAATGTTTATGGCAAAATGGGAACACTCCAGGTGTAAACTCTTAAAGCAGATGGATGATGGACAATTCAAGGTGAGTACCACTTCTCACAGCACTGCAGAATCTTCCTTCAGAGAAAGGAACTAATTTAATCACCTTACTGTTCTTGGGAGTGAAACAAAGGTGTCATAGCTTAAAAGAACTGGCTATTTTATTTTTCCAATCACCCCTCTCTTATCATCCAAGAGAGCCTCCAGAATCATGCCTGCTTTGCAATTCTGTTCCCATTTGATCTGATCCAAGAATGCCTTCTTTGTAAAACGTAACTGTGGAGACTTGATCAAACCATGCTCATGCACTTTATCTTGCAATCTGTTGCCAAAGGGCTGATATTCCTTCTTGGGCCAAAGAATGGCAAGTTCTGAAATGAGCTAGTTTAAGGAAACAAAACTATGGACAAAACACTTAACCCAAATCAGGGATGTGGCACCTTAGCAAAACAAGAGATTAAGCCTGTTATTGTGTGTATAACACAACCCAGGATGTTTGATTTAAGGCTTGGAGAAGGAAAAGGTTCATCAGGCATGTGAACTGTTCCATGGTTTGTCAAATGTTTCCAAGTTTGTTTCACTACACAAGTATTTATTGAGGCAGGTGAATATCTTGAATCTTGACTATGGAGATCCAAAGATGATTAAGACGTAGACTTTGGTCCCAAAGGGTTCAAGATCTGGCCAGTGGCACAGAGAGGTAATCTAAGGACAGCATGATGTCATACACACTATAACAGAGCTGTGTAGGAAAGAATGAGAGGAAGGAAGAACTGGTTTCTCAAATGAGGGTAGAAGAGGTGGAGAGAGGACATTAGGAAAGACTTCTGAGGTAAGGTACCCCTTGAGGCTGGTCTTAAAGGGTAGATTTCTAGCAATTCACTAAGCAGAGGAGGAGAGTTGAAAAGAAAACAACACCCAACAAAGGCTTAGAAGTATGACAGGGACAAGGTAGTTACGGAACACAATGATTTAATGGGATTAGTATGCAGAAGCTGGGGTTTGTAGGGATTGGCAGGCAGTGGGGGTCGAAAACTAAGCTGGGTATAGGAAGCAAGGCTCCGTGTGCCAAATCTGTGCGTGTCTACTCAACCTTGCAGCAGTGGGAGGGTTGCATCATAAACAGAGATCAGAATGAGGTGTTTTATTAAGACTTTGAACTACAATTTGAGAAAAATGATAATGGAGATGCATTATGTCTCCATATATAACAGATTCAATTTATATTTCTTCAAAAATTCAAAGGACTGTTCAATACCATCATCAGTTTTTTTCTTTTTTAAAGAAGTTGCATAGACATTAAAAAGGGGGGGGGGGGGGGAGGAAGAGGCGGGGGAAAGAGACTCAAAGCAGTTGTCCACTTAACTCCTTCCCTCCAAACTTACATTTCTCAAAGTAGAACCTGACTGATTTTCCCTGTGAAGTCAGGCAAATTGAGCATTTAGAGTTTGGGTTACTTTGCAGGTGGAAGTCCTTTCTCAACTGTCTTCCTTGAACCTAAAAGAAATCTGAATTGTGCTTCCACTACGTTCAAGTCTCCTCATTTCCCAGTGTGGCACTCATCACACAAATTTGATATTGTTCATTTTGAGAGAGGAAAAATTCCCTCCATCCCGTTTCCTGCTAACATTTAAATAAACGTCCCTCTACATGAGTGATAAACAGATTGTGAGTAGTTTGAATCTGAGTGGAGTATAAAACTTTATTACTCTGAGTTAAAATATAGAAATGCTTTTCATTTCACCTTGGGAAAATTCTTCAATTTTTTCAACTGTTGATTTGCTCATGGCCACCTTTTCAGAATGCTCACGTAGACATATTCCTTTTCTGGGAAAGAATAGAAACTCAGTAATGTGTACGGATTAGTTTCACTGTATCTTTGCCATAAAATTGTCCGTCTCCTCCCATACATCCCAGCTTTGGGTTTTTTTATTTCTGCCCTTGCTGCACAATCCTCCCAGTTTTCCAGCCGCAAAATCATTGTTAATTCCTTCCTCTCCTTTAGTCTATTTCCAGCCAATCTGCTTTTTCCTTTGAATCTGTTCTATATGGAGATGTAATGTATTTCTTTCCGCTTTTGAACTTGCGGAACTAGCTAGAAAAATTCAAGTCCAAACTTAACCCTCTCCCCCAAACTCCATATTTAGCAGTAATAATTTCTAGCACTTCTGTGAATTTCCCCTGCTCCAATAGTCATGGACAATCCTTTTCTTTACTGACAGATATTTGAAAGAATAGATTGACGTTAACCATCATGTTAATTTTTAGCATCTCCCAAGTGTGCACAGGACAAAGACCAAAGCACATTATTTTAATAAGAAAACAACTAGTTGGCACCTCTGCCTTAGTAGGTGACCTTCAAGAGAACTGGGTATTGAGTCTGAAAGCAGGTAATTGAGAAAGGGTGTTATCCTGACGTAGAAGGGGTCAAGGAAAGCTAGAATAAGTGCAGCATCAAAGGGCTCACACATGAGTGGAGTGAACCAGATGGCCAAAGAGGTAATGTCAATAGTGTGTGGCGGACAGCAGTACCTAGAGGGTGGACGCTGCTGTACCACAGCCAGGAGACTCTGCCTCCCCTCATTGAGACAGAAAGGGATGCCAGGTCCTCACTCACATTCAGAAATGCAGGAGATGCCAGCCCATCCAAGGGAATGCTCTGGCTGTTCCTACTTCTGAAGCTGCACACTGCCTCCCTTTCTCCCCACCCACATCCCACAAAGGCATTTGGAACTCAACTCAATTTTTTTTTTAACACTTTTTTGGAAGAAGGGTGTTTCTTCTCTCTGTGATAATTTGATTCAAAACTCTGGGGATCCTTTATTTAGAAAAATGCACCTGCCCACATATTTCAAGGATTTCCAAGGCCTCTGGAAGGTCCTCCAAAGACCTAACTCCGCGGACTCTGGGTTTGGAATCTTTAGTCTGGATTTCCTTAGGTGCATTCTTTGGCCCAGAGGGTTTCAAATTTTGCCACACGATCTCCCCAAATCATCAGGAGAACTGAAAAAAAAAAAAAAATCCCAATGCCCAGGCTACACCCTGTTCCGATTAAATCAGAATTTCTGAGTGTGGGACCACGCATCAGCTTATGTTTTAGACTCTCCAAGAGATTGTACTGCGCACTCAAGTTTGAGAACCAACTCGTGGTCTCTTCACGGCACGCAGTAGATCTAAATGTTTTATGTTCTTTGGCTGTCTTTAATCATTATGCCAGAAACAATAGAAAGGCGTCTGTCGCAGAAATAATTTACTGAGAATCATCTTAGAAAAAAGAAGGAAATTTGGGTCAGAAATACGTATGCATTCAGAGCGTTTTCCCTGGGTCATTAAGCTGCTGCAATCTCTTCAGCGAACGGCAAGGGGCACCCTCTCCCTCCTCGCTCCACCTGGAACGCCTTCCCATTTCTGATCGCACAAAGAGCCCGGCCTCCTTCGAGGTGACATCACAAAGGGCCGATCCCCCGCCCCTTCGGCGCCACCACGTGTGTCCCCGCGCCCGGCAGCCACCCGACTTAGTCCCTCGCCGGCCGGTCTAGGCAGCGGAGGGTGGTTGGCAGTGGCTGGAGGCTTCGCTATGGGAAGTTGTTCCTTCGCTCTCTCGCGCCCAGGCCTCCTCCCTGGTTCTCCGCAGCCGCTGTCGGAGGAGAGCACGGGGAGGCGCGGGCTGCAGCCGCGGCTGCTTCTCCCCGCCCGGGCAGCCGCGCAGCTGGGCAGGTGCTGAGCGCCCCCGGAGCCTCCCTCACCGCCTCCCTCCTCTGCCCGGCCGTCCGGCTGCCGCAGTGCACATGGGGTGTTGGAGGTAGATGGGCTCCCGGCTCGGGAGGCGGCGGTGGATGCGGCGCTGGGCAGAAGCAGCCGCCGATTCCAGCTGCCGGGGGGCCACTCGCCCCGGGCGCCCCTCGAGCTCCGGGCTCAGCCATGGGGACCTCCGCGAGCAGCAGCACCGCCCTGGTCTCCTGCAGCCGCGTCGCCGGAGCCGCGATGATCGCGGGCTCCTTTCTCCTGGTGAGCGCTCGGGGAGGGGGAGATTCTGGGACCGCGGCCGCGCCGGAGCAGAAGGCGGCGGCGAGCCGGGAGCGGGGCGGCTCCCCCGGCCGGGGCTGCGGGGGGCTGGGGTCGGGCCAGCGGGGCGGCGGGGGTTGCAAGCAAGGGAGGGCGACACAGCCGAGGGCTCCGATCGGGTCATCTGGAGGAGCTGCGGGGCTCTACCCGGACTCGGGAATGAAGGCGAATTGTTTTCCTTGCAGTCCGGCGGCGCTGCGAGAGGCGCTAGAGGTGGCCGCCGGGCTTCCTGCGCATTTCAGGGCTTTCCCCTTCCTCGACCCCTCCAGTGCCCCCATCTCCTCCATGCACCCCCACAGCCACCAGCCGCTGCCCCCTCCGCGTGGCGTGGGGCTGGGGCGGCGGGTGGGCGCCGAGGCTCGCGGCGGCCGCCGCTTTGTTGCAGCTGCAGTGTCATGTCGGGATGCTACCGCAGTGGGGGACCGGTGCGCGCCCGCCACCGAAACCGCGGGGTGCGTCCGCGCCTCGCCCGCCCCCGGGGCGCCGAGCCCCCTCCCCCATCTCTCCGCCTTGGCTGGGTGGGTCCTGGTTTCCGCACGCCCAGGGAGGAACCCCGAGACCCACTCAGGCGCCTCCGAAGCGCCTGCCCACAGCCAGCCAGCCAGCGTGCCGGCACTTGCGTGGGGGGAGGGGGACAGAGCTCTACATAAAGGAAGCTGAATTTTCCAGTCTTTGCCATCCCTCGCTTACCTGTGGCCAGGCAGGTGAGCCTGCAGGGTGGGGCAGCTGCCTTCTTCTGCACCGTGGCCGCATTCAGCTCCAGGGCGTGCCCTATAGCTAGTCCTCTCCATCACTTACCTGGTCAAAGCCTGAACGCACCCTTGACCCAAAACTTAGGCCCAACTTCCCCAGATCTCTTCCGCTGCTTTTCAGATGTTGGTGGGGATGGGATGAATTAGGTGGAAGAAAATTTATTTGGTATCAAACCCAGGAGCTGCCCTAAGCTTCCCGTGCCTTTTTGTCTCCGCAAGGAAGGTAAGAGATTCTTAGCTAAGAACCAAACAAAAACAAAAAGCAAGAGCCTGTTTTCAGAGCAGGCCTGTGTCAGGGGAAGGCAGGCTTGCTGTCTCCTTCCCGAAAAGGGCTTAATGCCTGGCCAGCCAAGAGCTCTTAGATCCCAGAGCACTGTAGTTGCTACGGCCTGGGAATTCATCCTACAGACACTCTGGTTCCCTGTGTGAGTGTGTGTTTTAAGGGGAAGAGAGAGACTAAAGAAAAGTTTGGTGCTGTTAGCATTTCTAATGAGGCAAGTCCCAGTCTCCCTTCAAAGCTGCTTTCCTGCCCGTTTTATAGTAATGGCAAAGTCAAGATTTGTATGGGTGAAACCAGGGTGGTGGGTGGTGAGCAGTAGAAGGGGACAGTCTCCTTCAAGCAGTGAACCTGCATTGACAGTCGTGGTGGGGAGAGAAGACCAGCTAAGTCCAGGGGAACACCGATCCTAGTATCAGTGGAGTTAGGTCATCCTTGAGCTCTGTCCTTGCAGCCTCACATCTACTACTGTACCTCCCCTGTTGTGTGTTGAGTCCTTTCAGCACATCTGATTGCTACGCTTTCCATAGAGTTCACTCCTAGGTTGAATCTTCAGTCAGTGCGATATTTCATTAATTTTATGTTTCTGCATGAGATAGTTGCTTAAAGTAAGGTCTCCATGTAGTCAAAGCATGGGTCTCTTTAACCAACTGAGAAAGAGGATTCTTGTTCTTAAATCATTAAGTTCAGTTGACCTAAAAATTGTGCCCTGCATTTACAACTGAAGACTTGAGAATTTAAGTTTGGCTATCTTTTTTTTAAAAAAGGAAATTTACAGTGGAATTTAGAAGCAATCTCCAGGTGTTAACTAAAATCAGAATCCTTATTCTCCTGATAATTATAAAAGAAAGGTTGCACTTCAGTTCATGGAATGGCCTGGAGCTGACCTCTTTGCCCTGAAGGGAAACTGGAGGGGGTGGGCCAGGGGTCACCAGGGTGGGAAGACAATGCCTTTTATTTTTCCTGCTCTGCAAGTTCCAGTCCTCAGGACAGGCATTGTTGGCGTATAAAAATGATGATTTTATGACGTTGTTATAAGGATTCTTTATCCCACTGGGATTCTTGGCCATGTGAAAATGGCAGACGCCAGGTCCTGGAGCCCAGGTAGGCACCGCAGTGTGTGCAGACCGCTGCTGGGGCCAGTGGCGGGTGGCGACCTACCCCGTCATTGCAGTTAGCTTAACAAATAATAAACCCAATAAAATGTCCTGTTTATTATGGCTTTCGGTTACCCCTCTTCTCTCAAATATCTCCTTTTGGTGTGACAATATTTGTTATTATCCTCATTTTGGACACTTTTTTCTTGTGATGACAGGCTAACTTAAAGAACTTACTATAAACTTTAAAAAACTTACAGAAGATATGATATATAAACATAATATGATATTATATATGTGTGTGTGTGTGTGTGTGTATATATATATATATAAAACCATATGTCAGGTGCTTTATACAGAGTATCTCTTTTACTCCCAACATCTCTGGGAAGCAGGTGGGATTAGCTCCATTTTACAGATGAGAAAGTGGAGGCTGCAAAACTTCATTGTCCTGGGCCACCCAACTCTCAAGTGATAATGGCACTGGCACCTAGGACTGCCTGCCTCCCCTTCACTCCTCACTCCTGGGCCACTCTGTGATTTCACAACTCCGAATTGCTGGATGATGAAACGTAAGAGCAGAGAAGGCTTTCTGGGGGAGAGTTGAGGTGGGTGGTTTGGCTCGCTGTGGAACGTTAATGAGACTTACATGAGCGCCTTTGGACGAAAGTGTTCTTGCTGCTTGCACTTCTGGGTCTGAGGCGTGGAGGTGTCTGCAGGATACTGGAGAGTAAACCACAGACTGAAAAGCACAGCATCGTGCGTTCCAGGCCAAGAGTCTGGAGAGCAGATAAGTGAGTCCTTGAGGTCTGTGCCAGTGTGAAGGAACGCCCTGGAAGGGCCTGCCTGGTGTGACACACACACTCAGACATGCCTGCTGCCCTCAGGGAGCTTGCTTTGCCTGGTCAGATAGAATATTGGCAGTGGGGCAGTCAGAAGGAAAAGAAGTCACCACTGATAGGGAAATGAGGTCTGAAATTTTGGAAACCACTAACCTGCACGTCTTATGAATTCCAGATAGAAGGACAGTTGTAGTCTGAGCCTTCAGCTGTGTGCCAGCCTAGAAGGTCCCAAGTACCAATGTTTGTCACTGTCATTGAGACTTAGACGTCGAGCTTAGTGCCACCTCCTGACCTTTGCTCATCAAAGTTATCTAGTATGTTGGCATTTGACTTTGGCTATTTGGGTAGATGTGGAGGGGCTGGTCAGGGCTGAAGTCCTGCATGGACTTGGTGACAAGTTCAAGGAGAGCTCAGAATTCAAGCCGACGTTCTGTCCAAAAGATTTTCTCCTTTCTATATACCTTAACTCCGCAATCCTAGAATGTGAAAGCCGGAAGGGAAAACTGGAGGGAATAAAACAGCCTAGATTGGGGAAGTACATTATGTTTTCATGTTGACAAACCTATGTTGAGCGCTTACTCTGAGAGAGGCACTGGACTAGGTGGGGGCACACAGGGATGAATTAGTATTTGAATCTTGCCCCGCGGATACAGTTTATCTGCTGTATGAAAAGTACATGGCTATCAGTTGTGCTGGTTGGGTTTCTCGTGTTTAGAAAGAATCAGTGGATAAATGTACTACACTCAAAGTAATACACAAAATGTAATGGATGTTAAAATCTTTAAATTATTTGAAGTAGTTTTGGCTTTTAGCCTGAAAGTCTGAAGAAGAAAACTCAGTGCCAAGACTCAGAGTAACATACATTAGCCTCGGTAGGAAAAGTGACTTACAAGCAGAAGAATGGGGTGTGCAGACTTGAACTGGGGGGCAGAGTTTCTCACTTACCCCGTGAATCTCCCATCTCTGTTGTCAAAATGTTTAGAATGAGATTGAACTTTCTCATCTGAACTATTTCTAAAGGCATATGGCTGAATCGGCCTCAGGTTTGGTCCAAAACAAATAACCTACAGTATAAAGGAAATACACAAACACACCAAATCAGCAAGAAAAAAAAAATTCCTTGTGATGGAATGTATATACTACCTTAAGTTGAGAAAAAAACACCTGAGACTAAATCAGCATAGATCCACCAACTGGCTAAATTACATATTTTTGTGTGGCTAAATTTGGATGAAGTCTTTCCAGTGGGATGCGGCCAGCACAGTTAATGCTGAATTTGCCAGCACTGTTTGCAGAAGGCCCTTCGCTCCAGGTGTGCCCTTAGTGGATGGGGTGAGCGGCGTGGGCTGTGGGACTGGCTCCAGCAGGTGCTCTGTGTCCTGTCTGCTTATGGATCAGAATGCAGAGACTTTTTTTTTTACACTTGACTCCATCTGTAAGGAAGAGAGGTAAAGTCTGTTTGGAGATTCCATAGACAAGTTACAAATTGATTTTGTCCTCAGCTGACCCTCTGTGAAACACGTAAACTCTAATTGGCTTGAGTAAACTTTTCGGGGGGTGTGTGTGATGGGAAAAGGTCAGATGCATCATTAGACTATTCGGGGCCAGTGTGAATTGAGTGACTTTTCTTTTTGTAAACAGCAATGCCTGTTTTCCAGTAAGCACTAGCACTCAGCTGGCCCTCTTCCCCCAAGCAGGCCTGGCAAATTCCAGTGATGCCAGGTCACTGGCAACTTCCTGGAAAACTCAGATGCTTCTCTTGGATGACAGGTGTCTCTCCTCAGCTTTGGGCGTTTCCTGGATGACTGTTTGGAGCAGATGCGGTCTAGACCATCAGGCGCAAATCTGTCTGCCTGGCCAAAGGAGAACTGAGGTTGCAATAGGAGTCAGCTGGTCCCCCGGACTGAGTTCCCGTTTAGTGATGGCAGGACACTGGGCTTTGTTGCTGCTGGAGCGGCAGTTGCTGAGCTTTGCTTCTTTAGGAATGAAGTGACATCATGAATGAATCCTGGCCTCGCCCCCGTGTTTGTATTTGTCAAGTACCAAAAAGTTCCCAGGCATCCTAAGTGGGCTTGTGTTATGCTACCTGGCTTCTCTACCCCCTCCCATCTCCAGCCTGAGTCCCAGAGGAGAGGAGCCGGGCAGCGGTTAGAAGTAGGGAGGAACCTGGCAGACATCAGTGTGTGCTGAACACTCACGGGGCTGCAGAGATGTGGGGCTCACGGGGATTTAGACTCTTAATTCAGAGCAGTGGTGACCTCACTCTTCTTGAGGGATGCTGAAGGCCGCCGGGAATGGTCCATTCACTTGGATTCTGGCTATCTGGAGTTTTCCCACGTGTCAGCACTCTGGCCTTGGAGTGACAGATGTGTGCAGTGGTGGGAGAGTTGTGCT
Source organism: Camelus ferus (assembly GCF_009834535.1). Taxonomy (NCBI): domain Eukaryota; kingdom Metazoa; phylum Chordata; class Mammalia; order Artiodactyla; family Camelidae; genus Camelus; species Camelus ferus. The sequence continues at coordinate 32,177,503 of NC_045715.1, read as the reverse complement.
AAAAGAGCCCTCAGGCAGGGTGGGATTGGGCAGGGCGTGGATGGGTGGGTGGGTAGTCAGGGCCCCGAGCTATAGCCCCATCTTCTCTTGAGACTATCCAAACATTTTGTCTAAGGTGCTGTTCTAAACTAGAAACTGAAACAAAATTTAAAGAAAGGAGAGGGGGCTTAGTAAGCAAAATCACAGCAAGCCTCATATATGATCGTGATAAAATCTCCCATTTGCTCTTCTGCCACCAGGACTGCTTGGGGGCTCTGTCCCCGGGGTGGGTGCCATTTGCAAATCTGTTTTGGGAGAAGGAACATGGGTTTCATGGATTTAGGAGAGAGGAGAAGAGTGAGCCCTTGAGTCCTGGATCCAAGTGAGAGCAGCTTTGCATTCAAGAGGGCTTTGGCCCTGATAGCCCAGAGGGGAGGAATATTAATGGCTGTTAAATTAATCATAGATGGATACTAGTAAGCTCCTCTTTCCTGAGCACGTGCATTGACATTTGGTTGAACGCCTTCCACCAGTGATGGCAGGAAATCTTCACGTCCATGAGGTAGTGTCATTAGCCCCATGTTACAGGTGAGGAGATGAGGCTGGGGAGAGGTTCCAGTCAGGCAGTTGGCAAGTGCCAGAGAGAGGATTCAGATCTTGGTCAGCATGGCTTTGTACACACCACTATGCCTGCCAAGGTGGGGGGAGGAGCCGAGGAACCTGCACTTACTGGAATTCTGTTTCCCGTTCAAGGAATGATTTTCCCTGAGAGTTGAATATTCTCTTTCCATCAGGTGAGCAATTCTGCTCCACTGGAAGATTATAAATTAAGGGCAGCGTGCGTGTGTGTGTGTGCGTGTGTGTGTGTGTGTGTGTGTGTGTGTGTGCGTGCGTTGACGGGGGAGCGTGGAACTACTGGCATGCGTTTTCCTCTGGCGTGACTCTACGGGGCCATGGTGCCATGGCTAAGATGGAAAGATACTCTTGCAAATTGAAGTGTTATAAATAGGGAACAGAGGCTTTGCTTTCCTGCTACTTGGGTCATTTTGAAAAATATTTGCTTAGTGAGTAAGAGAATGACAGGGTTTCTGCTGAGCCGTGTAGTTTCAACTCATCCTCAGAACCTGAGGGCCTCTCAGGCTATCCTCTGCTGCCAGCCTGACTATTTGTGTAGGATTAGGGCAGGGGCTTGCATCATCCGTGACTAGTCTTTTCTTTGTGAACTTCTCATTGCGGGTGTCTCAGAAGCCGGCTGAACTCCATGATGTGCACAGTCTGATGTGGGATGCGCCTGTGTGTGGCTTACCATGCCGTAGCGCTCTCGGGAGCCGGCTTTTCAGCATATATCTTCACAGACTGTAGAAGCTGAGGAGACCTGAGAAAGGCAAAGGGCGAGAAGAGATTTCATCATTGGTTCTGGTTCCCTAAAGAACCCTTCTGAGACAAGACCATTATTTGATTTCATCATAGGTATGTCCAGGTCGGCTCAATCAGGCTTAAGAGAGGCAGCGGGGTTGAAGGGGGCAAAAGGTTCAAAGGCAAATGGTGATGGGTTCCCAGAATAATCTAACTGGTTATTAGTCACTTTTTGTTCTTCCTTTACTTCTGGAAGTCCACGGCCCCCTCTCTCCTCTTTGGTTGACATCCTGTATCCCTGATTCAGGAAAAGTCCCAAATCGGACAAAGTTTGGGTGTGTTTCCCTTCTCACATGGAATGCTTAGGGCCAACGGTGTTCCTCGGTTTCAGCTTCTTACAGACAACGGACAATGTGCTGTTCATCTTTGCGTAGCTGGCTCAATGCCCCGACATGTAGTAGTTAAGCAATAAACGATTGTTGAATGAATTCCAGAAGGATTTTCCTCTCAACTAACTGTTCATTCATCCCAGGCAAGTGGGGGAGTAGTGGGAGCTTGATCTCCTTTTCAGTGTTTGAGCTACAACTCGAGGGCATTGCAGTTTTTAACGAAGAGCATTTTAAACATAAGCAAGTTGACAGGCTGGAGGAACCTAGCGGGTACAGAATTCTCTTTATGTGTCTTCCCAGTTCATTCTTATGCTTTGATGGTATACAAACAGTTCTGGATGGTGAAAACTAGTATGTATATACTTGCCTGTGCCCTGTGTTTCTTTGTGTAACTATCTTCTGTGACCCTGCGGACATACAGTTCTATTTTTTATTCATTTAGTAAATATTTATGGCACATCTGTTAAATGCCAGGCATTTCTAGACTCTGGGTTTATGATAGTGAAAGGCTAGTAATGGTCCCTCCCTCTTGGAGTTCATACTTTATCAGGGAAGACAGAAGGGCTGATGTTTAAGGACTGAACTTAAAGAGCAGAAGGAAGAATATTCTAGGAAGGGGGAACAGCACGTGGGATGGCCCAGAGGTAGGAAAGAGGCTATGTGTTCAGAGACTGGAAGGAAGGCCACTGCGGTTGGTGCTTAGCAAACAGAAGGAGTGTGGATTGGGGTTGAAGAGGTAGGCAGGGGCCGGATTGTACAAGACCTTTAAAGATGTGACCACGTCAGGATATTATTCAGAGTACAGTGGGAAGCAGGGTTATAATAGTTTTAAAAAAAAAAAAAAAATTTAAAGATGACCCTGGCAGTTCTGTGGGGAGTGGGTTAGAAAGAGGAAGCATAGATGGAGGAGACTAGTTGGAGTCGTTTACCATAGTTCAGGGGAGAGATGATGGGTCTGGGCTGGTGGCAGTGAAGGTGGGGGTCATCAGATTTGGGATTTTGGAGAGAGTTTACTGATGGTGAGATACAAGAGATAAGTGAGGTGAAAGGAAAGGAGTCATCAAGGCTGACTCTTGGCTTTTTTAAAAATTAAGTTGAAAAAACTTTTTTTGGGAGGGGGAAGGTAATTAGGTTTTTGTTTATTTATAATGGAAGTACGGGGGATTGAACCCAGGACCTCATGCATGCTAAGCATGCACTCTACCGCTGAGCTATACCCCACCCCCCGACTCTCTGCTTCTTGAGCTGAGCCTTTGGTGGTCTGATTACTTTAAAGGGGAGACTGGGGAAGGGGTGGGTGGAATTGGGGAACCCCAAGTTTGGATGTGGTTTGAAGTCCTTTGATTAATGTCAGTTCAACCCTCATGCCTGCCATTTTTTAATGCCACCTCGCCTCTGGTTGGCAGCGCGTTGAGTCATCCTACTGTTTGTTGGACACTTGGGTTGTTGTCATTGTCTTCCAACTGCCAGTAAACAACACTAACAAAGTTGTCGTTGTACAAAACAATTGCTCTTTTTCCTTTTGGGTTGTTCCCAAAACTGAGGTGTATCTGATGTGTATTCCCCAAAGCGGGATTGCTGGGTCACAGGAAATGAATGAATGGCTTTCTGACTCTTGCTGTGTGTTGCCAGACTGTCTTTAGAAAGACTGAATTCATTTAGAGCATCACAAGCAGCTTGTAAATGTTCCTTCTACCCCACAAGCTTGCCAACGTTGGAGTTTATCACTTTAATTTATTTATGCTGCTTTAATATAGATACGGAAGTGTCTTTGGTTGTGCAAATTTACATTTCAGTAGTTGCTAGGGATGTCGTAAATGTATTCACGTGACAATTGCCTTTGTAGTTACTCTGCCTGAACTATTGAGTGGAATTTGTGTTAATCTTATTTGTATTAATTCTTTACATTTTCAGTTATACGCCTTTAAAAATTAAAAAAAAAATTTGATTGAAGTATATTTAGTTTACAGTGTGTCAATTTCTGGTATACAGCATAATGTTTCAGTCATATGTATACCTCCATATATTCTTTTTCGTGTTCTTTTCCATTATAGGTTACTACAAGGTATTGAAATAGCTCCTTGTGCTCTACAGTAGGAGCTTGTTGTTTATCTATTTTATATATAGTAGTTAGTATTTGCAAATCTCAAACTCCCATTAGTTATAAGCTTTTATTAGTTGTATATGGCATGTATTTTTGCAACCTACTTTTAATATTGTTATATTTCATAACGCAAAAATTCAGGTTAAGATTCTTTTTTTAATTGAAGTATAGTCAAATTACAATGTCATGTTAGTTTCTGGCGTACAACATAGTGATGCAATTATACATATGTATCTTTGCATAATCTTTTTCATTAAAGGCTATTACAAGATACTGAATATAGTTCCCTGTGTAGGTTAATATTCTTAAACCCATTTTCTTTTTTATGTCTGAGAGTATCTTCTTTTTCGTTGTTGATTTTAAGAGCCCAAAATTGATCTTCTTACAGATGGGCTAAATAAACGATTCTTATTACTTTTCTGGACTTCAGCATGGGTGGTGTGAGCACTACATCACTCTGTTCTACAAGATGGTCATATTCCTTGTGTGAGTGAAGGGTTTCATGGTCAGATAAGTCTGGGTCCAACTGAGTCACCGTTTTTTTTTTTAACGAAGAATAGTCAGTTTACAATGTTGTATCAATTTCTGGTGTACAGCACAATGTTTCAGTCATACACGTACATATATATCTGTGTTTTCATATGTCATCTCTTTCTACAGCTGTCCTGCTGGTCCTCCTGGACCCATCATCAGGCCACTGTGAATTGTGTCTCTCCAAGAGAGGGCTGCAATTAGAGCAGTTTCCTAAACTTTTAGACGAGGGGTTGATAAACTTTATCTGTCAAGAGCTTGATCATGTTTTTGGCTTTCTGGGCCCTGCCATCTCCATGGAAACCACTCAGCTGTCACTCTGTGCTTTGAAAGCAGACCTCGGCAAGGTCCAGAAGAATGGGCGTGGCTGTGTTTCCCACTAAACTTGACTTGTGGACACTGAACTCTGAATTTCAAATAATTCTCATGTGTCACAAAATTTTATTCTTTTGCTTCCCCCCCAACAACTATTTAAAATGTAGAAACCATTCTTATACTTGTGGGTTATTAAAAAAAAAAAAAAAGCAGGCAGCTGGCCGGAGTTTATTCAGCCGTGTTTTAAACCCTAGAATCATTAACATCTTGTGGGACTAGATCTGGGGAACTCACTCTGGAAAATGCTTAGTTAACTTCTGCTCCACTTGTCTACAGTGTACTTATTAACAGCACATCCTTTCTCCTCTTGTGTTTTCTCATTTGCCATCTACTAAGTTTATATTCTAAATCTACGTGGAAATGCCAGTTGGCCCTGGCTTGTCTTTTACCGCTGTGCTGTTCATGTCTGTATTTTTCGTTTTGTGATGGGCTCCAAGCCTTGTAGCGTATGTTGTTAGGATTACAGTTTTTTAGAATCTGAAGTCTTTGACTCCCGTGTCAGGAGTTGGATATTTTGCGTTTTTAATTGGGCTGTTTTAAAAGGTTGTATCATCCCAAGGGAATGAAGCTGAGATCGGGTGAAATAATAAGGAGAAGGAGCGATGATTAAAATACATTCACGGAGAACTTCCTTGTGTCATGTGTGTTCTACGGGCTTTATCTGTTGTCACAATTAATTCTGAAAACAGTCGTAGGATTGTTATGCTAAGCATTATTTTTATCATATTATTATTTTAAATTATCTATGTAATCTATTATTTAATTGTGTTATTATTATATCCATTATACAAATAAGGACCTGGAGATACAGATCAAGTCCCCTTCCCCCACGCCCCTCCCCTGTCCCCTCCTCCCCAGTGAGAACCTGGTAGAGCTTGGCTTGCTTAGCACACTTCAGACTAAAATAGGTTTTGTTTATACTTTCAAGCTGGAGTTGCTGCCCTGGCTGGTGTCGCCAGTTTTGCCTTGGTTTATTTAAGGATTCTATAAATTCTTGGCAAGCACAGAAGTGTAATCTCCTCACACCTTTACCCCTGTCTTCTTTATAACATGGCTTCTCCATGCAGGTGGAGTCTTGGCCTAAGCAGTAGCCATGGTGATGGATGGAGGGGGATGCAGTTCTGTGGTCCAGGGCCCGAAGGCTGAGTGCACACACTCTTCTGCGTGGTAGGTTCCAGGGAAGACAGCATCTGGCTTAGTTCCATCTTGCCTGTTTTTTTCCCGCTTTTCCCCCGTGTCCTCATAGCTTGCCTCCCTCCAATCATGTCATCAGCACGTTCCAGCCTTGGCATTCTCTGTCTTCACCAGCTTGAAACAGCAGTCCCTGCTCTTGCCCTAGCAACAGAGGCTTTTTTAAATCAGACAGGAGAGTAGGAAATGCCAAAGCCAACCAAATTTATATAACATAACTGGAAACAGCCCTGCCTGTGCTTTTGTAGAAGCTTTCTCTTGGGCGCCTTCCTCTTCGTGCATTCTTTTCTCTCTTCGAATCTAGAGAATTTCCAGCAGCCGATGCCTTGCGATGCCACATTTAATGCAGTGCTAGAAATAAAATGGTCAGAAATTCTGGAGGTGTCTACGCCGCCTGGCTTTTGCCTTTTGATCATCTATTAGCAGGTTTTATCATCACCATCTCAGGAATAACTTGGTTCCCTTTTCTTTGTTATAATATCCACAGTAACTGAGATTCCTTTTGACCTACTAGTTTCATGCAGCATTAAAAAACTCTCTATCTCAGACTCGCAAGCGGTCTTCCTGCTGGTCCATGAGGAATAGACAAAAGTTGATCACTGCCTTGAGTGGGCTCATTTTCTATTAGAAATGATGGGAATTTGGTAAGGGACAGGAATGACGTAAACGTGTTGTACTTAGAAACGGCACAGGATTTTTTCCCCCCATTTATTTGAAGGATGAGGTCATGGGATAAGACTTGTTAAGAGAGAAATAGACAGCAGCATCCTACATTGCGTCAGCACATCTGGGGGCTTCAGTCAAGTCCATCTCTGTGCCCTAGAGTAGAGGTGATGTAACAGGACAGGTGTGGTCACCAAGGTGAGTGTGGATACCTGGGAAGTCTTTATTGCTGGTCATTTTGGAGCTGCCCTTGGAAATTTGCTTTCTCCTGTGTTTTATCTTTGACTCACTCACTAAGCATTTGTAGTGCTCCTATATCCCGCACAGTTTGGGGTGGTACACTTGATATTTGTTCATTTATCCATTGTTGTTGGTGAAATAAGTGTCCTAAGTAAATGAAATTTTTCAAATAACTGAAGTTTAAACTAGGATGGAATGTAGATGACTTCTGGAAAATAATCTCCTTATACTGCTTATAATTCTAAGCACCAAGTTAGGGTAATCTTTTTTTTATTTTTTATTGAAGTATAGTTGATTTACAATGGTGTGTTAGTTTCAGGTGTACAGCAAAATGATTCAAGTATACATACATATTCTTTTTCATTATGGGTTTTTATAAGGTATTGAATATAGTTCTGTGTGCTCTACAGTAGTTCCTTGTTTGTCTATTTTATATATAACAGTTAGTATCCGCAAAGCCCAAACTCCTAATTTATCCTCCCCCATCTTCCCCTTTGATAACCATAAGCTGTTTTCTATGTCTGTGCATCTATGTGTTTTATAAATAAGTTCATTTATATCATTTTTTAGATTCTAAATAGAAGTGGTATCATATGATATTTGTCTTTGTCTGGCTTATTTCACTTAGTGTGATAATCTCTAGGTCCATCCATGTTGCTGCAGATGGCATGATTTCATTCTTTTTTATGGCCATGTAATATTCCATTATACATACCACATCTTCTTTATCTAGTCTTCTGTTGAACATTTAAATTGTTTCCATGTCTTGGCTATTGTAAGTAGTGCTGCTATGAATTTTGGGGTCCATGTATCTTTTTGAGTGTAATCTTTTTTATCAAATGAGAGGGGATATTTTAAATTCCCCATTACATTTGCTAGTCACCTCAAGCTCCACACTGAGCATAATTCTTGTAAGCCAGTTATGGTTCTGTTAAAACAGAGTGATATCCTCAGAGTATTTGGAGGTGAAATTCTTTGCTTTTACTCTGAAGGATCCCAGCCTGCTGAATCTCCTACATTATTGTGGCTACATGATGGTGGCCTTTTGGCTTCCTCACACTTGCTTCTATACCTGTGTCATCCCCGGCAACCTCCTCCACCATCACCCTTTAATGTGCTGCTTCTAATTAGTGATGGTCTGCAAATGCATTCATTTATTTTGTCAGCAAACCCTTGTCAGTTACACTATGCATCAGATACTGTACTCGAGGGCTTGGAGAGCATCCGTAAAGAGATTCTGTTCTTATCCTCACAGAGCTTGTGCTCCAGAGGGGAAGACACACTAAGACAGATGATTGTGTAACTACAAAATTATGGTAGTCCTATAGGAAAAAATAGGGAATGAGGGGAGAACGTGACACCTGCTTTAAGTTGGGGAGGGGAGGGCAGGGATGGCATTTCGGAAGAAGTCCTGACTCTAGTGAGATTTTGCATTTCATCCTAAGTCATGAGTGAAGCCACTGAGAGTTCTACGCAGGGGAGGAAAGGATCAGATGTGACGTGTGAGTTGGACTGGGCATCAAAAAAGGAAGCCACAAGCTCACTACTCTTTGCTAGACTCTCTGAGGAGGTCTGAATGTTCCTGTGCGTGAGCTCCTGGTCCCTGCATATTTTGACATTTTTTTTTTGACTGCTCAGCACAGGTATTAGCAGGCTTTTTTTCCCCCTATAAAGGGCTAGATAGTAAATACTCTTGTTTGCAGCCATATGGTCTCTTTTGCAGCTACCCACCTCTGCTGTTGTAGCGTGAAAGCTGTCGTAGACAATACCTAAATGAATGTCTCGGTTCCCATAAAACTTATTTACCAGAACAGGTGGCGTGCGGGATTTCGTTTGCCGACATTTGGCTCAGAGGATGCTTTGTTTATCGTTTCTGTGATCTTCATTATTGAGGTGCTTGAGCAAGGGAGGAAGTGCAGTCTATGTGGTTGTCCCTGGCCTGGAGCTGCTTATAATCATTACGGGAAGATAAATATATACAGTTATGAAGCCATCAACAGACATTACATGGCAATATGTAATTAGGCACCAAAATGATGGACAAAAACAGGAAATATGATGGAGAGTTTGCTCATTGGCTTGGAATCTGAGTGTCTAGGAAATGGTTGTAAAGGCTGCCTGGAGAAGATGGAACTTGACAAATGATCACAGATACCTGGAAGGTTTGAGTTGAATACAACCTAGTCCAACCTGCTAATTTAACACACATGTAAAGCCAGGTCCATTTGATCTTAAGGCAGAGAGTCTGGATAAGAATATAAGTCCTCTTTTCTCTAGATCTTTGCCCAGTTGTTCTTCTTATTTCAGGTCTGGTCCTCCCGCAGGCTGGAAATATGTATCTAGTAGAGTCATAATAATAATAGAGGAGGAGGGAGAGGTTCCAAGCTAAGGGTTGAATGGAGACTTCTTTTGTTCTTGAAGGAAAGGGGTCCTCAAAAGACTGAGAGCAGCCTGGGTGTAGCTGTCATTTGGGATGAGAAGGAAAGCAAAGAGAAGCTGGGATGTAGAGTGGGAGCAGAAGGAAAGCAAACTTATTTTATAGAAACATTCCTGTGCACACCAACACATGGACAAGGAAACAATCCATGGGGCCTCAGGAGGAAGAAGCTCTAAATTCTTCAACATGGGCATGTTCAAAGTCATAGCCATACTATTGAAGAGCACCTGACTGTTATAAAGAAGGAAGTAGCCTCTGTGTTCCAACATAGAAAGGTTTCAGTGATGTAGTATTAGGAAGTGAACAAAAGCAGATCACAGAACAGTGTGTATGACCTGTCCCCTGTTATATGTGTAAAACCAAACCAAACCAAGAGTGGCTGGAATGGCCAACCGGAAGTGTGTATGTGTGTTTTATGTGTAAATGCTCAGAAAATGGTCTGGAAAGATGCACAGTGAAATGAACAGTGAGTTTCTGGGGAGTGGGTACATGTGAGCAGAGATTTAAACATTTTTACTCTATTTCACAATTAAGAGAATTGCTACAAGAATGTGTATTTTTGTTATAGACATGATAATTTAAAAAGAGCAATATGAAAACAGTAAAAAGGTCCACGCTGGGTGAGAGGCAGAGGGAGGGGCTCTGACCGTGGAACTGGGCTCTGATTCCCAGAATCAGAGGTCATTAGAGACCGAGGAGGGCTGTCATATTAGTTCAGGGGGGTCCCAAAACTGAGTTGGGCATCAGAATCACTTGGAAAACTTAACAACAGAACAAACCAAAACCCTGAATTCCTGGCCCCGTTGCAGAGTCACATGATCTCAGGTGATGGGCTGGAGATGTGGATGTTTAGAAAAGCTTCTCAATTTTTTGAATCTGCATTTGAGGCCTGAGGCTTTGTTTAAAACTCTGGTTTAGTTTCCCTGCCTCTGTGCAAAGGAGGAAGCAGGGCTCTTGATCAGGCAGAACGAGCTTCAGGAATTCTGGTTCCTATTCTCTTGAACTTTTTTCAGTGGACTCTATCTCCCGATTCAGGTTTGTTTTCCCCAAGATTAGCTTTTAAGTATCATCTGAACTTGTTTTCACATTTTACAGGAAATGTTCTTCAATATTGTTTTTGACCTTGATTGCTGTCCCCCCATCTCCCCATTGTTCACCCCTAGAATCGTCTTTGAGGATGATTTTTTACATCATTTTGATTTTCTTAGAAACCAGAGGGTTGCCACCCATCTAGTGGGAAAATCTCTAATTTTTTTAACTGAAGTATAGCTGACTTACAATGTCATGTTAATTTCTGGCATACAGCATAGTGATTCATTTATACACACACACATACATATACATATATTTCTTTCATATTCTTCTAATTTTAAATTGACTAAAAGGCCTTAGGAAAATAACTTTTCTCGGGTGCCACCTGCATCTCTGTTAAGAGAAGGGGACATTGCCACCTCTTCGTCTCAGCAGGGTTTCTGTGACATTGAAGAGCCCAGGGAGCAGTTTCTCTAGCTTTGTAGCTCAGATGGGTTTAGCTGTTAACATTGAAGCTGGGAGAGCTCTTAGAAGTCTCTCCAGGGCAATGGTTTTCAAACTTGTTTTAGGACTGAACCTTCCTTCCAATGAATTCTTACTTGGACCCCCCCCCCCACCCCCGGCAGATTGGTAAATCAGAGCTGCTGTGTCTGAGGCAGAAATGGGGGCGCTTAGAGCCCTCCTTCCCGTCCCCGCCCGAGGGAAAGCCCTGAGAGCTGTGCTCTGCGACGTGCTGTCTTGGGTCCAGCTTGAAAACCGGTGACTTCTTCCCCTTTCTTCTTCCATTGGCCATTGTTCCCCATATCCAGCTGATCTGACTTCTCAAGCCTGCTGCCTTCGCCTCTTTTCACGGCCACCACCTGAGTCCAAGTCACCCCCAACTTTCACCTTGGTCTCCACCTTTTAAGTGGATTTTCTTATCTACTCCGCTCACCCTAGAACCCCTTTCACCCTCCTCTTTGCAGCCAGATAGCATTTTTATTCACAGATGTGATTATCTGCCACTTCCCCCCATCCTCCAATATACACATGTCATGACCTCATTGCATTTTGGATTAAGATCAAAATGTGGAACCAGGGGGAGGATATAGCTCAGCGGTAGAGCGCATGCGTAGCATGCACGAGGTCCTGGGTTCAATCTCTAATACCTCCTTTAAAAAAAAAAAATGTGGCACTTCTCCAATTTTAACTATGGCCACTGTAGTGCATCTTGAGGTTTCCTCAAAGGCTTTCAGAAATTTCCTTCTGTTTCAGACCTTCACTCTGAGGCTCCTTCTGCCTCATCTCCTCTGCTTCCCCTGCCCAGAGTTAGGTACGGCTTCTCCACCCTGCAGCTCCGTAAGTTCAACTCCATAAGGGCTGGAATAGAGTTCTCAAGATTCTGTGGTCAGCTCGTGGGCCCGGTGCCTGGTACACACATAGTAGGTCTTCAGTAAATATCTGTCCAGTGAGTTAAGTGTCCAGTTTTTACACAAACCTCATTTCCAGTGTTCAGCCCGGGTTTGGCTGCATCTTAGCTCTACTTGTAGGCGCTGGATTTGCCTCCGGTAGCAGGAGGTGATTTAAAGGTCCGTTTTTAGAGCCACGTTGTCTAAAGTGGGTTACCTAGTGGGATGCAGTTGAAAGATCCCTGAGCTTTGCTTTAATTAGAAACTTACCCAGTTATTCTAAATGAACAAAGAACTGAAAAATCCATGGAATTGAGTGGGGAAACGTGTGGGTGTATGGGATCTGGAGGTGGGTTTTGTGTGGGGCGAGGGCAACCTCTGGGAATCAGACATCAGGAGACTGATGCAGAATCTAGTAACATCCCCGAGACTAGGTTTAGATATGTGTACCCTGGGGAGACATACAAAGCTGCAGGAAGCCTAGCCCCATCCCCACACCCAGGCACACCTGCAGTGAACTCATGACCTCTGTGTTCTGCCGAGCCACCCCCTGGGTGTGTGACTGGCTGACTATCCAGCCTTCCTGCTCAGATAGGGGGCCAGACTCCAGTCCCACTATGAATCAGATTGATGTTGGTCCCCGATCACTGCTCTCTGACCAGATTGGCCGTTCCATTCTCTGCGTTCATGTAATCTGCGCAAGTGGAATAACCTGTTATTTTTACATGTCTCAAACTTCCAGAGCACTGTGGTTATCCAAAACTGCTTTTACACTTAGAACTAGATTCTAAGCGGCTAGCAGAAGTGCGGCACAGAGCCACTCTTGTAGCCTCTGGATTGGGTCCTTAGATTTGGGGAGACTGGGACAAGATGTGTCCTCATGGACTTGCCAAGTGGCACTTGGGAGCCCAAGCTGGTAATAGGTTTTCTTCCCTCAATCTCATGCGTCTGCTGTGCCCAGAAAGGGGAGGCTGGGGCTGATTTTGCAACTAGAAGGAGCAAGATAAAGAAAAGATAAAGCCAGAGAAAGGGAAGATATTATAGAATTTATTTATTTATTTATTTTTAAACTTTTTTTTATTGAGTTCTAGTCATTTTACAATGTTGTGTCAAATTCCAGTGTAGAGCACAATTTTTCAGTTATACATGAACATACGTATATTCTTTGTCACAGTTCTTTTTCCCTGTGAGCTACCACAAGATCTTGTATATACAGGATTTATTATGATCAAGCAAGAGCAAGATCCTTTTTCTTTAGAGCCCAAGATGAAGTTAAGTTTCTTACCAAGAAAATCAGCCACTGTCCCTTTTTTTTTTGGTCTCAGTTTAAAGAAAAGATGAATCTATGTTTATCAGCCGAAAATTTGTTTTTAATATTGTCATTTGACTGGAGGCATTGCTGGGACAGGCCGAAGGACTTCACGGGAAAAATTTGGGGCTCAAATAGTTAAATTTTGAGGCGAAGGGGACTTGAATCTTGGGTTAAGTTTCAGGTTGCTGAGAGGACAGAAACTCTGTTCACTTAAAAATTTTATTTTTATTTTTTGCTTTATCCTCTCAGTGGCTGGTATAGCGGCAGATTTGGAAGGAATTTGCCTCGTAGGGTGGCAGGCAGTTTGAGACAGGCATTATTTTCTTGACATATAACCTTTCTCCATTTTGAAAAGGACAGTGCAGACTTTCTTGTTGGAACCTCTCAGTCTTCACTCATGCAGAAAATCTCATTTTTAATATTCATTCTTAAATGTCTCCCCCGCCCCTGCTCTGCAGGACCTCAGGATTTTGAACCACAGATATAATTTCCTTTCCCTCAAATTTTCTTTCGGGAAACTAGTATAAAATCCTGTCTAGCTGATGAAATTTCTGTTCTATGAACTAAATCGAAATATTTATTGAATTCTTGCCGAGCCCAGTTTTGGGCTTGGGCTCCTGGGTAGCTGCAGGTCATCCACACTGATGACACGGCCTTCAGAGGCTCGTCAAACAGGATGTGCTTCTAAAAGCATTAATTCTGCTGTTTAAAGCACATTAAGAATGCCAAGGGGCTGCCTCTGTTTCACAAAATAAAAGCAAAAACAAGCAGGATTCAGCTTTGTAAAGATGAAACCTTTTGAAAAAATCCTGCCATGTCTATTGGGTAACTCCAAATGGGCCACCTGGTCTTATGGAAGCAGCAGCTCAAGTATTTGCCATCTTGCTTCTTGGTTGATTTGTCCTGGTATCAAGAAATGGCAAGGCATGGGGGGAGGGTATAGCTCAGTGGTAGAATGTGTGCTTAGCCTGCACGAGGTCCTGGGTTCAATCCCCAGTGCCTCCATTAAAAAATGTGTGTGTGTGTATCTATCTATCTATATATATAGATATATAAACCTAGTTATTTACTTACTATATTTATATTAAATAAACCTAATTACATCCGTCCCCCACCAAAAAAAAAAAAAAAAAAGAGAGAGAGAGGAAGGCAACAGTTGGGCCACGGAAGGAAGACCCTGTTTGGCAAGTTATTTTCTCTTGCAATAGGATTTAACATTAGGATTAAAAACGTGTAGCATTTTTAATGTAAGTCACAAAGTGCTTTCACGTTCACATTCTCAGTTGAAATTCTAATTAACGTGAGAGGTACCATCCGCTTCATTTTACAGACTGGAAAAAGGGAAGCGAGGCTAAGGTCGAAAGGCAACAAAACCAAAGTTCCACAGCCAGCAGTTCAGGCCCCATATGGAACTGGGTGGAATTTCTGTTTCTCGCTTTCTGTTTTGTTGCAGCCCTAGTGTCAAGAGGGTACGGTCCTGGTCAGACCTTTAGTAGGAAGGGTGATGGTAGGGTTGGGATTGTCCCATCTGTCCTCCTCCTCTTCCTGTATAACACCTTCTTGGGTTTTATTCCTCCCCCGTCCCTTTCTTTCTTTCAGCTTGGATTTCTCAGCACCACCATGGCTCAGCCGGAACAGAAGGCCCCGAGTATCCCTGGCAAATACCACCATGTTGACCGTGTCACTGGCCAGGTGCTGATCTGTGACAAGTGTCCGGCAGGAACCTATGTGTCTGAACACTGTACCAACACAAGCCTGCGTGTCTGTAGCCGCTGCCCCGTGGGGACCTTCACCAGACACGAGAATGGCATAGAGAGATGCCACGAGTGTACTCTGCCATGCCCCTGGCCGATGGTGGAGAAATCACCTTGTGCTGCCTTGACTGACCGAGAATGCACTTGCCCACCTGGCATGTTCCAGGCGAATGCTACCTGCGCCCCCCACACGGTGTGCCCTGTGGGTTGGGGGGTGCGGAAGAAAGGGACGGAGACCGAGGACGTGCGGTGCAAGCAGTGCGCTCGGGGTACCTTCTCTGATGTGCCTTCCAGTGTGATGCGATGCAAAGCCCACACAGATTGTCTGAGTCAGAACCTGGTGGTGATCAAACCGGGGACCAAGGAAGCAGACAACGTCTGCGGCCCACTTCCGTCCTCCAGCCCAGCCCCGCCTTCCCCGGGCACAGCCATCTTTTCACGCCCCGAGCGCACGCAACCCCACCTCGTCCCTTCCTCCACTTACGTTCCCAAAGGTAACTTAACCTCGTGAGTTACGTGTTTGTGGAAGGCCTCGAGCCCAGCGGAGGTGCCCAGGATGGGCTTGGACCCGGGATGTGCTCTCCATTTTGTCTATTTGAAAGTCACTCCTTGAAGAAGGGCCTTGCATTTTGTGGCTCTTTAAATTCTGGCTCCTTTGGACCCATTAGAGACATTTAGACTCAGAAGTTATCTATTGGGGGGATCAAGTATCTGAAAACTAGGTTACCTCCAGCTAGAAAATAAGAACACAGAGAAACAAGGTCAGTGGGGGGCCTCATGTAAGTCGCTGAACTTCCTCAGGCCTTGGTCTCAAACTTGGCAATCATAAGACACAGTAAATGAGTGGTTTACATGTTTTAAGGTCCCTTCCAGTTGAAAAGTTTTCCAACACCCAGTAGGTCCTGGAGAGACACAGCCTGAAGGTCAGAAAGAAGGGGGGAGAAACACCATGACATCTGGAAGGGAAGGGATGACTGTTGGGTGTGAGGTGGGGCAGAGAAAAGCAAACTAGGGCAGACGCTTCAGGAAACAAACATAGTTGCGTCACTCTGAAGGTTACTCTCTGGAAAATAGTTTCTTTTGTTCAGACGATTTTAACTTTATGTTCTCCATCAAGTATATCCCGGTTTCCCCCAGAATGCATTTTGAACCACAGGCAAGAATAAAATGTAGTTTTTTATTTTTAAATCCTTTTTGATTGGATTGAGTTTCCATGAGATAGCAGCCCAGCGTGTGGTTGGGCTTTCCAGCGAGCCCTCACGAGTGGTTACCTTTGACGGTCGTGTAAGGAGGGCCTTCCTGCGACCGCCATTTGGAAGCGAAGAAACGGGCTCGGAGGGCTTATGTGACCTGTCCAGGTTTCCTCAGGGGCTGATGCAGGACAGGCCTTGGGACTCGAAATCCCTGGCTTTCACACCCCTTCTGAAGAACACTTGTGGAAGCTTCTCTGAAAGTCCACTAAGCTGCCGGCCCCATCTTGCTTCTCTAATAATAGCACATAGCGAGCCAGCCCTGCCTTGCCTCACCGACCTGTGTCACCACACCTTCCGCTGGTCACACTTGGATTTGAGTTTGAGCTCTTTCCTATACGCTTAGTTACATTCTCCATTTTACGATGGAGATTTATTTCATGATGGGGTCATGAAATAGCCAAAAGGTGGGAGAGGAGGAATAAAGGAATTAAAGGACAAAGGAATTCAGCTAGAACTAGTTCTCTGAATAATCGAAACAGTTAAGAGTGGACTCAGTGTGTGCAGAGCAGGACAAGCTGCTGTGACGCTCACGTGTTGGATTCCTCAAGGATGCCCTTGGCTTTAACATGAGGACATGAGTTTAGCTGTTAAGTTGAGTTTCTACCTTCCACATAAAGGTGCTGTTAGGGTCTTTATGAAAACATGCATTGTCCTTTATTCTTAAGCTCTGAAGTTCATCTCTTCTTTGATTATCTGGCCTGGTCTGGAGGTGACGAGGCAGAGGAGGGAGTGTGTAGACCCCACCTATAGAAAAGCTCTTCCCCACTCCTTACTCTTTTTTCTAGGCACGAACTCAACAGAATCCAACTCTTCTGCCTCTGTTAGACCAAAGGTGCCGTCGAGCGGCATCCAGGAGGGGACCGTCCCTGACAACACAAGCTCAGCGAAGCAGGAGGAAGGCAGGAACCAGACCCTCCCCAGCCTCCAGGTCATCAGCCACCAGCAAGGCCCCCACCACAGACACATCCTGAAGCTGCTGCCGTCCATGGAGGCCACAGGGGGCGAGAAGTCCAGCACGCCCCTCAAGGGCCTCAAGAGGGGCCACCCCAGGCAGAACCCCCACAAGCATTTCGATATCAATGAGCATCTGCCCTGGATGATCGTGCTCTTCCTGCTGCTGGTGCTTGTGGTGATAGTGGTGTGCAGTGTCCGGAAGAGCTCCAGGACGCTGAAGAAGGGGCCCCGGCAGGACCCCAGCGCCATCGTGGAAAAGGCCGGGCTGAAGAAGTCCATGACCCCAGCCCCCCAGCGGGAGAAGTGGATCTACTACTGCAACGGCCACGGTGAGCCTTCTGTCTTTTCTCCTCACTTCCCGATGCCCCAGCCTCTCCCTCCCTAGTCCCCGCTGGCAGAAGGAAAGGAACATGCAGAGTTTCTGGAATCTCTTCTGTGCACCAAGTGCTGGCTGATCTAGTTGCATTAGGAAAGATGAGGTGGTCAGCCTTCGACGCCCTGCGTTCAGGGAGAATCACCCCTCTGCCCCTGGTTCTCCTGGCACGTTTAAAAGAGAGTGTTGTGGGATCAGAGACCTGTGAATGACCTCTAGGGGCTTTGTTCGACCTTGTCATTTAACAAGTGAGGGAATCAAGTTCAGAGAGGTTTGGCTGCACTGACCCAGGGTAGTCTTTTTTTTTTTTTTTTTTTTTTAAATTGCAGTATAGTCAGTTTACAATATTGCGTTAGTTTCTGGTGTATAGCTTAGTGATTCCGTTATGCATATATATACGTTCCTTTTCAAATCCTTTTTCATTATAAGCTATTATAAGATAGTGAATATAGTTCCCTGTGCTCTACAGTAGGACCTTGTTATTTTTCTGTTTTACGTATAGTGGTTTGTGTCTGCTAATCCCAAACTCCCAATTTATCCCCCCATTTCCCCTTTGGTAACCGTAAGTTTGTTTTCTATGTCTGTGAGTCTGTTTCTGTTTTGTAAGTAAGTTCATTTGTGTCACTTCTTTAGATTCCACATATAAGTGATGTCATGTGACCCAGGGTAGTCTTTGGTTCAGGACAGATGGGACTGACTCCGTGTCTCCCGACTTTGGAGTCCTCACTTCCTCCCACGAGTCTGCTAAGAAAATAAGAGGGAGGCAAAAATAAATACAGTTTGCCTTAAGTTTGCCTTTTTGAATTTGAACCTTGCTTTTAGATTCCTAGCCCTTTTCTCACATGTACTTTTCCCCTCTTACATTTTTAGGACCCCATTTCTATCAGGAAGATAGGAAGGTCTCTTGGAGTTCAGACACCTGAACCTTAGTTTACTGATGATCATCTGATGCTGGGTTCTGTATCTTTTCCTTAGTGGTCAGTGTGTGTGGTGGGTCCAGCTGGAAAATCTCAGTTTTTCCTCTTTTGAAAGCAAAAACTAATTTCTAGAACTTGTCTTAGCAGCTAAGTTTGAGTTGAAGGCTGCAGTTTTCAGACTGTGGCAGTAACTTCCCTTTCCTTAATATTGAATGAGATTTCAGCCCAAAGTTTTGATAATTCCGTTTGGGATCTTTCTCCTTAAAGATGAAGGCTGAGGCTTACCTTCCTGAAAAGTGGTTTGGCCTTTTGTATTGAGCCTTAAAAATCTTTATACCTTTCAGCCCAGCAGTTCTATTTTTGTGAATCGATCAGAAAGATAAAAACCAGAAACACACACAAAATATTTAAGCACAAAGATCTTGAACTTTTTTTTTTTTTTTTTTTTTGAGAAACCTTGTACTTTTATTCCATTCCTCAGACTATTTACTGGTCTGCTTATACTGTCTCCTGATAGTAACCATATATTTGCTTTGGGATTTTTTATTTTTGGAAGTATAGTTGATGTACAATGTTGTGTTAGTGTCAGATGTATAACAAAGTAATTCAGTTATCCATCCATATACACACACACACACACACACACACATATACACACACACACATTTTTCAGATTCTTTTCCATTATAGGTTGTCACAAGATGTTGAATGTAGTTCACTGTGCTATACAGTAGGTCTTTGTTTATTTATTTTATATGTAGTAGTGTTTACCTGTTAATCTGAAGCTCTTAATTTATCCTTCTCTCCCCTGAAGATCTTGAACTTTTAATTCAGCATTACGTATAATAAATAGAAACTGGAAATAATCAAAGGGCCAGTTTTAGGGAAATGACTAAGAAAATTATGGCAGCATCAACATCTTGCTCAAATATGTGAGTATTTGGAACACTCTTCTCATTATTCCGTTCATTAAAGAAGCCACTCCAGTCAGTTAGTAGCTGCATTTATGGATTAGGTTACGGTCAGCTGTATTCCCTTGCAGTGTAGTTTTCAGATTTCTTGAGACCACAGGGAGTTGTAGAAGTAAATCTGGTCCAGCCTCAGAAAGCAACTTCACACAACGGTCTTAGGCATAGTCATGGCCACTGTAACCTTGTAAACTCCTATGCCTGTGTCCTTGAAACAATATTCTCTTTTGTAGAAAGAATGAAAGTGCCAAACAAAACCTGACCCTGCCTTCCTTCAGCAACACACTTTTCCAGCTAAATCACAGCTGTTTCATTCAGGTCTCTTCCGGTAGTTTAACTTTTTCCCCCCAAGATTTTTGTATTGGGATGTTTATAATTAAGGTTGTTTTTTTTTTTTTTTAAAAAGGAAGTTCTCTTCTTTCCAAATTGCTGTTCTCAAAGGTACAACCAGGTTAAAATCCCATCACAAAGAGAGGTTCTGTTTAATAAAAACCATTCCAGGTACTCAGAGAGGCCTCTGGAAACAATACCTTGTTGATCTGATTGCGCTCAGTTCTGGGCAGCAAAGAATCCTGTATAATAAGATCTTTCTCTGGTCCTTACCTGTTTCACACTGAGTTGTTCATGAGGGTGAAGGTGGGGTTAAAATCACCTAGATGTGGGTGCTCTGTATAAGAGGTCACGTAAGACCTCACTTAGCTTTGCTCACCTTAAGCAGACAGTGCTGTGTTCCTGAATGCCATCTAGACCCCTGGCACTCTGAAGCCAGGCCAGGGGTCCCCATCTTCCTTGCCAACAAGAGCCTCTTTATTTGGCTCCACTCTACCTTCTCTGCCTTCCATGAACTTAGGGGTTTTTGCCCTTTTTTTAATTGAAGTATAGTTGATTTACAATGTTATGTTAGTTTCAGGTGTACAGCAAAGTGATTCAATTATGCATATACATAAACAGATATATATTCTTTTTCAGATTCTTTTCCATTATAGGCTAGTACAAGATATCGAATGTAGTTCCCCGTTCTATATGATAGGTCCTTGTTGTTTACCTACTTTATATATAGTAGTGTGTATCTGTTAATCCTAAACTCCTGATTCATCTCTCCCCTCCCTCCCTGGATTTATGGTTTTCAAGTCGAATTCCACAAAACTGCTACCCTGCTTTCACAGAATCCTAGGTGGTGGAAACACAAGATGAGACCTTATGTGGCCAGGAGGATCGGATTTCTATCTATTTCAACCCAAGTAGAAATCCATTAAGGGTCACATGTAATGAGTTATAGGGGCTGGGAGAAATGGCTGCAGGGAAAAACCTGTGCTGGGAACTTTGACCATAAAATGCCTTGAGGTCTGATGGACCAGTACAGAACCAGCTAGAATAGAAAATGTGGCCCATGGAGTCTGGTTCTAATTGATCTAGGAAGGAAGAACCTTTGGTCACTTTACCTGCTCTTGCAAATATGAGGAGCACCTGCTGAGCTGATTTTGAAGCCTGGGAGAATGAGGGGAAGAGAAAGACCCTGGGCACAGGGGAAACCGGAAACCTCAGGAGGAAGCGCGATTGGCTGGGAGAGGGAGGCTGTGCCAAGGGGACCTTGTGGGGCCTGGTTCTGCTCACCTGTCCAGTGAAGGTCTTGGATTCAGATATCTCTAACCTTCCATTCTAAAATCCTATTCTTCACTGATGCAAAACCTGAAAGGTGAAGTTGAAAACAACCCACAACCTTCCTTTGCATATCTCAGGCTTGAAACCTGAAGACTGAATTACAGACCAGCTGGCTTGGTGGTTGAACCTCTTATTTGCATAACTTTTAAAACAGTTGTAGTTGATTTACAATGTTGTGTTAGTTCCAGTTGTACAGCATAGTGATTCAGTTATATGTAAATATATGTTCTTTTCAGATTCTTTTCCATTATAGTTTATTATAAGATATTGAACATAGTTCCCTGTGCTATACAGTAGGACCTCGTTGTTTATCTATTTTATATATAGTAGTTACTATCTGCTAATCCCAAACTCCTAATTTCTCCCTTGTCCTTCCTTTCTTCCTTGGTAACCATAAGTTTGTTTTCTATGTCTGTGAATCTGTTTCTGTTTTGTAAATAGATTCATTTGCATCATTTTTTCAGATTCCACATTATAAGTGACATCATGATGTTTGTCTTTCTCTATCTGACTTACTTCACTTAGTATGATCATCTCTGGGTCTATCCATGTTATTTGCATAACTTTGATGTTCTAATCTGTACGTGAAGACTGTTCTTAGGGAAAGCAATCCTGCTTAAGAAACAGGACATAATTTGCTTACTGCACTTACTTAAAAGGTTCTGGCACTGTGCTTGCTTGCACTGAGCTATATTTTAGACCTTGAGTTTCTGGTAAGATATTTTTTATTTCTTCCGTCCTATCCACTATGACATCATCCCACCTTACCTGGCAAACAAGCAGAAACGCACCTCCTCTGATCTCTGTTGTCTTTACATTTTACTCAGTAACAACCCTGTTCTCAGTTCTGGGTCCTTACGCATCCCAACAACAGGTTGAGAAAAAATGTTTCCTTTTTTCCCCAGTTGTGCTTCCTCATCTATGATTGATCCAGTGTGGGAGAACTGGCCTTTACTGGGGCGTAGGAAGGAAATGCATCTCCCAGATTCACAACTCTGCAGATTTCATCCTCCTTCCAGGGGAAGCAGCAAGGTGCAGTCTAATGGTAGGAGTGGAGCTGTGATTGTGTTTCTAGTACAGATATTTCCCCAAAGTTGCAAAGGTTAACTAGGGACAGGTGCTGAGTAACTGGAAACTATGTCCTTGTTGTATATGAACAATAGCAATACACTCTCCAATCAGGTTTCAGGGATGGCTTAAGAAAACACTTCATTTTTTCACCACCATATGCAGTGTTCAGGAATACAGAGCAAATGAAGTGCGTTAGGAATTCAGCAGTAAGTGCTTCTCCACTTAATTTTTTTCCTAGAGTGAGGTTATTGGGAGCCTGCTACTGCCCATAGATGATCTGGGGGGGGACAGAAGATGATGACTTACTAATATAATTTTCTAACCTCATGCGAAAGGTTTCTGCTACCATTAAGTTTTCATTGCCTACTTAATTTCAACAAAGACTTAATCTCATACTTATTAAATGCCGTAGGCTGTTCTAAGCATTTTTATAAATATTTACTTAATTTTCTGAACCCCATGAGGTTGGCCACAATCATCACCATTTTGCAGGTGGGAAAACAAGTACAGAGAGTCACTTGCTCAAGGGCACACAGCTAGAAAGAGGCAGGGCTGGGTTTTAAATTCAGACACCAGTCTGACTCTAGACACTGCCTCTTGATTCTTAGCATCTGGATTTATAAACATCTGGATTTTAATTTTTCAGTGTTAGAAATTTCTAGGTGTCCATGGTTGATTTTTCTTTTTTGTAACCATGCTCCATCAAGAAAAATTTATTTCTCTTAGCAAAACCCAACTTGTTCTGAAATAAAACAACGACAACACTGTCATCAAATGGTGAGTTTTCCTCCGTAGAATTCACTCTGATTTCCTCCTTTTTCACTTTTTTCTTGGAATGCTTGAAATGGAAAACTTCTAAAGCCAGATACGCAATGGCTGAAGGCATTTGAAAAAATTAAGGCTGTTTCAAGTAAGTCAGAGGTGATGGAGTCCTGCTAATCGGAACTCACATCTGTTGCACTGGGGGGTTTTCTCAGCCCCAGACGGCAGCAGCAGCCGCTGCAACCAAAGAAACTTTCCTTCCTTTGCCAGAAGCCTCCTGGACTAAAAATTCCAGACAGTCATCCTGTCTGTCAGCCCAAATTTCCTAGGGGAAGTAGCCTTGAAGTGTTAACACCAGGAAGCTGGGCTGAAGGGAGCAGATTATTCCTTTTAAGAGGCTCCCGGGTTCTTGCTCTGCCCGTGGGGCTTCTGTCACTTTACAGAGAATAGGCGGGGACAGGCGGGCTGTTTTCCACCCCTTGCCCCACCCCCTGGCTTTTCCACCTTTGCTTCCAGTAATGCTATTTCCAGTAGACAGCACCGTTCGGTTCCACCTCTAGGATGTTTGAGGGTTATAAAGCCCGCAGACCCATCGCAGGAGAAAAGCCTCTTATTTCGACGGCCTAAAAAGCATTATCTTGTGCACCAAGTCTCAGGAGACGTGGCCTTTGCCCGTGGGAGGCTGCTGTTGTCCCCAGGCGTACCCACTGCGGGCTGCTTCTTCTCGGCTTTAGAGGGCAGATTTTTTTTTTAATGTATATTTTATTCCCTAGTTTATCTAACTAACAGCTTTTGAATTTAAGCTATTTGGGATGTTGAAAAACACATCAGCATTTTCCCCCTGGTAGGGCTAAAATACATGTAGGGAAAAAAAAGTTCTTGCAAATTAGTGTCCTTGAATCAACCTGGTCAGGTGTTACGTAAGCAGATTTTGCAGAGGAGGAGGAATTTCTAGAATTCTGTTGGTCATTCTTCACAAGGAATTTGTTGTGACCGTTGCCGTGTACGTACAGAATCTGACATATTAGGTGGCTGGTAATATGGCAAGTGGTAAAAAGTAGGTGGCTTCAAGGGTACAAATTTGAAAAATAATAATTCTTATGATAGTTTGTCAAATCTAAGACACCACTGATTGTGAGATGGATCTTTTATTATATATACACAACAAGGGAAAAAAACACTGCAATCGAGCTATGGAAGGGCGTTGATTAAAAAGGCATTCAGATGTCTTAGAATCAGTGAAACATGTCAGTATGTTAGCCCCAGTCTTGCCTCTTTTCTACATAGTCTGACAACACAGTTCTAACTGTGTTGTTCAGTTCTGGGTTTTCCTCTACTTGACACACTGGCAGCCCGGATTCCCTTCTTCTGGAAACACTTTCCCTTGGCCTCCCGGACACCACCCTGTCTTGGTTCTCTTCCCACCTGCTCCTTCTGTCCCTTCTCCAGCTCCCTGGCTAGTTCCTCCTCTCCGACCCGACCTCTAAGTAGTGGAGAGCCCGGGGTCAGGACTCGCACCTCTCTTCTACCTGCGCGGTCTCCATCCCCGGGTTACCCATGGCTTTAAGTACCACCTGTCTGCTGCTAATTCCCTGTCCAGCCTGGATCTTGTACCTGACCTTGACACACAGATAGCCTCCCACCTGCCTGACAGACCCAGGTGTCCAACCGGTGCCTCCCACTGTAGCTGCGTAAACCTGAATCCCAAACCATCCTTCCACATCCATTACCCGATGTGGAAAATGGGTCCTCGGGGCTTGCCGCTGCTCAGAGCAAAACTTTGGCACCATCCTTAACTCCTTTCCTTTTTTCTCACCCTGTATTCCATTCATTAGCAAATCCCATCAGCTCTCCTTTTTTAAAATTTTTTTTGGGGTGAGGGAGAAGAGGTAATTAGGTTTATTTATTCTTGTATTTTTTTTAGTGGAGGTTCTAGGGCTTGAACCCAGGACCTCGTGCATGCTAAGCATACATTCTACCACTGAGCTCTATACCCTCCCGCCTCTACTTTCAACATAGGTGCAGAAGCCGACCATTGCTTCTCATTTTCACTACCACCACCCTGACCCAAGCTACTGGTACCTCCCTCCTGGATCGGTGCCATGGCCTCTTAACTGATTGTTCCACTTCTGTCTGTGCCCCTTTTAGTTTATTCTTGACACAACAACCAGAGTGATCCTGCTCAGTGTAAGTCAGATCGTGTCATTCCTGTCATTGAAAAGTCAAAATCCCCGGTGACTTGCCACTGGCACACAAAGCAGTAGCTGGAAAACCCAGTGCATCTATACTCCCCTCCCGGCCCTCGTCTCCAAGCTCGGACGCATACCATGCGTCCCCAGTGCTCACCTGCTCCAACTGAACCGGCCCCCCTGCTCCTCCTTATCTCCACCAGCATCCTGCCTCCTCCGTACCTGCTGTTCCCTCTTCTGGGCTTACTCCCTTACCCCGTTAGGGCTTGATTCCCACGTTAGCTCAGTGGAGCCTTCTCTTAGACTTGGGGAAGGGGGCCCTGTATCTAAAATTGCAGCCCTGCCCGCTCCATCCCCTTCCCCTGCTCTCCTGCTGTCATTGGCCCTCCCCACTAACAGATGAAATACTTGATTACTTCCCGCATCCCGCACCAGAACACAGCCTTCACCAGGAAAGGGTTTCATCTTGCCTTGTTCACTGCTGCGTTGCTCAGTCCATCTATGTCGAATGAATAAACAAACACCTTCAAACACAGACTAAGACAAGGAGGGAGGAGGCATTTTTGACTTTGTGGGTTTTTGTGTGTTTTCTCCCATGGGACGAAATAAAAGGTGGTTAGTTTTCCTCACTGCATCAGTGAAATTTATGTCTCCCATCTGGAAAACTGTCTCCTGCTTTGATAGAGTTTGCCATCGGTCAGCAGTCCGTCCATGAACCACGAGACCTTTGCGTGGTGGTTTTTGGTGGCTCCTGAGGTCTGAGCTTGCTCTGATTGCCCACCGAGGCTTCAACAAGACCATGATTCAGTCTGCTCTGGAAATGACTTTAGGGGTTTGAAATGAAAACTAAGCAGTTCCTTCCATTTTTCACCTCAATAAGAAAAGAGTTTTTAACTTGGGGCAAACCAAGTTCCTGGGTGCTGGGATGCAGTTTCCTGCATGATGACCTGAGGAGTGATCACTGGAGATACAGTGTGTTTTAACCATCCTGTGACATGCTGGTTCCCAAAAAACACCCAGACGTGGGGGTTGGTTGCTTTTAGGAGCATTTAGTACGTTATCAGGCCAGACAGACGGCAGTAGAAGGGTTTCGCCGCAGGGAGGGGTGGGACGTCTCTGCCTGGTGAGCTCTGGGCCCTGATGGACACAGTGGACCAATGGGAAGAGGACGCCGGCAGAGGGGAGGGCTCTTGCACAACTGCTAGGTTCCTGCACCAGAAGCCCAGGTTCCCCACATTGGCCACCCGTGGGTCTGCCTTCTCCTTATCGTAGAGACTGTGGATCTGGCAGGACCAAGCGACAAGGGTGTGATGCATATGGTCCCTCATGTTCTCAGGGCCTTCAGTTACAGAGGATGTAACTTCAGTTAACGGATGATAAATGGGGGGAGGGTTAGGCAAGAGGGGAAGGATGACAAAAAAGGCTCTCATTCATTCATTCATTCACAGATACTCTTTGTACTTTCATTGTGTGCTAGGCTCTGGGAGATAATCAGAGTAGATATGAGGCTTGGGCAGGAGGTGGTCAGCAAAGGCATCTCTGAGGACATGACTGCTATACAGGGAAGAACGTCATGGGATGCTCAAGCCAGGCTTTTCATCAGATTTCCAAACTTGACCTATGTTTTATGCATTGTGTCCATCTTTGCCCTTGTGTCTGTAGTTTGCAAGCTGGAGGTCACAGCACATGCTGATGAAGAGCATGTCTGGGATGGGGGGGTCAGGGTGGTGGCAGAAGGAAAGCGTTTTTGAGCTCATGTGTCCTGTTTTCCACATGGATGTCTGGGGAGACTGCTGTGTGTGTGTGTGTGTGTGTCTGTGTGTGTTTGTGTAGAAACCAGCGCGGGGATAACTGTGGAGTCGTCTGTCCTGGGAGGAGTTTGTGGATTAATTGCCTCCATGGGAGTTCTCTCTCATTATTTGTCCCTCCACTTCTTTTTTTCTAAAAGAATAATGAGAACTGCCATTATGTTTAACAAGTACGGGAGATGCAGTGGGAATACTTGAACCTTTTAAATGATGAGAACGCGGTACTAGCAAAAAGCTTCTATAAACACATCCATCTCTTCCCTGCACCCATTCTGTACGCAGCGTGAAGCCCAGCGGGCTGTGTTGTGGGTTCCAGGTGGCCTTCGTCCTCATCACTGTCCTTCATGCACCTTCCGGGGAAGGCTTTAATATGGGTTCTTAATGATGGTGCTCATTTCAGATATTAATCTCCAAAAGGCAAGAGCTTTAATATCTTCTCTTGTTATAAAGGTCAACTCAAGCTCTTATTAAAAGAGGAGGAATCCTTTTTTTTTTGCACACTGGCTTTGACAGTGAGTGTTAAAAGAAATGAACCTCAAAGGAGGGTTATCGCCCAGGTTAGATCTGATTCGGGTGTTTTAACGCACGGGAAAATGCCCTGCCTTCTGTGATAGCCCAGCTGCTCACCTCATGCCTTTTTTCTTGAGCTCCCTCGTGGTGGATCAGGGCAGTGTCTGCTCACCCAGAGGGGTGCTGTCATGATGCCCTGCGTGTGACAGAGGGGCAACATTGTCCTTTCAATGTGCCTTTCTTTGGGTGATGCCTCTTGTGCAGTAATGACCCTTCAGACACATGCTAGTGAGGCTAGGATGCTGGTGCCTGGCTCCACTGTTCAGCACCTGTAATCGTGCAAAAACCAATGTGTATGCAGAACTCCTCCCACCTTTCAGATTCCTTGCCCCAGTGACTCTTGTCCACACAAAAATGGAGGGGACCAAGGAAAGAGAACCATGATGCTTTTTGGCTTGACCCCATACATCTCTGTACCCAGCCTATGAGATAAGAGGTGGTACTTTCGCTTTACCCATGTGGACACTGAAATCTTAGAGGTCACTTGCGCAACGAACAAGTCATGGAGTTTGAAACCATATCTTGTGATTGCCAAGTTCATGATCTTCCTACTACCTGCACCTTGGAAGTGACAAGTCATTTCCCTTGACACAGGGCCACCTTCTCAGACACAGCTCCCGGCAAGTACAGCCCCTGGTTTAGAGGGCTTGGCTCCTTCAGTGACTTCTTTAGAAATCCCAGCCATTCCCCAGAGCTTCAGAACCTGCCATTAAAAGGAGAGCAAAGTTAGGCTCATCGCCCCGTCAGTCAGCATTTCCCTGAGTTGAGGGTTGTGTTGCTTTTCAACCTAAGAAAACAGACACTTGGCATCCTGTTAGGCTAAACAAGTCAGATTAATTCCGCACAGTGTCTGTCTCCGTTCTAGATGAAAATTCTCAGAACTCTGATGGGCGGATGATCAGGGCATCCTGGCAAGCAGAGATTTGTTCCCTATTTCACTTACTGTCATTTCACACTGAGGTTTATAATTGGGTGGGAACTTTCATTTTTGAGGGTATCTGTGTTTGTTTGGTTTTTTTTTAAACATGATGCTTTTCTAAATCTTTTAGCCACTTGATCGTCTAGTTATGGCCTCTCTAAGTTGCTAGTTACAGGGGCTGTAGCACCTGGGCCTCTTGTGTTGTCTGTGGTTGCTTTCACGTTCCAACAGAAACTGAAAATATATAGTCTTAACCTGTACAGAAAAAGCTTGCTGAAACTTCCTTTTTTCTTTCTTCTTTTTTTTTTTTTTTTAAAGGGACCGTAGTTTTAAAGGAAAGAACAACACTTGCTAGCCCCAGAGAGAAACTTACCCAGCATCTTCTTGGTCAGTAATAACAGGCCAGGAAGAAGCACAGACATCATGGCCAACCCAGAGTGCATTCACACGTGGACTAGATGGCTGTGTCCTAGGACCATAATCATGCTCCTCTACGATACCACATCCCCCATTAACCACAACAGAGGTACCACTAACTCGCTGGGCCACCTTGAACTGGTCACTAACCTTTCTACAGGAAGTTCCTCCTCAATAAAATTAAACACTTAAAAAAAATTATATATCCCACATAATAGTATGTATATATAAAGGATATATACATACATGTCACATATCAGTGAGTCATATATATATTATATGCATAGTTTTAAAAGGAATAATAAATATCAAATACAGTAATAAAATAAAAAGAAGACCCATTTCCCCACCATCCAGCTTAGGAAATGGAACCTTGTGAAGACCTTTGACGTCCCCTCTGCTCACCTGTCCGGTAACGTCTCCCTCCCTCCCGCGAGGCAGGCATCTCAGTGTAGTTTAATCATTCTGTTGCTTTTCCCTGTAGCTGGACTGGTTAGTTTTGCCCCAAACCTTTTTCTCAACAGAGAACACTTTCCAGTCCTGTGCTTCATTGGTGTTCCTTCATTCTCTTGGTGATAAACTCTTTTGTCTTAAAATCTCATCAGTTTTCAGTCCAGCAAACACAGGGACACACAGTGCCTGCCCAAGAAATACTCCTGAACTATTCCACAAGGGTTTTCTTTTCCCTTTGGTGGCAGTGGTGTGGTGGGGACCAGGTCTGGGCAAACTCATAGGCTAGTTCAGACTGGTCCTCCCTTCTCCTGCCTAGGTTTGTGATCATGTGCTAGGCTGAGAGGCTGGGGTCTCTGCCATCTCTAGATTGATCAGCTCTGCAGTGGGAGGGGGCAGTGGCCAGGAACCTTGCGGACCCCTGGCTGGTTCCCGGGAGTTGACTCCATGTTTACATAGTAAAAGAACAAGATGAAACCTGATGTGTGGGCCTTAAATTTAGCTTCCAGTCAATTTTAGTTGAAGGAAAATCTCGTTGTATCCATTCTTTGTGTTTTTCCCTTTTTTGGGGAGAAAAATTTGTGGCTGAAAAAGAGTATAAAATACTGGGTTATGGAAGAAGGAGTTATTGTTAAGCGTAAGCCTTTTAAACGCTGTAATTACTCTATAAAGGCTGTGCATTTGCATCAGAAATGCATGTAGTTTTCAATTTTGGTGCCCAGTATATGGAGCATTTGTAATGATGGGGTACTTCCAAAAATAAATCGACTCTATAGAAAATGTTAATCAGCCCCATTCCCCAGGGCCCGGAGTGAGTATCTCCATTGTACCAATGAGGAAACTGAACATGACAGTTAGTGGTTTGCCCAAAGCCGCACTGTCACTGGCACTACGAAGATGTAAGCAAAGGTCCCATGTACAAGAAAAAAAGCGCAGTCATGCAGGACGCTGTGAGCCTCCGTTAAATTGACCTAAATTAAGATCCAGGGACTAACAAGCCTTTTGGTGTTTGGAAGAATCTACCACATCAACCACAGAGAGCTGGCTTACTCCTGAAAAGTTACCTGTGGGGTTTTAAAGAGTGCTTTTTTTTTTTTTTTTAGGAATCTGTTTGCTTGAAATTAAAAGCTCTGTATCTGGCTAAACATTGCTATGAAAACCAAAAAGCAGCGGGTTCAAGTATGTTTCGCACTGCCAGGGAAAACAGTGTGGGAAGTACAGTAATGTCTCAATTTGTAGCGTTCTGCTTTTACAGCTGACAAGAAAGCAGGAACTTCCTTTCTGAAACCATTTGCAGGGGTTTGGTTCAGGAGGTCCACGCCGTCCTCCAGACACCATGTGTCTCAGTAAAATTGCACAGCAGAGAAGGGGCTTCCACGGAGGAACCACAAAATCCTCCATTTACAAGGAAACTTCTGGAATTCCTAGTGCTCCTTTCTTAGGCAAAAATTGATAGCTCATTTAATAAATATTTTCCCCCAACAAAGGATTGGAGCAAAAAGTTTTTTTTTTTTCCTCCTGACTAACCTCTAGTTAAATCAAAAAAATTCAGTTAACCATCACAACAAACTCCTTTATCCTTCTCTTTTATTCTCTTAAGCTTCACTTGGGAACTTGACTCCATTTTGTTGTTGTTGTTGTTGTTGGAGTAATAAATGTTTTCAAGACATTGTTAACTATACTAACTCTGGTATCTGGGTATGTAAGTATGGCCTCATCCAAAGCCATAGTATTGACTCATGAAGACTTATCCACCTATTGATAAAAAAACACCAGAGCTCTTACTGTGAGGTGATATATGCACTCATGGATTAATTTGGGCAAAGCCAATGCGTCATTGCACGGAGAAGGCATCTTAAAGAGGAAGACACACTAAAGGGTGACACTCAGGGAAACCCTCACCTCACGGAGGGTGAGTCCCAGGTGCTTACGATTTTGGCATTTCCCCCTCTGTTCATCAGGTCTGGGGACGGCAGAGCCATGCTGAGTTTACAAGGAGCAGATGAGCCACAATAACAATATAGAACATTGGATTCAAAACCCAACCCACATGCCTTGGTGGTATTGGGCAAATAGCCTACATTTTCTGTGGTTTTTTTTTTTTTTTTTTTTTTTTTTGTCCCCTTACCTGAGCAATTGGAATGTGAATGCTTTGGAAAGATGTTCCATGAGCTAGTGCCTTCATGAAATACCTGGGAGATAACAGCTATTGTTTATGTACTGTAATGTTGGTTGTCTTCGTTATAACTGTGCACGTCAACTTAGGAGACTGAATACTAGATCAGAAAAGTGCTTGTTGAGCAGAGAATTTCATTTCCTTGAATTTTATTATCAGTGAAGGTACTGGGGATTGAACCCAGGACCTTGTGAGTGCTAGGCATGCGGTCTACCACTGAGCTATCTACCCCTCCCTCCTTCCCCCACACGCACTGTATCTTAGAGACTGAGAAGTTAGATGTTCTTCAGGAATGCCTCCACTGGGCAGGGTCAGCTGGGTACTTCGTCAGTTGGTATAATGGACACTATAGCTAAACTCTGGACACCCTTTACCCCGACAGTGCTGGATAAACTCCCCGCAGTTTTAACCTGTGGCTTACTTTTTTCTAGGTTTTGTGAAGTCACCACTTTCTAAATCTGGGGAGCCTCTAAATTATTTGCTTCCGTTTGTTTTTAGCAGCAACAAAGGAATCACTCTGAGTGGTTTGGGTTTGGCTTTCAAAACATCCTCTGGCGGGGTGGAGGGTATAGCTCAGTGGTAGAGCGAGCACTTAGCATGCAGGAGGTCCTGGGTTCAATCCCCAGTATCTCTATTAAAAAAAAAATCATTTTATGTACATTTATTACTATATACTTCCAGGTTTCTCCTTCTTCTGGTTCTGCATTTGCTGGAAAGTACCAAACTAGTCCCCAGGATGAGCTGCGTGTGCCAAATGTTTTTAAAAGCACTGCATCCTTTCGACAGATGGTAGCCGTGAGAAAGCCGGATGCTTTTACTTCGTGCAGACAGAGCGGCCTGATAGAGAGACCTCCCCTCACACGCCTGTGTTTGTTTTCGGCTTGATTTTGTCTCCGGTACAGGTATTGACATCCTGAAGCTTGTAGCAGCCCAAGTGGGCAGCCAGTGGAAGGATATCTATCAGTTTCTGTGCAATGCCAGCGAGAGGGAGGTGGCCGCGTTCTCCAACGGCTACACGGCGGACCACGAGCGGGCGTACGCGGCGCTGCAGCACTGGACCATCCGCGGCCCCGAGGCCAGCCTGGCCCAGCTCATCAGCGCTCTGCGCCAGCACCGGCGCAACGACGTCGTGGACAAGATCCGAGGCCTGATGGAAGATACGGCCCAGGTAACGCGGCCCGGCCCGGCTGCCTCTCCCACTGACCCGTAGGGCCCATGTGCTTCGGTGTGTCCAGGCATAGGGAAGAAGGAAAAAGAGCTGGTGGAAGGCGTTTAGATTCACACACCCAACTACACCCGCATCTCTCTTACGGAGCAGTGCTTCTCTGTGGTTTTCCATTAGAATCATCTCGAAAACTTTTTAAAAATCCTGATATTTGTACCCCACGTAGGCCAGTCAAATTAGAATTTCTAGGGAGAGGACTAGGAATCAGAATTTTTAGAAATCAGTATTTTTTTAATTAACTGATTAATTAGGCTACTCGTCTATTTTTTTAATTGAAGTACAGTTGATTTACAATGTTGTGTTAGATTCTGTAGGAATTCCAGTGTGCAAAGTTAAGAATCATTGTCTTTGGGGTAGATTCTGGCGTCAGACTGTACAGCTTCTTCTGTTCTTTGCTACCCAATTTACAGTCTCATTTTGCATGACGCACTTTGAACCGAAGCAAGAAGGAGACTTTTTCTTTTGCGTTCCCTTCCCCCTCCGGAGGATGGTTTCTGTGATGTGGTTTTAGGAAGGCTCCATCTTGCCTCCTGAGGACGCAGGTGGTGCTGGCAATAGTAACAGGACTGATGTTTCTCCTTGGGCTCGTTCAATCAGAACCTCTGATGAAACCAGGGGGACCAGGGGTGTGGTTTATACATAGTTGTTGGTCAGTGAGCCCTGGCTTTGGAGTCGGACAGCCACTTAACTAGCTGGATGGCTAGGGTAAGTTCCTTCAACTTTCTGTGCCTCTGTTATCTCACTTGTAAGCCACATTTAGAGGATTAATTAAGACTAGGAATAAAGTATACGCAGTGCGTGATGCACTGAAGGTGTTCTCCAGTCGTAGTCATGGTTATGATGTAACTCATTTTACGTAGCCTTTCCTTAATCATAACGTGCTTCCCTGAAAGGCCATGAATTAGGTACAAATTTGGCTATGGAATCATTTCCCACAAACTTCTATTAAAGTTTTGCAGCGAATTTCCAAAGTAAAAGCGCTACCGCTGAGACTTGATAAAACCCACTTAAAATTTAAAAGGCCGTTCTGCCTGTGTTATTTTTCAGTGGTTCAAACTCCTTGCCTAAAAAGAGCAAGGGAGAGCGAGGGAGAAATTTTTTCCCCCATCAACTCTAACCCACTATCTTTCTGCACCAAATTTTGTATATCAAGGGACTCAATTTTATAGATTTAGGAAGTCCAAGTGCTTTTATCTTTGTATACTCACAGTCTTGTGTTTCTTCATTATTGAAGTAAACATTCATCAGGTAAGTCTTTTATCTAAGTGACTGGATAAAAATTTATAGGTGCTAATTGACTCTGAAGGTAGTCTTTCAAGCTCCTGGTGTATTTTTAACTTCTTTGAAATGTGGAATTTCAGAAAAAAAATTTACTAATAGATGCAGGGATAAACATTCAAAGGCACGGTGTCTTGTGACTTTTTGAGAAACGACTCAATGAAGTATGGTTCACAACAAAAACAAGGCTTCAAGTAGCTGGATTTGGGGAATGGAAAGGGAGCTGTCTGACCTCCAGTTAAATAAAATGGCTGCAGTTCAAACAAAGGGACTCCAGAGGCAAAACATTATTGTGCTTCCTTGGAGTGTTGGCTTTAAAGGAAAAAGCTGGTAGGGCAAGCAGCAGATTTGAAGAAGGATTTAGACACTTGAGAATAAGCCCCTGGCTTTCCTTGATAAAGCCTACAAGAAAGATAAAATGCAACTGATGCAATGTTAGGGTTTGGTTCAATGGAATATTTAATAAAGTGGAAGGATGATTGTGATGTTATTGTTAAGGGTTCAAAAGAAGCTTTCTCATTAGAAAAAAACAAATACAAGCATAGGAAAATGAAAATGCATAAATATTAATGTCATGTTATTGAATATGTATCCTTTTCAAATAGAGTTTTCTCTGGATATATCCAAGTGCCAAACTCTTGTTCCCTTTAGTTCTTTCCTCCCTTTATCTCTTCTATATACAAAAAGATTCTAGTATATATTTTGTAAGAAACAGTGGTATCAAGACATCCTATAGCTTTCTCCTTGGGTCTAGTATCTATTTTGTAAGAAACAGTGGTATCAAGACATCCTATAGCTTTCTTCTTGGGTAGCCTGTGTGTCTTGATGGAGACCTTGTTATGATGAAGGACATATTAAGCTTCTTGTTCCGTGTTTCAGTACTGTCCACCATTGTGCAGCAACGCTGTGGACCCAGCTCTGACTCTGATTTTAATAGCCAGCGAACATGGATTTCTGGCTGCCAGCTCTTGTTAATCACAGTTTGTTCATAGTTCATCTCTGAGATTTGTCGAGTCAAACAAGAGAATCAGAACGCGGGGGGCATAATCTTACGGTGGATTTGTATTCTGTGTGTATTGTGGTACTGCTGGTGACTTGAGACTTTGCCCCAGGAGTTAATGGACTCTTAATGTGTAAAAATGACTCTGTGTGTGTGTGTGCGTGTGTGTGTGTGTGTGTTTAAAGCAGTTAATGTTTTTTCCTATTCATGAGCCTGAGAACACCTATGTTGTGTTCCACTCAAAGGACGGACGCCAATGTTCCTTCCAGTTACCTCTGGCAGGAGCATCTCATCCATTATTAACCATAGTGGCTCATCTGCCATTAATTAAACACATCCAGAGTCTGACTTTTTAATTTTAATTTTATGCATTAACAAATTAGATAGTAAAATTCACTTTTTAGTGTACTATTCTACTGTTCTTGGAATTTTTTTCAAGACAGATTATTTAGAGCAGTTTTGGGTTTAAGACAAAATTGAGGGGAGAGTTCCAGAGATTTCTCATATACTCCCTGCTCCCACATGTGTGTCGCCTCCCACGTTATCAACGTCACTCACCAGAATGGTACATTCTTTACCAAGTGTAGACCTGCACTGACGCATAACATAATCACCCTAAGTCCATGGTTTACCTCAGGGTTCACTGTTGGTGTTGGACATTCTATGGGTTTTACAAATGTGTAATGACATATGTCCATCATTATAATATCATACAGGCTATTTTCACTGCCCCCCAAATCCTCTGCGCTTCACTTATTTTTCTCTTCCTCCCTACCCACCCCTTCACTGTCAACCACAAACCATTTAATTGGCTCATGTAGTCTTGCCTTTTTCAGAATGTCATATGGTTGGAATCATAGGGTGGGCAGCCTTTTCAAGTTGGCTTTTTTGACTTAGTGCTGGTCATTTAAGCTTCCTCCATGTCTGTCTAAGAACTTGTCAGTGGACTCGTTTTCAGCACTAAATAGTATTCTGTTGTCTGGATGCACCACTGTTTATTCATCCATTCACCTGCCTGACTCTTTCCTTATCTGAGGTATGAGCTGGACTTTTCAGTGTGCTCTTCTTTGAAGTTCAACATCCAAACTGAGCCCAGCCTTCCAGAGTCTTACCTATTCTTCCCCTCCAGGGCATGAGCTTTTGGGGGCCAGTAGCAAAGCAGTGGGACAATCATCGGAAGTTACTGGGACTTTGCCAAAACTATTTAAAAAACAAAGCAAAACCCTAATACAGCTTTCCAAATCATATGTTAGCTCTTTTCTTCCCCGTCTTTTTAAAACAAATTTTTATTTTTATGTTTTTTTAATTTTGGGGGGAAGTAATTAGGTTTACTTATTTATTTATATGTTTTTTAGAGGAGGTACAGAGGATTGAATCCAGGACCTTGTGCATGCTAAGTGTACGCTCTATCACTTGAGCTATATACCCTCCTCCCTTTTTTTCCCCATCCTTTCACTTTGACTTTTTTTCCTGTGGCTTTATTTAAAGAAAGTCTCTTGTAAGTAACATATATTTAAGGTTTTTTTTTTTTAATCTATTCTGATAGTTTTTGTCATTTAATTGGAGAATTTCAGTGAGGTTACATTTTAATGTAATTGCTTATATATTTGGTTTAAATGGTTTAAATCTACCATGTTATTATTTGTTTTGTATTCATCCAATCTGTTCTCTCCCTTCCTTTCCTTTTGGTTAATAAAATATTCTTATTATTCTACTTTTCCTGTCCTATTAACTTGTTATACATTTTTTACTTTACTTTTGATGGATACCCCAGAGATGAGGACATGCATACTTCAGTTATGAGCCGTTTTATAAATGTGTCCTTTTTACTATTTTCCAGACAATATAACCGTCTTAAAAGACTTTAATTCTGCTTAATCCTTCTCTTGCATTCTGTTTTTGTTGTCATACGTTTTGACGCTATACATTTCTTAACCCCCAAAAGGCATAATTACCATGGTTTTACACAGTCAGGATGCACATAGATTTACCTGTTTATTGATCTTTTCTGTTGTTCTTCACTCCTGCCTGCAGCCTCCACCTCGACCCGAGATCCTTTGTCTTTGGCCTAAAGAATACTTCATGTTGTTTTCCAGCAATAAGCTCTGTTTTCCTTTGTCTGGAAAATGCCCAGTGAATACATTGCCTGATTTGCCTTTTTGTTTTTGAAGGCTAGATGGGAACCGAGCTTGAGCTGGACGGTTATTGTTCTTTCAGCACTTTCTCGCCTGGGTTTAAGTTCCCCCTGCTAAACAGCCAAGGAGAGGATGCGGTTTTATTTTTAAATTTCTGTTGCATAACACATTACACGCACATTCCTATACCGGGCACTTTGGGCAATGCAAAGACAGGTAAGGCAAAGTCATTGCTGTCAGGGAGGCTCACCACGGAGGGGAAGAAACGTGTGTATCTTTCATCTAAGGGAGTAAATCCACAAGGGGAGGGGAGGGCAGTGTTGCACGTACCACTCATCAGCGCTGAGGCTCCAAATAGGGACGTCGGGGTGGAGACGTGTGCCCGGTTCAGTTCCTGTCCAGGCAGCGTATCACACTGGCGACGTGATGGTCAATTACTCGGCCTCCTTGCCTCAGTTTTTCCCTGAGAGAATGGGAACACCATTGGCACCTGTCCAATGTGAACGTGACCCACAGGAAGCACTTGGTGAATGTTTACCATGAATAGCTGCAGTTATTCCCAGGCTCTAGAGGCAGGCGGGCTGGAATAGTGTTCCTGAGCAGCTCCAGCTCACGTAAAACAGCCTTCAAATCCTGAGCGCCAAGGGTTACTTGGTGTCAGGTGGGGACGGACCGCCAGTTCCAAGACTGCTTCACGCAGACGGGTGAGCACAGGGTTGCCATCCGAGTTCAGTGCCCAAGAACTGGAAATTCCAGCAAATTGTAAATATTTATTCCTTACTGCCTGAGTGAGTGTTCCTGGGCCTCCAGGGATGTTTTTTCAAGCAAAGAAACAGAGGTGATGGTACGTGTGAGGACAACGGTCCGCTCTCCCAGTAGCTGTCAGAAAAAGGACACTAAATTGAGCAACCGGATTTCTAGGTTTCCCTTTTATAGTTTCTATTTTCTCTTTTCAGGATTGTGTGTATTCAGATAGCCTTGCCCAGTGCAATTGTTTTCTTGATACCCTCACCTTGGACTTGATTTTTTTCTCCATAGGAAACCTTGGGCAAATGATTTCTCTGACTCAGATTTTTCTATTTAAAATGGGCATTCAAGTGTTTCAGAACGAAATCCGGGAATCACTTGTTAAACTGTAGGAGATGAAAAAGCGAGGCATTAAAGTGATGCTTCCTGGCTAGGTTCAGAAGTAGTGGTGATACGAATTTTCCAGCATTCCTTTCTAGTTTCATTTTGGAAAAAAGGAGGAAAAAGGAATTTTATGTACATTTAAAAATGATAATATTCAAAAACAGCCACAATCATTTAAAAGAATATGAAGTGTTACTTTACCTATCTGCCTTTGACCGGAGATTCACAAATGCAAAGAATTGGTGTTGATCATGCAGGGGATTTGGGTATCTCAGCCCTCATCCTTCCCTCCCTCTTTCCATGAGATTAGCTAGATTCAGACTATGCTGTAATATAATAACTAGTGGACCCGAAGCCAGTGTTGTTGTTTTCCTTAATGTCTGTGTGATAGAATGATTCTTTGTTAGAGACGCTTCATCCTTTGCTTTCCCAGCTGCATTTGTCTTTATCAACGGTCCAACTGAGATCAGATATTTTCAGAAATGGAATATAGTGGGGGGCGAATTGCAGCAAATACCAGCTGTGCCTTTAACTGTTGGCTTTTGGGCTATTCAAATTTGCCTTTGTCTTTAATTGGCCAGTTGATTGGCTCTTGGGAAATAGGGATTATTGTCATAAGGCCTTAAGATGTTAGCTAAACTCGCATGTATCAAGGCCCTGCCTTCTGCTGTGTTCCCACAGCACAGAGGGTCATTTAAGGTGACTTAACTTGCAGGGTGTGACTGCAGGCTCTGGGGGACTTGGGTGGTGGTGAGAAGGGGACGTAAAGAGATTACTGACACACGAGAGGCCCGGGTACATTTAGTGATGCTCGTGTTGAAGGTGGTGGTTGTGTACAAAGAAGCCATTTGTATGAATAAGCCTTTAGACTTTTAATGACATTTCCGGCCATTCAACTTATCATTTTCCAAAGTTTCATTCAGTAAGTCAACATCTTTTGTCAAGCACCAGCTGTGTGCCTGGTACTATGTAAAGAAGGAAGGTGTGCGCCTTTCAATAGCTCACTCACCGAGATGGAAACATGAGTGCAAATAATGACAGTTCAGTGGAATAAGCAAATGTTATAATAGAGGTGTGCACGAGGAATTATGGCACCAGAAGGCAGGGACACTCATCCCACCAAAATAGACCTAGAAAATAACACACACAACACATGTATGTATTTCCATTGGAAAGTCATTTCTTAAAAAAACAGACTATAGCTTCTTTCAAGACTGTACTGTGGTCTTCTGCAAGATTTTCTCATCTGATTTCTGCCCAGGGAGCCACCTGCTTTTTCACGCTAAGGGCATCTCAGAATTTTGACTTGGCAAAGAACGTCTGTTTTACTTAGCACCTTGTTTTGTTTGCTTCAGGAGGAAGCTTATCAGAACTGCTCACTGTTCTACAATATTAAAGGTACAGGAACGAGGTTCCAATGTCCCACTTCATGTCAAGTGCTGGAGTTAGAACTTTGAATCCCCAGGAACTAATCGAAGGAACTGACATAGCCAACAATTTGACTTTTGGCTTCTGGAACTGCTCACTGTCTTAGAAGCATCTGGTAAGATTAGAGACAGGGTGTGTCTGCTAGAAATGATGGTTGTAAATGCCCAGTCCTGCCTCTGACATGTACTAGGGGGCTCAGGGAATCTTAGCTACTGTTTTCTATGTTGGCATTTGAATTCCACGCTCTCCTGTTTTTGACCCAGGAGCAACATCACTCTACTGTCTGTACATGCACGTTAAGGAGAAAGGGAGCCAGTGTTGGCTGAGTATCTGTTGTGTCCCAAGCACTGTCTGGGTGCTTTGCGTTTGCTTTTATTTAGAAAGCTTCATGGTCCTGTGAGACAGCAGTAGGTTTTAGAATCAAGATATATCGCTGTATTTTGTTGAATGCCATGTACATTGTGTATGTACCGTTTTTATGGGTACCATTAAGAAAGCAATAAAAACAGTTGTAAGATACATCCCTATTTCAGAGGTGCTAAAATGTGAAAAAAAAATATGCACCATGGAATTAATGAAATACGGTAGTTGCGCTTGAAGTGAACGGGTTATAAGGAGAAAAGTCTGGGACACAGATGACTGAGATC
Organism: Camelus ferus; assembly: GCF_009834535.1. NCBI lineage: Eukaryota > Metazoa > Chordata > Mammalia > Artiodactyla > Camelidae > Camelus > Camelus ferus. The sequence goes on along the minus strand of NC_045715.1, from coordinate 32,137,419 downwards.
CTGGTATTGACACACTCCCCCTCCCCAACACACACACACTCACACGTGCTTTTTTTTTTTTTTTCCCAAGTATTCTTTAAAGATAAGATGGTTTAGGGGTGGGGGTGGGTAATAGCTCAAGTGGTGGAGTGCATGCTTAGCACACACGAGGTCCTGGGTTCAATCTCCAGTATCTCCATTAAAAAAGAAAAAAAAGAAAAAGATGAGATGGTTTGACACAAGCAATTTCTGTAGCAGACATTAATGGGACACCTATTTCATTTTGAGCCCTGCACCAGGCACTGGAGATCCTAAATGAAAGCACACAGTATATACTGCTCAGCCATAAAAAAGAAGGACACGTTGCCATTTGCAGCAGCGTGGATGGACTTTGGAGGGATTACGCATAGCGGAACAAGTCAGAGAAAGACAAATATTGTATGATGTCGCTCATAGGTGGAATCTAAAAAAATACAACAAACTAGTGAATGTAAGAAAAAAGATGCAGACTCACAGAGTCAGGACAAATGAGTGCTTACCAGTGGGGGTTGGCGGGGGCAATACAGGAGTGGGGGAGTGGGAGGTACAAACTACAAGGTGTAAGACAGGGCTAGAGGGATATATTATATAATGGGGAATATGGCCAATATTGTGTAACAACTGTACTTAGAGTGTAACCTTTAAAAACTGCATATAAACACACACACAAACACAAAAACGGGATCATCCCTGAAGACACCGGCAGTGTTACAGGAAGGCTGCGCACATGCGCCGAACTTTAGAATATATTTCTGTGAAACCGCCATGTAGAGGAGTTGCCGTGAGTTTTTCTTTTTTTCCTGAGGCACCATGTCTCAACATTCAGAAAAGCTTGAGTCTATTAGTTGGTGACATATCCAGCCCTTTAATCCACCCCTTCTTGGCTTTCTCAAAAACTGCATGGGAGGGAAATCAGAATCCATATTGTGAAAAGAAGCTTGTTTTCTCCATCAGTCACCAGTGCTGGAGATCATATTTTCTTTTTCTTTTTTGTTTTAAAGCCAGAATTCTTCTTCAGATAAAGCTTCGTAGCTGTAAGTTTTGTCCTAGCCTCTTGGTCCTATGATTTTGAGACTGTGTCTTGATCTGTTATAATCCAAGTGCCAAAAGCATGTATGCTTACTGATGAGGAATTACACTGTGGTCAGCAGTAGGGTTTTTTTTTTTTAATTTTTTAAAATTATTTTTTATTTTTTGGAGGGTAGATATTAGGTTTATTTACTTATTTTTAATGGAGGTACTGGGGATCAAACCCAGGACCTTGCATGCTAAGCACACACTCTACCGCTGAGCTATACCCTCCCCCTTGCAGTAGGTTTTATCGTACACCATTTAATTTCAACACTTTAAACACTTATTCGTCACCGTTTCCTTGGGAGAGACAGCTGTCACTCCTGACTCCCCCCCCTCCTTTTTTTTTTTTTCAGAAGGAATTTTGGTTTATCCACAGTTGGGCTGAGTCAGGGGACAGGTTGGAATGACCAACCATTAAGATGACTTACCACCAGAAAAGTGCTGGGGAAAAACAGGGAGGTTGTTTTCGTTTTTAATAATCACAGCAGGAGGTAAGGCTCTTCTGAGAAAGATTCATGCAAGATATTCAACTCCTTAACAATAAGTATACAAGCCACAAAACACCATATGCAAATCAAAAGACAAAATAATAACTGGGGAAGCTATTGGCCTCATAGAGTTAATTTCCTTTAACGATGAAGAGCTTTTGCAAATTAATTAAGAGACCAACCATCCAAAAAATAGCTAGTCTGTGAACAAGACAGTGCACTGAAAAGAAATACTGAGGGCTCTTAAAGGTATATAGATTTTTTTTAACCTTGCTTAGAATAAGGAAAATTCAAATTGAAATCTACACTGAGATACAATCTTTTAAAACATGTAAATATTTATTTGAGTTACAATTTTAACCTCTTTTACTGGCAAGGAGGAAAAGGTACGACACCATTGTTGTGTCGTGAGGGACTAAGAACCCATCGCTGGTCCATGTGTACGTGAGCCACGGAGGGCCATCTGGCTTCATCTCCCACAGTACGTGTCCGCTGACCACTGACATTCCACTCCTAGGACTATGTCCTGCATCTGTTCTTATGTGCATCCCACATGTGTGCAGAATGATGCAAGTCCAAGTGTCCACTGTAGCATCACTTGGGATCACAACAGAGTGGAAGCAACACAAATGCCCTTCAGTAGAGGACGGGTTATGTAAGTGAGGGAACATCCACACAGTGGAACAGCATGCACGAGTCAAAACCAGTGAGACAGCTCTTCACATGCTAACCTCAAGAAGGGTTTTTAAGTGGGAAAGGGCAGGGTGCAGAACAGTGTGTACCTAGACTGTGCCACCCTGTTGTTAAAAAAAAAAAATTGTTAAGGGTGAAAAAGAAGAGCTGGGGTGGGGTGGAGAATTATTTGTACCTACTAATTGGCGTAAGTATGGATGGACTATTACTGGATGAATACACGGGGAGTTGGTAAAATTTAACACTCTGAGGGGAGCTGAGTAGCCGAAGTCAGGTTAGTAAGGGAGACCTGTTTTCAAAGTCCCCACTGGTACCTGTGGAATTGTGTGCCACGTATGTTCTCATTCGAATGGCAGAATTCCAACTAAGGCTTTTAGGAATAACACTAATTTAATCCAATGTGGGAAGTTCAGAAAACTTGAGTCACAAAGATAAGCCTGAGCTTTCTCACCTCAAGAAAGTTTCCTATGAAATTATTTTCCATCCTCCACAACTGTTTTTTGGAACGTTCTAAAGCCTTTAGTCTGGAGTTGGCTGGATAAATACCGTAAGATTCATGTGCCCCAATGAACGGGGCGGAGCTACTGTACAGTCGGTCTCTGTAGGTCTTATCTTCAGTACACAGGTGCCAGCCTGGAGCACACAAGACCTCCTTTTATACAGTTTGATCTCCCTTCTTGTCTTCAGGCAAGCATGTAAGATACGTGCAACCTCTTTTCATGGTTAGAATTGTCCAAGGTTGTGTGGGGGTGGGGGTGGGGAAGGCTTCCTAATAGGTCTCTTTGAGTGACATTTAGGGAAACTCCTCATGCATGGATGAGGCTGAGCTCTTAGCAGGGCTGGCAGTGTATCTGACTGAGTGGGCTCCAGCCCTGAACCCAGGGAGCCCCTGACCCACTATCCTCACTTCCCTTTTTGAGGAAGCTAGTCGGTGAGTCAGCCCAGAGCCGCAGCCTTAGGGCTGATGTCAGCAGCGGGGACAGCCTGCAGACACACGCAGGCAGCTGGGCAGGGCACGGGCAGGGCACGCCCTCCTCTGCCCTCCGGAGCCAGCTGGTTCTTACCAGCTTCGGCCACTTCGCACAGCCCGACTTGTCCTGACTTCCTGTGGCTTGTCCCCTGTGCACCCTCCTGCCTTAAGTTTTCTTGCTGATGGCGGGGACTGGCCACCAACAACACCCTGGTTTACACCAGGTGGATGGATTGGTAGCCTTTGGGATTCAGTTTTGAAACTTAACTCTTAGACGTGATCAGAATTAGCCGATGACACATACACACAAGACTATCTAGCAGCTGCCTTAATGGGGGCTCGAGGTACTTCAAGGAGAAACACACCCTGGCCAGCTAGCCCGGGTTAATATTTAAATACAGTCTTCGGTAAAGTTGCAGCTGAAACAAAGCCCTCCAATTATCCTATGCTTGGGCAGACCTAGGGTGGGTGTGGGGTGTCTTTTAAAATAATTCCCCAGTGGTTTTGGCATTTTTTGGTCAGGTTAATCCTGTGAGCCTCCTGCGGGGAGTTTGTTTAGCCCCCAGCTCCCCTGAGCAGTGCAGAGTCAGCATTCACTCAGCTCTGTTACCTCTGTGGTCTTGAGTGGGTTCCCAGGGAAGCTGAATGGGACGTCTTGGCCTTGTTAGATCTGAAGATCTGAAGTCCTGTTCCTGCTCTGTCCCATGACCTCCCATGACCCCAGGGAGATCTAGACAGCCGAGACCCACCTGCCAATGACAACGTAGATTTACGTGTTAGCGCTGTCCCCTAAGCATGCAATGGAAGCACCTCTTTGTCTCCGTTTCCTGTAGTCTGGGCAGGAGAACGAGGAAGAAAGAAGGACAACAAAAAACTAAACAGTCAGACGCTTAGGAAAAGTTTGGGGAATTTTTGTCTTAAGGTTGTTTGGCTCTAAGCCCTTCTTTTTTATTTCTTTTCCTGGATTTTGAAAAGAAGACTTAGGAAACAAAAATTAAAACACAGTACAGCAGACACCCACAACCTACTACCTAGATTCAGTAATTACTCCTCTTTTGACATCCTTGCTTTTATCTATATACGCGTGTTAATATTTTCAGTCCTTGTTCCTGTTTCCAAGACTTCCCTCCAAGTTTCTTAACCACTGATAATCCTTCTTTTAAAGGTTTAGGAATCAGCGTCTTCTCATTTTTCTCTTAATTTTTTTTTACTTTTTGTTTGCAAAATTTTTTATTGAGTCAATTTAGATTTATTCTTTTCAAGTCCCGTTACTTCAGGTTGGCTTGAACAAGAACTCACTCTCAGAAGAATAAATGAAGTCATTGTTTCGTATCATCTGGAGCTTTAAGGAAACCTGCTTCTTTTTCTCCTTTTTGTTGGGGGTGGTGTTTTTGTTCTAATTTTTTTTTTAAAGAAGAAATCACCGTATACAGGTATTCTTTAGTATCTGAACTTAGGAATTGAATAGGTTCAGATACATTTTTGGAGATAGGCCTGGTAACTTTCATTATATGAATCCTCATTTAGATCTGAAGTCCTGGAACAATACAGCATTTCTTATTATCTGAATTCCTTTTCTCTAAACGTAGGGACCGTATCATGTGGAGATTCTGATATGAAGAGAGATTTATCTGGCAAGGAGGCTAGTGCTTGCTTTTATCAGCCCAGTGTTACATACCTACATGGACCTGCTGGAGGTCATGAAATCCAGTTTTGTCTCGATTACACAGGCAGTTGGGAGGATGTGGGAAACAAGCTTGAGGTAATAACATCATCCTTAAATAGTTGTAGTTGCGTCTTTATTTGTGACTGTAATTCTTTTGAGATAAACCTTTAGTGGGAATTGAATTTGTTTGTTTTTAAATAGCAAAGTTGGGTTTGTTTGGGATCTGAAATATTTTCAAATAGAAAACAAAGTTATTGGCTCCAGTTGAAGTTTTTACATAATCTCTCATCTTTATCTCTGGGCAATCACCCAGCCAGCATGCAAGATCTGCCTTTGGGTTATAGGTCCTTGCAGACCCTGCCTCTGGCCCCTTCACTCTGGCTGCAGGGCCAGGGCAGCCCCTGGTGGCCAGATGACGTCTTATATTGAGTTTACAGTGTTTGCCAATTTCTCTAACCTTAGTAGGTCCAGATAAGGAAGTGACTTGGCTCAGCAAAGAAGATTACTTGGAAACTAGACCAGACCAGATCTCGAATCCTGGCTTCTGTGACCATAGGGAGGTTACTTAAACCTCTGAGAGTCTCGGTTTTCTCTTCTGTAAAATGGAGCTAATAAAAGCTACCTTAACGTCATCTGGATTCCATATATTTCATGCTGACTCGTTTAGCACAGTATTGATGATGGCTTATTTCTTAAAGTCCCTTTTTGTTTATTGGATCTGAGTAACAAACTGGTCAACTCGGATGGAATAGCAATTAGTTTCCACTGAATTTAGCAAATGAGTTTTTGAAAACCATCATTAAAGTGATAGAAATTTTCACAAATGTCACAAAAGAACTCTTCCTTCTTTCTAAGTGTTGGATGAGGTCTGGAGGGAAAGTTCAGTTGAAATGGTGTCTTGATTGTAAGGAGCTTTCTTCTTGAGTCTATCAGGCATATCTGGCGATAGAGCAGAGAGAAAAGGAATCTTGTGGAATCTGAATGGGTGATGCCAGGAGCCAAGGGGTTAAGTTGAACCATTTTAGCAGATTGGCAAAGGGGCATCTGGGCTGGGTAATTAAGGCTTCATTTCAGGGGATCACTGATGCATCAAAGTTGTTAATTAGTTTTATGAAAACAGATTGTGCAACCACCGGGAGATTGTAATTGGGTAGTAATTGAAAATAATTCGGTGGTATCTTAGTTGAGTGAACCAATTGGGGGTAACTTGGAGGGAGAAAGGGAATTGGGGTCCACAGGTGGGGAGGTGGCATCATGAAACAGGTATGATAAGCCAAACAATATGTAAGACATAATTTGAGGAAGGATGACCTAGAGTAATCTTTTTCTTTAGAAATGAGGAAACAGGGCTGAAAAGGGGTGTGGTTTTCTGCCAGTGGTGAGTGTATCCACTGTCCCCGACCACACAGCTAGTTGGTGGTAGATTTCTTTTTTTCCCTTGCAACGATGTTCCAGGACTTTCATGACTTTGATTCTTAGGAGCTGACTGTGAAGAACATGAAACTCATGCTGAAAAGAGGCTTCTGAGGCCGGAGTCCCCTGCCCCTTGCAGTTTGCAGAGTATGCTCAGGACTGCTGCTCCCTCATAGGAGAGGAGCAAAGTTGTCTCAAACCCTGTTTCCTTCATACACCACCTTTGCCATGACTATCAGTCCACCATCCATGGCTCCACCATCCCTGGGGCTGGAGAAATACTCCAGCCTTCCACAGTGAGTCATCCTAGGAAGGGCCAGTCAACAGGGAAGTGCTTTGGGGGGGTTGGTATTTTTGAGCTTCAGTTTCAGGTTGTGACTGAATTGAGCACCCAGAGTGGGCACTTCAATTTGGGGAGGAATGGAGGGTTTCCAGAACACACCTGAAGTTGGCTCATTCCAGTACAACGCAAATACAAGTGAAATCATTGTTCTCACCAACGCTACTCAAATCTCGGTAGCCCAGAGACGTTCAAGCCCACAAATCGCAATCCATACCTTGTTTGCCTCATCCGTTCCAGCTGGTTCCTAACTCAGTGGTTCTGCTCATCAGAAAGGAAAGCAGTCAGGTCAGCCATGGAGCGATAGGTGTGATTCAGCTGCTATCGAGTAAGGTGAGCCATTTATCTCTCTTCCCTTATCAGTTCAGGCTAATAAAGGATCCGGAAGGACGAAGTGTATGGGCATGGAAACTGATCAGGAGGACGTTGTTGGCCAAAGTAAGCTGCCTGCTCTTGAAGTTCACACGAGGGGTCCGGGCTGTTTGAGGCTGCTCAGAGAGCTCTCCCCTCCTTATCCCTGCCACCCTCCACTCTTTTTAGTCTGTCTTACCATCTCTCTGCCTTATTTCTCAAGTGAGTCTCCCAAGTTAACATGGTTAGCTCACCTCTGCAGAACAAAGAGAACTTGATTTTTCAAGTTTCTCCAAAGGAGCTTCAGATATCTTGCCTTCCCTGGCCAAGTTTTTCCCTGAGACCTCTCTTTCAAGTCTTAATATTTGCCTCGCTGAAGTAGGTTGGGGAGGAGTGTTGTCCTTTTGTGCCCGTGAACACTTGGGAAAAGTATAGAGGGGAGTTCAGCCAAGTGGATGGTCTTCCAACTGCCCTGTGCCTTGGCTCCCGCTGTAAATAAGAGCTGCTGCGGCCACAACATTTGCAAGCGAGGAGAGGGAAAGCATACTTCTCGGTGGTGACAGCTTTTAAAAATAATTTATTGTTTTTCTAATTACAAAAGTTAATATGTCCCTGTAGAGAACTTGGGAAGCTTAAAGAAGAATCAGGAATAAACTAAGTTACTCATGATCTATGTTGTGAATGTTTTGATAAGTTTATGCTCAAGAGGATAAAACCCTCTTTTAACGGACTTTCTTGTTTAGCACATGTCTTTTTTTTAGTATCTAAGTCTTATTGTATGTGTTCTTTACGTGCTGTGAACTCAGTACTGAACCATGAACTTTTCTGAACTAATAAAATAAAGAATTGCGAGGAAGGGTGTAACTCAGTGGTAGAGTGCCCGCCTGGCATGCATGAGGTCCTGGGTTTAATTCTCACTACCTCCATTAAAAAGTAAGTAAGCCTACTTAACCGCTCCCCACAACCACAAAATAAAAATAAATTAAATAAAAATAAATTTAAAAACAACGATTAATTTCATCCACATATCTTGAGGCTTCAGTTACTCATTAGAGAAATCACAACTAACACGATGCTTGAGTTGCGGGGCTGCAAACCAATTTTGATGGATGGTGTCAATATTAAGTTAAAGGGAGGAAAGAACTAAGTTTCTAGGAGCATTTTTTTTTTCTTCTAGAAAATAAATGCAAGTAACTTTAGAGAAACCTGGAATGCAACCCACTCCTGAGTGTCCTCTACATAGTGATGGAGAGCTATACTTAGCAGCTGAATGGATTTTCTAGAGAGATGGTTGTCAGATGGTCTCTGGCTCTCATGGTGGTGGAGATGCTAAAACCATTCCTACGGGCATTTTCACATTCATTTGACTCACTGTTAATTATAAGACAGCATCACTTTAGCATTCTGTCTCTCCAAATTATGTCGGCCATCATGGCCTTCCTTTCCACCGATAAGATCCTTTGGCAAAGGTAGGGGGGGAAATGAAATATTTAAAGGTTTGAACCGAGTTCAGGAAATAGGTGGGTGGACTTCTTAGCCTGCCAGCATGTGATTTGTGGGCGGGAATTAATTCCTTTTGTAAGCAAGAACAGGGCACTATATTGACTGACCGTGTCGCCCAGTGTACTGTCCCTGAGAACCAGAGTGTAGACAAGTGCTCTTTGTCTCGTGGAGTGAATGAAAAATGTGTATTGGCTTGAATGGCTTGTGCATTTTCAGGGAGGAGGGGCACATGCCTGGGTCTAATGAATTAAAATCTTAAAAGCCATAAAACTTGTCTGTGGATCAGAAGGGGCTGGTGGGAATGCTTGATATCCAAGTCTTAAACTTGCACAGGAAGCAGAGGCAGGATGTGGGTATGGGGGAAGGCGCTGTTGGAACATTAGACATGGTGTCATCAGAGGTCTTCAGAATCTGCAGTCAGTGGCAAGAATTTCTCAGGCCTTACAGGTTGTAAAAGGCAATTGCACTTTGCTTTGTGTGTTTTACAACTGGGCAACGTCATGCTTTGAAATGAGGGTCAATGTCTGTCTGATTGAGGAACTTGAAAATGTTTCGCTTGACTTCTCATGAGGGGAGTCATGTGGTTTCTAATGAGCGGTGATTAACAGCTCCGAGAGGAGTGTATGTCTCTTCCTGAACCCTGCCCCGTGTCATCTGGCCACCTGGCTTCCAGCTATTCCTCCATCCCAGAAGAGCCAATAAAAAGATAAAGTCAACTCAGTAGGAGATGCCATGAGTGTCTGCCAGAGCCCTGACATGTAGTGTCAAAGGACAGGGACAAGCAGACATGTCCAGCAGACCTGAGTAGAGCACTGGCTTTCTCCAGGGTCTGTGTGTCCTCCCTGGGCCTTAGTCACTTCACCTGTACAATGGGGTGATACCACCGATCACCTCTGCCCGTCTCCACTGGGCATCCTGGTACGAACTGTGATTATACCTCACCTGGCCACTGTAGCAGCGTCCTAACTGCTCTCTCTATGTTGATTCTTGCCTCCCTCAAATCCAGTCTCCACACACCAGCCAGAGTGGCCATGAAGCTGGCTCTCTCCACCTGTAACCATCTTATTTGTTTGCGTTCTTGTTATTGTTTCTCTGACCCTCACCCCACAATGCAAGCTTCATGGTCTCCACTACATCCTTACGAGCCGGTCCCCTGGCTAGGTGGTCCTCCCTCTCCTTCCAGCCGCTTTTGCCTCCGGTGTTCTCCTGTCCTCCTTTTTTCCAGCAGTTTGATTTACTTCCTGAGCTAGTTTGAGATGGGAGTCAGGAGATGTAGGGTTTAGTCTGCGTTCTGCCTCTTCCTGGTTGGGTGCACTGAAGACAGTCACTTAGCCTCTCTAGGTCTGTTTCCTTACGTGTAAAGGGAGGGCGTATTGGTTTGCGAAGGCTGCTGTAAAAGAGTGGGATGCTTAAAAGTCAGAAGTTTATTTTCTCACAACTCTGGAGACTAGACGCTGGAGATAAAGGTGTCCGCAGGGTTGATTCTCCTGGGCTTCTCCTTGTGTCTTCACATGGCTCCCCTCTGTGTCTGCATCCTAACATTTTCTTCCTATGAGGACACCAGTCATATTGTATTAGGGCCCAGCTGTACCTTCATTGCCTTGTTAAAGGCCCTGTCTCCAAATACAGTCATCTTCTGAGGCACAGGGAGTTACAAGTTCAACACATGAATTTTTGAGGGGCACATATTTCCACCCGTCACAGAGGATAAATGCTGGGTGTTATCTGAGACCATTTCCAGTGATACAAAATTATATTTTAAGTTAGAGATCTGCCTCTTCACTTCCTTGTCCAGTTTCACTCCTGTCAGGTAACAGCTTGGTGCATATGCCTCCTGATTTTTAATGTTCATACGTATCCTCACGTATGTTTTGTAGAGCTTAACAGTGTGTGTGTATCTAGCGATAATATGTTATAGACTGTCAAATGGGAGAATTTATAAAATATTAAATGAAACCAAAAATAGCATCTGCGGAGGGCTTTTTCTTTCTTTTTTTTTTCATTTTTTTCCTTCATCATTTAAACAATTTATTTTACTTTTTTATTTTATTTTTATTGAAGTATAGTTGATTTACAGTGTTGTGTTAGTTCCTGGGGTACAGCAAAGTGATTCAGTTATACAAATGTACATATAATCTTGTTCAGATTCTTTTCCATTATAGTTTCTGTAATTTTCAAAGTCTGTAATTGAACGTTGTTTGTTGCCGTCCACAGCTGGAAACGGACAAGCTGGCCCTCCCGATGAGCCCCAGCCCCCTCGGCCCAAGCCCCATGCCCAGCCCCAACACGAAACTTGAGAACTCCACGCTCCTGACTGTGGAGCCCTCCCCGCTCGACAAGAACAAGGGCTTCTTCGTGGACGAGTCCGAGCCTCTCCTGCGCTGCGACTCCACGTCCAGCGGCTCCTCGGCCCTGAGCAGGACCGGCTCCTTTATAACCAAAGGTACAGGTGGCTCCTGTCTCACATTCATTCTTTTTAAAACAATTTACTGAAGTATTGTTGATTCACAGTGTTTAAAGTGTACAAAAGAGTGACTCAGATAGAGGTATGTGTATGTATTCTTTTTCAGATTCTTTTCCACTGTAGGTTATCACAAGTTACTGAATATGGCTCCCTGTGCAACACAGTAGGACCTTGTTGTTTATCTACTTTATATACAGTAGTGTCTGAAATCCCAGACTCCTGACTTATCCCTCCCCCCACATTCATTCTTAAGCCTCCCCCATTAGAGCCCATGGGATTTCTCCCTCCATCAGTTCCCCATTCCAGTAGGAGTTGGGTCATTTGATTAACTTGCCCTGGACTCTGAGGTGAGGCTGGCCTGTGAGGAACCGCGTCATTAGCCAGTCGGGACCCGCCTAGAAAATCTTTACAGCCCCGGCTGTCTGGCCGGGAGCCTGGGACCGGGAGTATCGGTCACCCTTTATCCTCACGATGCTATCAAACGTGTGTTTCGGGGAAGGTCCGATAACATGTAGTCTGGCAGGTTTTTTTTTTTTTTTTGCAAATTATTTACCAGACTTACAGAATCCAGGGCTGTAGAGTATAAGCTATCTTCAGAGTCTGGAGTATAGGTTTTAGTGACGCAGATTAAAGTTCACTCTGTTAAGCTTGGTTGCAAGTAACAATATTTTAAACATCGTGGATTGGGACTTCTGGTAAATAATTTGCCACTTGCAGTTTTTAATAGCAGGGTAGGAAATTAGCATGTACACCATATTGATGACAGATTTTTATTCGAAATTTCCTAGTTTGCATAATACCAGTTATATTTTACTGAAAAGGTTCTGTTTTATGTTGTTATATTTTATATATGGATAAAATATGTTCTATTTTACATGTTTATATTTTATACTTCATATATTATATATTTTATATTTTTTGGTTTTGTTTGTTTTCTTTATATTTTCTAGGTGACTTAATTTTTTAGTTGTTTTTTTTTTAGTGGGGTGAGGTAATTAGGTTTTTTATTTATTTATAGAGGAGGCACTGTGGATTGAACCCAGGACCTTGTGCATGCTAAGCATGTGCTCTACCACTAAGCTATACCTTCCCCTCTATATGTTCATAAAAGATTTACATTTTAGTTTATAATTTATGTTACATATTTTATTTTAGAGAAAGCATTTTATAATGGTAGTAAAAGTTATAGTTCCTCACCCCACTGCAAGGTGTGACCCAAGAAGCAATGTTTTCTTGTTTATGAGCTTTTACTCTTCACAATTTAGTTTTGAAATACGGCAACGTAATTAGAAAGTCAGATAAGCTGATTATTGGCTTGGAAAGTTTGAAGGGAAGGGCTGAGCTGATGTGTTTGCTTACACAGTACAGATGGGGAAAGTAGTGAATTTTTTTTTTTAAGTTTAAGTATTTCAGCATTCTCCTGAGTTGCAGAAGAATGTAAGAGAAGTCATGTAAGTCTCAGCAAATGTCAAGTTACATCAACAGCCCATTCCAGCAGATCCTTGTCTGATCTCTATTAGGCGAATCTTGTTTGTTATCTTATGCACGTTGTGGGTAAAAACAACTGGGTGGTTTAGCATTTCCGGGATGTTCACTCACTCACCTTGGTGGGGTGGGGCAGTGACAGCCTGGGGAGAGGGTCGCTGTCACTCTGAGCTCTCCTCCTTCCCCTGATACAGTCCCTTTACAGCTGCCCCCTTCCCGCCCCTCTCTTCCCTGCAGAAAAGAAGGACACAGTGTTGCGACAGGTCCGCCTGGACCCCTGCGACTTGCAGCCTATTTTTGACGACATGCTCCACATTCTGAATCCCGAGGAGCTGCGGGTGATTGAAGAGATTCCTCAGGCTGAGGACAAGCTGGACCGGCTATTTGAGATTATTGGAGTCAAGAGCCAGGAAGCCAGCCAGACCCTCCTGGACTCTGTTTATAGCCATCTCCCCGACCTGTTGTAGAACTCAAGGGACACCGCACTCTGGAAATTTACTCAGTTTAGTGGCAGGGTGGTGTTTTTTCTCTTTTGTTTTGTTCTTAATTTTTGTTTTTGGGGTGTGTGTGTGTGTGTGTGTGTGTGTGTGTGTTTAATGTGTGTGTGTGTTTAACAGAATATATGGCCAGTGTTTTGAGTTCGTTCATTCTTTCTTTTCTAAAACCCTTCTGGGAATTTAGCTTATAAGCCTTTTCAAGATGTAACTTTTGCAGAATATCCACCACTACAGGTTTTTTTTTTAAGGTTCCGTATTTTCTTTGCTTTGCCTTCTTACGTATTCTCAAAATCATTCTGTGCACTTTAAAGTCACTTAATATACCACAAATGCAGTGCGGGCGAGGCTCTTAATGTCTTAAAAGTGTCATGGCATCTTGTGAATTCTATAAGTGGTCTTCACATCTCAACATCCACGTCTGCTTTTTTTTTTAATTATTATTACTATTTTATTATTTGTCATTTACGAATTTTCTTAAGGGTTCAAGCAATGTATAAGACCCTTTGAGTTACTGTAATACAATTAGATTTTGAGTTATCTTTTTAATATGCCTTGTTGTATAGTTCATATTCATGGCCGAAACTTGACCACACTGTCGCTGATTGTACGTTTTCACCTGGACACCGTGCAGAATGCTTGATTACTTGTGCTCCTCTTATGCTAATCTGCTCTGGGCTGGAGACATGAAATCCTCACAAGCCATCACGACTTGCTATTTGAGTGGCTTGACAACTGGGCCACCAGCGAACTTGAACTTCATCTTTTAGGGATCGAGCTGTCCTGGAACATATTGCTGCACTTTGGAAAGTCGCAACTGAGTGGCGGTCACAACCGGCACCTTTTTTCCAAAGGGGATTTGCCCAGCTTTGCTTTAAAAGATGTCTTGTTTTTTTATACACACATAGTCGATAGTTCCAGTCTGCCCTCTAGGCTTTGGTCTTAGTGGGTTTCCTTCATTCAATCACTTTAATTAAAAATGGCTGCAGCTCTAAGAACTCTTGTCTGATGTATTTGCAACTACACTCCTGTTTAGCGACGTGCTCCCTAATGCTCGGTTGCCAGATTCTAATGCAAAGGTGGTGTGGACTCCCTTTGTGTGGGCGGGGTTTGTGGGTAGTGGAGAGGGACTGATATCAGAAAAATGCCTTGAAGTGTACTAATTTATTAATAAATATTAGGTGTTTGTTACTTGAGTAGTTTGAGTGTATTTAATTCTTACCTTAGCCATGTGCTCAAAGTCTAACTCTCTGATTAGTCTCTTGGAAAAGTGTGTATCCTAAAAACCTCAGCCATGCTAATCTGTAAATGAAGCCCATGGGCAAAGGTTTGTGTTTGGAAAAGTACCTGGAGATTGGTGGTGAAGGACTGATAAGCACTGAAGATGACTAAGCATTTTCTAGTCTTTGGGGGGTAAATCTGAGGCTTCTGCTTTTGAGAAGGTCCTTATTTTGGAGCTGGAGAGGTACACATGCTGATTAGAAGTTGGAGTCTGTTCTTACTCGTTTCCATCTGTGTATTCAGGACGAGTAACCAGCACTCATTTGTCAGGTTGAAACAGCGGACGCAGAGATCACAGTAATGAAATGGATCTGGGTTCCAAGGAAAGCCCGATACTTACACGTTCAATAAATAACTGTGAACGTATAAGAGTGGGGGAGAATCTATACAAGTTCACCGGCTTCCATATGAAACCTCATTGCCCCCAAATAACTTCATGGGGGCTTTCTTCTCAGTACGGCAGGGTAACGTCTTACGTTGGTGCGATATGCTACATCGTATTTTATTAAATCTCTATTATATTATGTGACATTTTGTATTTCATTGCATGCCCCCTTAGCTTGGGAACCCTGACTCTCCAGAATTCTGACAACCAGAACCTCAGCAATTTTCAATTCCTCTTTCAGTGAGAAACTGGAACTAGATACCCTGTCTGAACACCCCGACACCCATGTCAGTGACATGGAAGGGGCTTTCTGGTTTCTAGAGAGCCAGCGTGGGATTTGGTTTTATGATTCTCAGGCCAGGTTTCCCTTCCTCTTTTGTCGACAGAAGACGGAAACTCTTCACCAAAGGAAAGCCAACCAGCATGAGTCATAGATGCTGGTGGAAGAGACAGATTTTTTTTTTTTCCAAAGGATTTCAGGCCTGCCACTTATTTTATGTGGGGGTTGACAACATCAGAAATGCATGACTCATCATTAAGGTTATTAAGCTTGTAAGTTATTCATAGCTTTGGATGCTTTTATTAATCATTTACATAGCTTTATCATTTACAAAGTGCTTTTTGCATTATTTTATTGAATCTTCATAACTGTCCTATAAAATAGGAACTACAATTGTGCCCATTTTATAGATGAAAAACAGGCTTATTTATTTAAAGGCTAAGGGGCGTGCTTAGCAATCGGACTTGAATCTGAATCCAAGACTGTTTGTTCAGGACGAGTAACCAGAACTCGTTTGTCAGGCTGAAACAGCGGGCGCAGAGATGACAGTGATGAAGCTGATCTGGGTTATAAGGGAAGCTCGATACATTCAATAAATTTGTGAAAGTAGAGGAATGGGGTGACGTCTCTTGATGTTCCGGGGGAAAGGGACATAGGAGTTAATGGTTAAACAGAAGCTTCATATTGAATTCACATGATACATAGCTTTTCTTAAAAAGGCAACCTCCAGCTGCATTATCAAAACATAGAATGTTCTGGTCGGAGTTGATGACAATCTCATTTGTATACTGTGGTGCTCACTTGGAGGTCTTCTCTGGTCGGAGCTGCCTTACTCTGAGGGATCTGGTGAACTGGGAGGTCTTCAGTGTGGGGTTGAGGGGATAACCGGAGAAGTAAGAGACAGACCGGGAGCGATGCTGGGAAATCTCAACCTGACAATGAACGTCTGTGGAGGTAATA
The DNA here is from genome assembly GCF_009834535.1 of Camelus ferus. Lineage (NCBI taxonomy): Eukaryota > Metazoa > Chordata > Mammalia > Artiodactyla > Camelidae > Camelus > Camelus ferus. The sequence goes on along the minus strand of NC_045715.1, from coordinate 32,121,554 downwards.
ACCATCTTCAGTCATGTGAAGGGCTGAGGAAGAGAAATTGTTTCTTTACGGAGTCATAGTGTCTCCTCTAGGCCAATTTAGGCTAAATGCAGAGGAGCTTTTAAACAATTAGATGGGGCTGCTTTTCCAAAGGGAGAATGATTCCTACCCCGGGGAGAAGTTAGGCGGACGTTAGCACTTCTCAGCCCTTCCTGTAAGAGTCACCAGGGGGTGAGCAGGCTGTGATAAAGACAGAGTTCCAGAGAGTTCCATCCAGGAGGTGTGTGGGGAAGTGGAGAATGAGCCCCACACAATTGTTCGGGAAGCCCTCACTGGGCTGCACTTTGAGGAAAGCTCTTTAGATCCTCGCCACTGCGGAGGGGGGACCAGCGGAAGCACAACACCTGGGAGCTTGTTAGAAATGCCTAGTCTGAGGCCACTTTGCTGTGCTCCTTAAACTTCAATGAAACACTTGGGGATCTTGTTAATGCGCAGATTCTGTTTCAGTTGTTGTGGGGCCGGGTGCCTGGGTGACGTGGATGCTTGCAGCTTCCTGATCACATCGCACAGCCTGAGACGATGCTTTGGTTTCCTGTAGAGTGATGCTGATGTGGGACAAGATGTCACTGATTCCACAGGAGAGAAGGGAACAATTTCTGGCAAGCCAAAGAGATTCCCAGAGTCAGGCAATCCTGGTCAGACTCTACAGGGAGCTTGGAGAGCTCCAATGTCCAGGCTAAACCCCAAACCTATTATGTCAGAATCTCAGGAATGGGACCCAGATATTTGCATTTTTTAAAGCTCCCCAGGAGATGCCAGTGTGTCGTCAGCTTGGACAACTGCCAATTTAAGAGCATGTGAAGAGAGTGCTTCTGAAGTCTCACCCCAGATCTGATCGATAAATCTTACAAGGAGTTCAGCTGGGGAGCTCCAGTGGTGATTTTGCCACAGCCCGTCCCCCTCAACTCTGCAGACTTGCTTTAGGGCCCATAATCCGGCTGTAAAATTTTATGTGACTGCTAGAATTGATACACTCCCAAGCACAGTTGGGGCAACATCTTAAGACTTAATTGCATTGATGAAGCCACCTGCACCTGATCAATTTTTCGTGGCTTTGCACATATCAGGTATGATTAAGAATATTTGGGAAGTGAAGTTATTAAGGCATGATTAAACAAGAACACTTGGAAAGTGATGTTATTCTGATTTATGGTTCTATATATATTTGAAGGTTTGCCATTTTCGAAGAAATGAAATAAGATATAATGAGTCATAAAACTTGCACTGACTGTATATCATAGAATCTCAGACTTTTTGCAACACCTGGGCCACTGGGGCATCAATCTCACTGTGCAGTCCTGTGGATGTGGCAGGAACCTATCTTGACCTTTAATTTGAGGAAAGTAAATGTGATCTTTTGTTAGCAGAATGATGGCCCTTACTTTTGTCAGGAACCTTGGACGTCATCCAGGGGGCCTGTGGTTTTCAGGTGGGAAGTTAGGGCCGTATCTAACTAGCTGCCGGCAGAGCCCTGTGCTCTGAGTCCCCGCCAGCACGCTTTCACTATTCCAAGAGACCTCTTTTGTAGTCTTCTCTTGAAAATGAAATGAATGAATGGAGCCAGAATTACTTGGATTAGAAATCTGAAAAAGTTTTCACCCTTTTTTGACTTCAAGTAGCTGCATGTGTGAGACACATCTGGATGCCGGAGTCTTACTATTTCTAAAATACTGATATTCATAAAATATTTTACAAAGCTATACAAGAAATTTGCCTCTAGGGAGAGGAATGGGTTGTCAGAGAAGAAGGATGTGTTCTTTTCATGATTTTTTTTCTTTGGAATCTTTTAGGTTTTATGCCACGGGCATATATTGTTGAATTTTAAAATTTAATAAATTTAAACTAATTTTTAAAATTATACATAAAATCATTTTTAGACTTTTTATGACATCCAGGGAATGTACACTTATGAAGACCAAGGTAAGAAAGATGTGAGCCAGAGTGGAAACATTAGTGATAGCTTTGCGAGGGCCATTTCAGCAGAACCTGCAAAGGGAAAATCAGCCTCTTGCCCTGCTCTTGGGGAGAAATGGCACCACCACCCTCAACCTCCACGATCTTGGAGATCTTAGATCCTTTTCCTGGACTTGGCTCCCAGACGATCTTAGGGTAACACGAAATTCAAATGGAGGGAATTCAGACGTAGAAGTTTAGAAAGGGGGAACATAGCAGCTACATTATATTTCTCAATACACGAATCACTCGTAATTAACATCTTCACGAGGAAGAAGGTCAAAGATTTCTAAAGGGTCTTTCAGGGCTTCTTCATCCTTCCAAAGGAGATGCTTCTGCCCTGCCCTGGCATTGACCTGTCTTCATTCACCTACTGCTTTATCCACAGTGAAATGCCAAACGGGAAATCTATGGGTGAGGGAGAAGAGGCAAAAAGGTAGCTCATTAACAATAGTCCTAGGACAATTGTTTCCATTCTCTCTAGAAGCTTAAAATAGCCATTTTCACACCAGGTTTTGGTCCATAATATTACCAGAACCAGGATATCGACATGAATACAATATTATTAAACTACTGATCTTACTCAGCTCCCATCAGTTTTCACATGCACCTTTTTTTTTGGTGTATGTACTATGAAATTTTATCACATGTGTTGATTCATATAACCACCACCATAATCAGAATGTAGAAGTTTCATCACCACAGAGAAACTCCATCCTGACCCCACTTTAGAATGCTAACTTTCCCTCCACCCTAGCAACTGCTCTCCATCACTACAGTTTTGTCATTTAAAGAGTGTTATGTAAGTGGAACCATACAATATATAACCTTCTGAGATTGGCTTCTTTTTCTTCTTCCATTCAGCATGGTCCCCAAATACCTGTGAATATCAAGTTTGTTAATTTTTACTGCTGAGTAATGTCCCATGGTAGGGAGGTACCACTGTTTGTTGAACCATTCATGCATTGGAAGACATTTGGACTGTTTCCAGTTTGGAGCTATTGCAAACAAAGCTGCTATGAACACCTGTGTGCAGGTTTTTATGAGGAAATAAGTTACATTTATTTAAGGTGAATACCCAGGTGTAGGATTGTTGGGTAGTATGGTAGGTGTATGTTTAACTTTATAGTAAACTATCAAACTTTTCACAGTGGTAGTACTGTTATGTATTTCCAAAGTGATGTCTTAGAGATCTAGTTACTCTGCATCCTTGCCGTCCTTAATATTGTCAATATTTGTGCGTTAGTCATTCTGATACATGTGTAGTGGGAAAAACTTGGGTTTATAAAGTTATGAAGACACGCAAATAAGTAAGAATTTTAAATTGAGAAAAGGGCTACCTCTCTGATGCTCACTTCTATTTAATTGCTATAATTTCATTTTTTTCTTTTTCCTTTTATTATGTTTTATTATTACTTAACATGAGATCTGCTCTCAAAAAATTGTTAAGTATCCACTACAGTATAACTGACAATGTTACATGACAGATCTCTAGACATGATTCACCTTGCTTAACTGAAATTTATGCCCTTAGCTTAGTAACTATCCATTTTCTCCCTCCCTGGGGCCCCTAGCAACCACTATTCCACTTTTTGATTCTATGAATTTGGCTATTTTAAATACCCCATACAGTTAATTTCTTCCTCTGACTGGCTTATTTCACTCAGCATCACGTCCTTAATGGTCATCTGAGTTGTCACATACTGCAGAATTTTCTTTAAGTCCAAACAATATTCCATTGTATGTATAAACCAGATTTTATTTGTTTATTTATCTGTCAGTGGACGTTTAGTTTGCTTCCATATCTTGGTTATTGTGACTAGTGCTGCAATGAACATGGGGGTGCTGATATCGCTTTGAGATACTGATTCAATACTTTTAGGTAAATCCCCAGAAGTGGATCACATGGTAGTTCAGTTTTTAACTTTTTTTTAAAACACTTTTTATTGATTTACAATCATTTTACAATGTTGTGTCAAATTCCAGTGTAGAGAACAATTTTTCAGTTATACATGAACATATATATATTCATTGTCACATTTTCTTCTCTGTGAGCTACCGTAAGATCTTGTGCATATTTCCCTGTGCTATACGGTATAATCTTGTTTATCTATTCTACATTTTGAAATCCCGTCTATCCCTTTTTGAGGAATCTCCATACTGTTTTCCATAATGGCTGTAACCAATTTATATTCCCAGTCATACTGTACAAGAGTTCCCTTTTCTCCACACCCTAACCAACACGTGTTATCTTTTGACTATTTTTTTTTATTGAGGTATAACTGACATACATTATATTAGTTTCAGGTGTACAACATAAAGATTCAATATTTGTATATGTTGCAAAAAGATCCCCACAATAAGTCTAGTTAACCTTTGTCTCCCTTGAATTTTTTATAATAACCACCCTAACAGGTTTGCAGTGATATCTCACTGTGATTTTGATTTGCATTTCTCTGATGATTAGTGAGTTTAACCCATCTTTTTAATATATCTCTTGGCCACTTATAGATCTTCTTTGGAGAAATGTCTGTTCAAGTCTTTAGCCTATTTTATAATTGGGTTATTAGGTTTTTTGCTATTGAATTGTAGGCGTTCCTTACATGTTTTAGAAATGAATCCCTTACCAGGTATATGGTTTGCAAATATTTATTTTCCATTCCACTGGTTGTCTTTTCTCTCCATTGCTTGTTTCCTTTGCTGTGCACAAGCCTGTCAGTTTGATGTCATCCCACTCGTGTCTTTCTGCTTCTGTTGTCTGTGCTTTTGGCATCAGACCCATGAAATCATTGCCAAGAAGTTCTACTGTGTTTTTTCTTCTAGTAGTTTTATAGTTTCAGGCCTTATGTTTAAGTTTTTCTTACTCCATTTGTAAGACAAAGGTCTAATTTTATTCTAATGATCATGAAGACTTGATCCATTGATGTTCTGTCAGAAGGAAATTTCTTCAGGTGGCTCCAGGTCAGTGTCTAAGAATGGATCTTAAACCACTCAGCAGTTCTCACATGGTGTTCTGAGGAGCTTCTGGCAACACGTTTAGAGTATTCTGCAGAAAAACACTCTGTAAGCCAATAAATTTGAAAACAGCTGCATCCTCTCTGCCCTTCTCCCCCATCCCTTGAGTATTACAATGCTCTTTAGCATATTGGAGGACCTGAAAAATCATGTAATGAAGTGACATGTTTAACACATTCCTAAATTCATGTGATCATGAAATATACAGATACACACTTCTAATTAATTTGTATTTGCAAATGCCTATTGTCTCATGGAATAGCAATTTTCTGCAAAGCAGAGTCTAGAAGGCACTGATATAAATCATACCATTGTGGCATCCTAAAAAATACACTGGATTTGGGGTCAGAAGTCCTCAGCCCACAGCTGCTATTGGTTAAGACTCGGAAGGTCTGAGCACATTTGAGCCAGCTATCAGAGTAAGATAATATCCCAGTGGCTAAAGAAGCTTCCAAGGAAGCAAGAGGCATAAGGCAGACACTGTTACCACGGTCAGGTCAAGTACTGGGTCAGAGACCAATGCGTGGACATATAAGAAAGAAACTTGATAGGCGGGAAAAGCAATTAGAAAGTGATAATGTGGTGCTGATAGCTGAGGCAAGGCTTGGGCAAAGCCAGAGATTTCACCCTCATCTTCTTCTTGGTCAGAAGCCAAGTCCTGGGTCATAGGCCGGCCGGGGCTGGGACAGACGAAGGAGCTGTGGGATGATGAGCCCAGCTTGAGCTGTTGAGTCAAGACAGAGCCTGAAGGTCCATGTGGGAGCCCAGTGATGTGATATATGGGGATGGATTCCACAGGGTGTGTGTCCCCAGGATCTAGAACTGTAGGTCACTTAGGACAGTTTTCAAGTCCTCCCAGTTTAAAACCCAGTGGCCCCAAGCAGGAGTTGGGTGGGAGATGAGCCAATGTCCAGAGAACAGGATGTTAGTACTGAGAAGGGCAGCAGCATGGGTTGGGCAAGCAGCCCCTCAAAGGGTGGAAATAGGGATGGAAACCCCACTAGTGACGGTCTGAGAGTGGGGGAACTTAAAGACAGATTTTTAGGCTCCACATATTCCCCAAATAGCCGCTCTTCTCCTAAGATCAGATTCCCCTGGAGTTGGGGACACAGTTACCATTATAGATGAGGGTGAGAGGTGGGTGGACGGCAACTAAGCAAGATAATACAATCGGCATAAAAAACCATGGGCTACAAATAAGGGAAATAGGTGAGTGAGCCCCTGATTCCAAGAGGGAACAAATGAGCAGAAATGAAGTCACGTCTGGATGCAGGAGAACTGGAGTGGTCCTGGAACAATATTCTTAGTGGTCCCAGAATCAAAATCTCATAAAATATGCCGCTAGATCTCAACATGGTCAAAGTCTTCCCTCCACCACTCAAACTGGTCATCGAGTCATCTTCCTGAAGTTTGCTTAACTTTATTTTAGAAAAAAATTATGGTAAGTTTAGTGGCTCCAGGTATCTGTGGTCCAAGGACTAGACTAATGTGCAAATAGAACATTAGAGGTCACTTACACTTCTCACTCCAAAGCGCTCCATTGCATACTTCGCTGCTGTTCAAATTCATGACCCTTGAAACTTAAAAACATCCCTCCAGCACTTGATCTCTAAAACCAGTCAAGTGCAACAACTCAAGTGCAAAGTGTGGGCTTTTCAACTGCCAAGCAAATTGGGGCAGTGGCAGCCAGAACAGATCATTCCATGGCAATGACCGTCTACTCACTCCAACTCAGTGGTCAACTGGCAGCTCTAGTAGGTCTCATTTTGAATTTACAAATCAAACTCAAAGCCTCAGCTACACGATTAAAGAGCTCTTGAGCTACCGAAGTAAACATCTCCAAATATATTTCCACAGGTGCATTGCAGATACAGTCAACCTAACAAAAACAACCAGCATAAGAATGATTTATCTACGTTACCATATTTCCATCCCAATTAGAATTTCTTTTGTTGCCTCAAGTGAGAGAAATATGTAAAAATAATAAGGCCGAATCTAGTTTCTGTTTTGAAAATATTTTCAGGGGAAACATATTTGCAATTAAACAAAAGTGCATGCCTTGGATAATATGGCTAGTCTGACATGGAGATTCTATATCAAGGAAAAAATCTTGGGGGAAGGAACCAGTCTTTATGAAACTATTAAAGAACTACGCTAGTCTAAGGAGAATTTGTTCTCCCAGGAAACACTGTAGAAGATGAAGAGATGCTTGGGAGTGGATCTTAGCTGTGTCTCCATCATATCGGGACTTCCCTCTCCCACAGGCCTGTTCCAATGAGCCCCCTACCCCAACAATCAGTCCTGTCCTCCAAGGACTGGACTGTATTTAATTCTACATTTTCAGCCCTTATGATTCTCCTCCTTTATCCACTCAGATTTATTGGTCTAGCCACACGGTACATTTTGCAGCTCCCCAAATAGGCCCCCAATTTCCTTCATAGACCCTTGTCAGGCAAGGACTGCTTCCTCTGCTGAAAATGAAAATGATCTCCCTGCCTCGCCCCACCACTGTCTCCCATCTCCCACCTCCTCCTTCATGAGGTAATTCATTCTTACTCTTCAAGATTCGGCTGCACTCACCACCCCCTGCCAGCTCTCAGCCTCCAATGGTCTGTGATGTGTTCCCATCTCATTTTTATTTTGTCTACTGTATGCCGGGAGCCATGCCCAGGAAATGTGGGTGGGATTAGTGAAAGGAAGTTGGGAAGTTATTAGGAGGTTAGGAGATGGGTCAGGGTGGAAGGCAGGATGTTAAGAAGAAAGGGAGGTAGGAAAGTAGGCAGATGCCATCTGGAGCCCTAGAACACACAACATTAAACTCAGTAAGAAGAAAAAGTGGTTTTTGCTAACCACGTTTCCAATTCAATTGGAGTTGATGAAGAAAATTCAAGTGAGAGCCTTAAAGCGGCACATTTCAGGGCAACATACCTAACGACAATGATAAAGAATAAACAGGGGAAATGTAAAGTGGAGAAGCAATTAAAAAGGACTTTTTAAAAAAAGGCTAAAAAATAAAATAAAATAAAATAAAATAAAATAAAATAAAATAAAATAAAAATGACTAGATTTAATCGCTTTCTGCTCATCCTGGCTCCTCATTGCTGTATCCCATGTCTTGTTTTAGGAAAAGTAAAATTTATGTAAAATGTATATGTCTCTTCTCCCTTTCCTTTTTAAAATTAAATTAAATTTATTTTAATAAGGTACTGGGAATTGAACCCCAGACCTCATGCATGCTAAGCACACACTCTACCATTGAGCTATAATCCCCTCCCCTCCTTTTTTTTAAAAAAAAATCCTCATCATGAAATGATACGGTGTTTTGGATTTGCCTCAAGATAATTTGGGTTTGGATGGGGAGAGAGGGGGATATACACGAAACAAGCCAGGCCATGAGTGGATTATTGTTGAGTCTGGGTGATGAGTACACTGTGGTTTATTAAGCTTTCCTGCTTTTGTATAGATTATTCATAATAAAAAAAATACAAAATAAATCCTCATGGGGAACAGGGGTGCTGCTCTGGTTAAGTAATTTACCAGCTACACTGTATCCCAACTGCGTGTTTATACATGCCTTCAATAAAATGTAATGCTCACAGGAAATGTGTCAGATATTTGACAAGGCATCAGATATTCCCTGGGATAAATGCAACTGTCCCTGTGTTTCCTGCTTCCTCCTCAACCTGAATCCTGGCTATCCTGACCCCTGACTCCGTTCAGGGATGATTTATTTTGGGGGAGATGTAAGGGTTACCAGTGGCCTCACAGCTGAGAAATGGTCATAGCTTTGTCCTCTCAGCAGATGCCACAGAGGGCCTCTTACATACTATTTATCCACCAAATATGGGGACACTTACCGCTGCCATGCTATCTCCCTTATACGGTTTCATTCACCTTCTATCCTTAGGGAATTTAAGGCACAGAGAGGTTAAGTACTTTGCCTGATCTCACACAGCTAGTAAGGGCCAAATTGAAGATTTGAACCTTAGGGTGTCAGACCCTGAAGCCAATTCATTTAATCACTAAGAAATGCCTGAGTCAGCCCTATGACGCCTCGGGTTCCACATCCACTTCATTTGTTCTTGTACCTTCTCATTCTCTTTAGGGACAATGTTCTCACACCCCTTCTCCCATTTTGGAGGATAATTTCTCTCTCTCTTGTATACCTGATGCCTGGATTGCCTTAGGCTAAATCTGATTACTCTTACTCCTCAGACATAATTTTCCCCCACAGCTACATTACTTTGGGTTCTAGGATCTTTGAAGTTGCCAGTTATGGAATGTGGTGATGGGATGGCAAAGGAAGAAGAAGAGGAGGAAGCAGCTGCTTAAGTCAGTTGCTGTCCTAAGAAATTACTGACACCCTTTCCTCTTTCTGGAGACAGCTCATCAAGGAGGTGGTGGAGGCGCCTGACAGTCATAGCTAACATTCAGTGACGGCTCGGTGGATTTGAATGCTAAGCACTTTCTATCAGTTTTCTTACTGGACTCATAAAATGACCCAGTAGGCTCTCCACTTCAGAGATGAGGAACTGCAGCCAGCAGAAGTCAAGCAGTTGCCGCGGGTCCCACAGCCAGCGGGCAGCTGACGAGGGGTTCGCACCAGGGCTGCTGTGTGGCTCTGTGTATGTGGGGACATCTCTTTTACTGGGCACAAAGATGCCACGTGGACTAGTGGGCGCCCCTGTGTGACTCTGCCCCGCCTGGGAGTCAGACCACTGACTCTTGATCCTGCTGCCTAAGAGTCAGCCTGGGCTTCCTACACAGCACGTGGTCTACACTCCTGGGGGTACACTGGCTTGTCACCATGACATTCTGAGAAAGGAGAGATCAGTGTGGCTTGGCAAAGAAGGATTCATGGGAGAAGTAAGCTTAAGCTGCACTTCGATGGATAAGCAGATCATTCTTTTTTTTTTTAATCGAGGTATAGTTGATTTACAATATTGTGAAGCTTTCTGGTGTACAGCATAGTGATTCAGTTATATGTATATATATTCTTGTCACATTCTTTTTCATTTTAGGCCTTTACAAGATACTGAATATAGTTCTCTGTGTTACACAGCAGGAGTTTCCTGTTTATCTATTTTATATATAGTAGTTACATCTATGAATCCCAAACTCCCAATTTAATCCTCCCTTTCCCCTCTAGTAACTATAAGTTTGTTTTCTATGTTTGTGAGTCTGTCTCTGTTTTGTAAATAAGTTCATTTGTGTCCCCCTGCTTTTTTTTTTAGATTCCACATATAAGTGATATTATATGTTATTTTTCTTTTTCTTTCTGGCTTACTTCACGTAGTATGACGATCTCCATGTTGCTGCAAATGGCATTACTTTATTCCTTTTTATGGCTGAGTAGTATTCCATTGTATACATATACCACATCTTTATCCAGTTGTCTGTTGATGGACATTTAGGTTGCTTCCATGTCTTGGCTATTATAAATAGTGCTGCTATGAACACTGGGTTGCATGTATCTTTTCAAATTAGAGTTTCCTCCGAATATATATGCCCAGAAGAAGCAGATTATTTTTAAACAGAGAGAGAAGAAGGCACGATTTCCTGGGCAAGAGACAGGGGGGAAAAGGCAAAGGAGTTAGGAATGAGCGGGAAGAGTGAGGAAGCTGCTTTGAAGAACATAGGAATGTGGGAACGGGAGGGATCTGAGGATGCAGAGAGAGTCAGGGCTGGAATGGGGGTTCCTAGCTCAGGGCAAGGCCCGTTGGGACTTGAAGCAGGAGGCAGTCTGGAGCCAGGAGGGTGAGTTGATCTGGGGAGGGGTGAGATGAATGCATTTTTCAGGAGGATTAGGCTGGCTGAGGCATAGGATGTCGTGGTCTTAGGCAAGTTCAGACCAAAGGTTGATGAGAAGTCCGGAAGGACATGTCCTACTCCAAGACTTGGCCCCGCTTTGGCCTCCCAGGTGTGATGGCAGCCTCCTTGGGAAAGATGGAATTGCCCAGGGCCCTGACTCTGTGTCTCTGGGACTCAGCCTACCCCCAGCTTTGCCTCTCCGCCACCCCCTCACCTGACATTTCCAGGTAACGTAACCCAAAGGACCCAGCAGGCTGGGGATTCCAGAGGCAACTCCCAGAACATGCCTGGCCCTCGTCCCCTGCAGAAAGGAGAACACACATTGCTCCACTTGGCCTCTGTCATGAGTGTCCATGGTTGACCTCATCTTCCCTTTGACTGGGCTCCTGTCCTCCTTTTCTGGGTGTGGCCCTTTTCTTACCTGTTCATTCATTGCTCTCGTTTAAACCTTCTCAAACTTTCTCTGGCTCCTTCCCATGGAGACTCCGAGGAGAAATTCCACTGCCAGCCTCAGGGGCAAAGTTTGGAAAGACACGGTATGCTGCCAAGCCTAGGTCAGCGACTGAATGAGAGGGTGAGGCTCATGACTCCCAGTCCTTGTCATCGGCACTGTTTTCTAGATGACACAGAAGGCTCGCGGCAGGCATCTGTGCCCCACCCGCGCAGGTCAGGAGCGGGGTCTGAGCGGCAATTCTCGCTCAGCCGGAGCCTGGTCCAAGCTCAGCACTGTCTCCCAGCCCTGCTTCTCCACTGTGCAATGGGGGCTTGGGTTTCTGGCTCTCTAAGTCCTTCACAGCTCCAGCCTTCAGGGTTCCCTGGGGACCTTCCCGTTCTCAGCCCTGGCCGGGGTGGAATCCTGGCTCCGAGCAGGGCTGTGGCTGCCCATGAGGGTACATGAATCTCCCCTGACATGCAGAAACCACCCCTGAGAGCAACAGTTACACACATGCTCACACACCTAGACACACACACACACACACACACACACACACACACACACACACACAACTTTGCTTTCTGTGACTCGGACCCCTCTCTCTCCAAGAGGATGACTTTGAATTACACGTCCCTCAAGAAGCTTCAGTGAACATATCACCTGTTCTCTTGTCACTAGAATCCCCCTGCACTGTGTAACGGCCCTTGGTTGAGACAAAACTAAGAGAAATTTTATACATTTAATGGGATTTTGTGGTCCCTAAGTCACAGCATCTCCTGGGCCCTCTGCTCTGGGCCATCTCCTTGAATCACCAGACCCTCTCCTCTGCTCTTCTTGCTCCAAAACAGCAATAGTCAACAGGAGCTGGGTGCCTCGGGTGCTCAAGACTCTGGAATGACCCATGGCGCTGTCCCAGACCAGGGCAGGCTGCGGTTTTAGGTTGAAGGAAGATTTCAGTCTGTTTAAGGGAGACAGGTAACCAGCTCTGCAGAGAGGTTTCCGTGGTAACTATTCAGTGAGAGGAGAGGCTGTCAGTCCCACAGAAGGTCTCCTCGGCTGACAGGTCCAGGGAAGGTTCCTAGGGCTTCCCCCTGCAGTGTAGATGGGAGGGCTGGGAGGACGTGACACGTGGACTGGACACAGGAGATGTCCCCGGAGAACATGGGCCAACATGCATGTGAGAAACAGGAGGTTCGAGACAAGCCTGGGCTTGCCCTTTTGCAGAGCTTCGTGGGCAGTGGGAGATGATGTTTGAGAGAGAAAAGGAGGTGTCAGTCAAGGACACGGGGGAGGAGCTGAACAGCCGGTCCCTGGAAAGATGAGTCCAGGTTGTGCGCGCAGATGCTGAGAAAGGTCAGTTGGCCGCAGACTGAGTTCTGAGTGAGCACCGCCGAGGAACCCTAAGACAGCCTTGAGTGGATGAGCACCGGCAGCCCTGATACTTGGATGATGGCCCTGCTATTTCAAATCAGGGCTAAATGAATGTCTACCCAGTACTTGCCAGCTGCCTCTCATCCTTGGATCCTCCAGGAATTTTAAGTCCAACTCAAGCTTGTCCTTACCCTTACTCCAGAATCACTTGGTTTCTTTCTTAACTTATTTTTGTTTCTTCCTTGGAAACTGAAGGAATAACTCTGACCCACGCGCTCACGGGTTAAGTAGAGAAATTGGGTGACTAAGAATGAGTACAAGGAATTCTTTCCATTATTGAATTCTCCAGTTATTTTGCACAACCTGGATATTTTCCGTCTCCTTTGAAGGCATGAAACATTTCACACCAACAGGAAAGAATGGAGGGTAGGAAATATTGTAACCAGCTGGGTAGCCACTAGCCAGTTTTGTCAGATATTAACATTTAGCCTTAGTTGCTTCAGAATTTTGTTTTTTAAAGAAATGGCACTTTGTCCTTTCATCCCAATTCTATTAAGTGGCCTAGAAATGAGTTGGCTATTTCTGTGCTTTGTCTTTAAAATGTGGTGAAAGGTGGAACTTTGAGAAGGAAAGGGTAACAAAAGTTTCAGATTCTGTCGCTGAAGAATTATGAAATTAGGCTTAATGGAAAATCTAAAATATTTTAAAGCTGGAGTGTATCAATTGTATGAATCAAACAAGTTTAAGTAGATCTTAATTTCCCCAACTACTACAATTTTGGAAAGTTTTGGAAAGTCTTTCTGTCTACAGCATAATAAGTTCATCGATCATTCTCTTGTCCTTGCTTTCTTCCAGTGAGACACATCCAAGTAACCGTCAGGTGCTTAGACTTTCAGAAGATGACTTATTCTTTTGGTTTCAGTCTTTAGAAAGCCAAAAGTTCAATGTCACTTTTCCATTTTGGCTTGGTTTAACATTGCCTAGGTTGTTCTTTGGAACAAGAGATATGTGTGAATATTAACTCAACTTCATTAATGAATTGCTACTTGAGTCCTCTGAGTTGAAAAGTTGAGTTGGTTGTTCTCCTTGAAGCAGAAGGTCGGTTTGTAGAGTATTCCTTCCAGCAGAGAATCAATCTGATAATGATTTGAAGAATTTAGAAGACATGAAGCATGTGCATAATAGTGGAAAGGTTTTGAGAAGTTAAAGATGACTCTAGCAAATCCTAGGATTATAGATACTATTAAAAACCATTGTCTCCAAGAACAAAGATCGTGTGCTTACATCACTGCAAGACAGAGAACAGTCAGTAGAGTTTAATTTGGATGACAACATGGCCCAACGCACTTAGAAACTATGAGAGGTTTGAAGATGACTAATAATAGCTAGTTCATCATCAAGTGTTGTAGTCAGGGAGACAGGTGTGGACAACTAAACACACATACTGTGCTCCAGCTCTGGGCTCGCCATGTGGTGTAACAACAACAATTAGATGTGGTCTCTGTCCCCAACCAGCTCCTGGTCCAGTCCATCCTTTGTTAGATTTCTTCACTCTTGTGTCTCAGACTTATATCTTCTACATCACCATGGGCCATCTATACTTGTATTTTCAAGTTGAAAAGTTTAAACATAAAGGACCAGAATTGGATTTGGCTGGATATAGAAGAACTCCAACCACAGTGGCTTAACCAAATTAGGGAGTTGTTTTTCATGTAATGAAGAGACTACAGTTAGAAAGGCCAAGACAAGGACAACGGCTCAAAGAAACAGTCTCTTTCTTCCCTGCTTCTCTCCCACCCTTAGCATCTTCATGGTCCAAGATATTTGTACCCATGCAGCCATTTTACCTGGTTTCCAGGCAGAAGATGGGGGTGGGGAGTGGGAGGCAGAGGAGAACTGAAGGAAAAATGGCACCTGCCAGCTGTTTTATTCTTTTTTATCAGGAAAACAATAGTTTTCCCCAAATTCCCATCCAGTAGACTTTCACTTACATCTCGTTAGCCAGCACTGGGTCACATGCCACCCATAGCTGCAAGGCAACCTGGAGGATGAATAGTTTTAACTGAGAACATTGCTACCTGAACTTGTGTTGATGAATGAAGTAAAAGAGTGAGCTAGTCTGTGCAGCTGGCACGATCTACCACCAGATCCGTCTAACTCAGTCTCACTTAAGAACTCTTTGTATAATCATGCACTTAATGGGCCGGTTGTACTTCCTGGGTCAGTTGCCCTAAGGCATGTTAAAACACAAAACAAAAAATTAAAACGTGAAATGCTGTGAAGGATTTACATAGCAGACTTTGGAAACTGGTCTCTCAGTACCAGCCGTTTTCTGGATTGTTTCCTGGGGATGTAGAGTTTGCTGAATTACCTCCTGGGGCCACAGGGCTGGCTCAGGCTCCGGATGAGAGATGATTTCCAAGGACATGTGGCAAAAATGGGCTCTGGGATGCAGGAGCAGGCATTTGAAAAAGTTTTTTAAATTGAGATATAATTATATACAGTAAAACGCACAGATCTTAAATGATGAGTTTTAACAAATGTATATTCTTTGAAACCAACACCCCAATCAAGACCTGACTATTTTCATTGTCCCCCCAAATTACCTTGTGCCCCTTACTAGTCAACCTTCCCTCCACTCAGGGGTAGTAATCATTCTCGTTTCTATGCCCATAAGTTTTGCTAAACAGATGTCTTTGAGCGGCAGAGTGGTGAGGGTAAAAACAGTTTAAGTGAGGTTAAGATCATGTGCAATATTGAGACTGTGGGTATGATTATTAATAAGCTAATTCCCGAACCCTTTCCAGAGCTTCAGAGGGATGAACAACCAGTGAACATTTGCGTGGCCAGCAGGTTTGGTCTTCAGGATGAGAAACTGTGTGAGCACACAGCCCCCAGAGACCAGGTGCCCTTGGATGAGTCATCGGCCACAAGCAGACATAACACAATGCACATTCATCCACTTTTTCTGCCGGGGGAGCCCTCCTGCCCCCGCTCCAAAGTCTCCCTTAATCCCACCCCCGCAGGGCTGAGAAGGGTTGCACTTTTGCAACCAAGATAAGGTTAAAATTACTGCTGCCACGACCCAGCTCCTCATCAGGAAAGCGTTTTCAGAGTTGGCGCCATCATGGATGAGCTTGTTAAACTGCTTTTCTCTGTTTCTAACTTACAACAGAGATGCACGCTGTTGTGGCTTTGGGGGTAAAAACAAGCACAACGTGGACATGGTGCCTGGAATACTGTTACGGAGCTGAAGCCAAATGCAGCTTTGGCCAACAGGATGCCATGGGCTTGCTTGGTTCCCAGTCACACGAAGTTCCAGGTGCTGGGGATGCCCACACAGCGTATGGGCTTGGGGTGGTGGCGACTGAGAGATTCTGGCCAGCTGACCCGCTGCTCTCCTGACCCTCAGTCCCAAAGGTTCTGGAATCCCACTGTTAGCTACGGCTTGGGCGTGTCATGTCCTTGGACGGTGACATCTTTCCTATTCTTAATTAAGCCCCATAGGACTCAGCCTGGCGTTCTGGGACTTGGACGTCTGTTCCCAACCAACCCTCGTCACTGGCTTCTACCCGGAGCAGACCTAGTTCTCCTCTCACTGGGAGGATGTAACAGGCACGGACTCTGGAGACAGAAAAACCTGGCTTCGATTCCAGCTCAATCCATTATTCTTAACCAGAGGGAAGTACAGTGTGACCCTTCCCCACCCCCGCGCCCTTGTCACACCATTACCTTGGCCTGAAATGCCATCTCCGCTCCTTCACATGCAGGCAAACCCTATTCACCCTTTAAGGTCAAGCGCAAATACCGCCTG
Organism: Camelus ferus; assembly: GCF_009834535.1. Lineage (NCBI taxonomy): Eukaryota > Metazoa > Chordata > Mammalia > Artiodactyla > Camelidae > Camelus > Camelus ferus. The sequence goes on along the minus strand of NC_045715.1, from coordinate 32,105,115 downwards.
ACAGCCTGTCCTTAGCCGCACAGCCAGGTGTGACCTTCTCTTGGGCGTTATCTAAGCATTCCATCTCTTCGCATTGTTTATGCCTTGGTTTTAATTGTTCCCAGAATTGTCTCTCCTTCTGCATTCTACTTTGAATCTCTGCCATGAAGCCTATTACACAGCAGGGTTGCCAGATAAAATACAGGACACTCAGTTAAGTTTGAATTTCAGATAAACAGTAAATTGGTTTAGTATCAGTATGGCCCAAATATTACGTGGGGAATACTTACAGTAAAATGTTTCTGTCATTCAACTGAAATCACAGTTTAACTGAGCACGCTGTATTGTGTTTGTGTGTGTGTGTGTGTGTGTGTGTGTGTGACGGGAGAAGAGATAAGTCATGTTGGCATCTCCTGATTACCCAGGCTCAGTTGAATGGGTGGCCATTAGCAAGATCACTCAAGTCTGACGTACTGGGCTAAGTGCAAACTCCGCCCTCCCTGACTTTCCTGGCGCCCCTGAGCTCTATCAGGCTCGGTGAGGCACTTGGCTTACAGTGTCCCATTGAATATGCACAAGAGCTCATCAGGGAGATGTTCTCTCAATTTTGTGGATGAGGAAACAGAATAAAAGAGATTAGTACCTTGCTCTCAGGCCACAGTGCTGGTAACTTCCAACTGCAATTCAAACCCAGTTTCCTGACTCCAACCCTCTGGCTCCTTCCCCAAAGCCAGTGGTTCCTCACTCTGGCTGCACATTTAGAATCAATTCGTACATCCAACGTACTGATGTCTGGACCCCATCCTCAGAGATTTGGATTTAATTATTTTTGACAATCATTGCAATTAGATTCTGTCTCTTTGTCCCGTTTACTAGGATGTAAAACAAAAGGACCAAACACAGTCTAATTTGATCCCCCATCATCCCCACTCGTAGAACTTGGGCCCTAAATCTGTCTTATGATTTGTCTCGGCTGCTGTGATTAATCCTAGGTGCAAGTGTGCTCTGCGTACCTGTGTCTGCGTGGACACGACCGCTCAGATAGTGCCGAAGCAGGAGCGGCAGCGTGGCCTGCTCCTGTGCTGTGTGAAAAGACTTCTTAAAAAAAGACTCATTGGTGATTTTTTTCACCCAAGTTGATTTCACATGGCTTTCTTTGGGAATCTTTTGCTGCAAGTTGCCCAGTTTTCAGAGACTTGTTTCTTCTTTGTTGATTTTCACTCTACATCTTTTTCCAGGCCAGGATGGCAACAGGCTGAGGCTGGGCGCTCCATCTTCTGGGCTCGATTGCTTTTGTCTCCTTTTTTGTTTCCATTTTGGTCTAAGGATCTCGCAGGTTGAATTCGCTTTTCTTTTGCCCTCAGAATACCTTAGGAAGTCTTCCCCTCCAAGAAAATTGTCATGTGCCATTCATGATCTACATTTGGGGGGCAGGGTATAGCTCAAGTGCTCAAGTGGCAGAGCGCCTGCTCAGCATGCACGAGGTCCTGGGTTCAATCCCCAGTGCCTCCTCCAAAAATAAACAAATAAACGTAATTACCTCCCCTTCCAAAAAGAGTAAGTAAAAATTCAAAAAATGTTTAAAAAATGATCTACATTTGAAGTTGATCTTTGCTTCAATACCGCTGGCCTGCCTGTTTCTTGTCGTGGATATTATGTGAGAACTGTTCTACAAGGAGAAGTATTTTTGAGGTATTTCTGGGAGAGGGTGAGCTCCGTGTCCTTCTATTCCGCCCACAGTCTTGAAGCCTCCCCGCCCCCTTGTTATGGAAAGATGTAATAAGAAAGGTCTGATAAGTTTGAGAATATGTGTCAAATTTCCGCAAGTTAAAATGGTTTGGAAATTTGGCTACAGCGTAAACCTGTAGGTTTTAGGTTTATGCACGTGTAAATAACCAAGAGTTCTGGTAATTTAAGGAAATATGAGTATCTTCTCTGGCCTTAAGGGGGCTGCCAATGGGCTGCAGGAAGACTTTACAAAGGAGGGAAGGAGCCCCCCCTGCTGTGGAACCAAAGGGCCCTGGGTCATCAGCAGCTCGTTCAAGAGCAGTTGTGACGCCCAGCTATCTGACTTCCTTCTGTATGCACAAACAGAAACACTCTGCCGCGTTTAGTAAAAGCAGATGTATTCAGTATCAACACGGAAAACTGGTTCAACCAGGGAACAAATGGGCACGAAACACACACACACACACACACACACACACAAAGAGAGGATGAACAGGAGTCTTGAGCGAGTAATGGGATCACCTGCAGGAATCCTAGCCAGAGAACAAAAGCCCAATCAAGTTCGTAGCCAGGTACAGTCAATCACGCAGGGAAAGAGCAAACAATACTCACTTCCTCATGTTTGTTCAAGAAACAGAACCAGCTCCCTGCCTGGGTTCTTTGATGCCTCCTTGATGATCCCAGGATCTAAGAGAAGGGCCCAGGGCCTTGTGCTTTGGGGTAGGTTGCTGCCGGCAAAATCATGTCACTCTATACTGTGAAGTGCTCCAGGTCCTGCTAGCCACTGAACACCCTGAGCATGATACCCATGGCACCTTCTGGGTGGATGAATTACAAAATGTGCTCCTTCCTCTGGGCTGGCACAAGATTTGGGGAGGGGAGTGGTTGATGGATTTCACCCTCCAGCTCCTCCCCTGTTGCGGGTCCCTTGGTAGAAGGACCATATTTTGTAACTATACTTGGTGGCCTTGGAAACTTCTTAACTACTCCACTCTAGGTGTACCCTCCTTTTACCAATGAGGAAGTTAAGTCCTAGAAGATGAAAATATATTTAAGGTTACAAACTAAATAATCATTGACTTTTCTTGGGAGGTAAACCATTCCCAGAGTGCGCCATCATCAGCACCATTGTGTGAGCGCTGGCTACGTGCCAAGTCCTCTGCCGGCTTCTAGGGTGTGGACTGACATGGATGCCTACACGTTTCAGATCTAGCCTTGAAGGTAAGCGGTGCAGGCTCTGTGCTGTCTGAGCTCTGTGGACGGTGAGGACAACAGGAACTGACAAGAGAGAAGGAACCTTCAGTTACAGAAGATTGCCCTGAGGTGAGAGTTGAGTTATGTGAAGACAGGGTAGGACTTAGAAAACCCAAGAAGACCAGGCGGGATTGCAAGAAAAGAAGACACTGAGTGATGGCGTGGGGAGAGTCTGCGCTCCAGAGACCCTAGTCACTCTGTGTCATCACATCACCCACACTGGTTCCCCCAAAACAACAGGCCTCTCTGAAGAGCAGTCTTCACTCCAGATCACAACACCTCTTCTGCAGAACTCACCCGTCCCACCCATGCATGGCATGTCTGAAGGGTGGCGGTGAGTTACACAAGAGAATCTGGGGTTAAGTCTTAATATATCAATGCACCCATGGAACAGAGACACATTTGAATGAGGAATTTCTAGATGTATTGCTCTGAAACATTTCTAAACTTTTGGAGTTACATCTAGAGCAGAAAGAATTTATATTTGATATTTACTACTATGCAGTAAGTTTTCCCCAAATTTAGCAGCCTTAAACAATAAGCGTGCATCTCATGCAATTCCTCAGGGTCAGGAATTCAGGGGCTGCTTATAGCTGGTTGGGTCTGGCTGGGGATCTCTCATGAGGTTGCAATCAAGATATTAGCCGGGGCAGTGTCATCCGAAGCCTTGACTGGGGCTGAAGGCTCTGCTTCTAAGCTCACTTACGTGGCTGTTGGCAGGAGGCCTTGGTTTCACAGGTCTCTCCATGTGTGAGTGTTGTCACAGCAAGGCAGCTGGATCCCCCAGAATAAGTGATGGAAGTAAGAAGGGGCAAACAACAAGCTCAATGCCTTTTAAGACTGAGTCTCTGTACGCATCACTTTGGCAGTATTTTATCGGTCACGCAGACCATCCTTGATACAGGTGCAAGGGAATTATACCAGAAGGTGGGACCACTAGGGACCATCTCAAATGCTGGTACCATTGAATTCATATTTTGGGGGAGATGAGAGCTTTCAAAACACATACGAGAGGTAACGTGGTGATCTGGATATCCTAGTTTTTCTTCTTTAAAACAGCTACAACAACACCACCACACACACACACACACACACACACACACACACACACACACAGAGCTACAATTTCTAAATAAACTATTTTAAAAATCTTTCAAAATGCATCACTACACCGATCAGAAAGTAAGAGGCAAAATAAACAAGCTGGTGAGGAAGCTAAGAGATAAGTGAGTGTTTAAGGTGAAGACTCTCCTAGGGCATCTTTCTACCCTCAAGTGACCCAGAGAGTTGGTTTTAATATCTGTACAGCCTAGTTGAGACAAAGTCCGGGGACATGAGAAGTCAGACCAGAGACCCTCTGATAATGTACCTTGATCTCAAAGGATATCTCCTGAGTGGCAGTTGAAACCAGGAATTTCTGCAATGCCATGTCCCCACTGAAGAGGCTAGAAAGTAAACTTGCCTGTCTTAACCTTGACTCCAGAGAACAGGAGGAAAAAGCTGAAAATTTATAACTACCAGTTAACCTTTCTGCAGGTCTGCTGCCAAATTCACACTTTGACTGTAGTTTCAAAAACCCTAGTTGATAATTTTGTTTTACTGTGGCCCCGTGTTGGTTCTACTCTCAGTCTAGAAAAAAACCACATCCTCACTGAAGGAATCACCATTATCATGGGCCTCACAGGTTTGCAGATATAAAATTTCATTGAATTGAAGCACACGATTTAAAAAAGGATCACAGGGAGCTTGAGGAAACAAAGCCTCGAGTAAACAAAAACAACAGACACCAGACACAGGCTGACAGTCGCTTCGGCTATTTGGGTATTGATTATGGAATAAATTGAAGTTTATTTAATATGCTCAGCAAAGAAAAGATGGTATCGAATGGATGAGTCAAGAATAAGAGACTATTGAAAATGAGCAGGCCAATTTGACAACCAAAGAGAACCTTCTGAAAACAGAAAATGAAATTAATAAAAATTTAAAAAATGATTGCATTTGAAAGGGTTGCATAAGTAGCTACATGACTTCTTTGATGTTGTTTCTTGGTTCATAAAGGCTAAAATATTCACTATCCAGCCCTTTACAGAAAAGCTTTGCCGACCCTTACTGCAGAGGCATTTGCGCGGGAGACCCTTGGTCAGCCCGAGGTGACAGTGCAGAAAGCAGCCACACAGATAGGGCTGAACAGTGCAGAGGGGGGACGGGAAGGAGTTGAATGAGGGAGGCCAAGGAAGACTCGGTTGGACACAGTCTTGGGTCTCACAACACACGGGAGGCTGGCTTTCTGTGTCCATTAATATAGCCAGATGAACACTTTGAACAACCCAGAGCGGGTTAGAACCCAGAAGACTTACCTTCTTCTTCTTCTTTTTTTTTTTTTAAGTAAAGGATAAAGTATAATTTTATTTCTGAAGTCAAATATTAATACATAAAATCTAAATAAATTATTTAATTTTTAACCTCTATAACGAAAACTTTTCTGAGAGACTGGTTAATAAATAATGTAGTGTTTCAACTAAAATTTTGTAGTTCTTGTGATTTTCAACGTAACTTTTTCATTACTGACTATACAAACAATTAAGAAAGCTTTCTAATTATTTGAATATATATTAATGGAAATTTCACATGAGAAATACATCATCCTTGGTTTGTAAAAAAAAAATACGTGACAATATAAAGAGGCTTCGCTAGAATTTTTGGAGTCTTTGTGAGTAACTGTACTTCCTACTAATTCTTCCTCCATTCAGAGTACAAAAAATCATTAGTACCACCAGAAAAGCCTTTTGTGACATCAATAGCATTTTTCTAGACCTGAGATTTAGAGGACTTACCTTCTTCACTTGGATGTATGGGGCGGGGGATACATCTTAGCTGCCCTGGAGCCCTGAGAGTTGAAAGCCTGAGTGTGGGGAGGTTTGTGGCAGGAAGACAGTGGTTCATCAATGTAACCATTAAGCAATAATGGATGGCATTCCGCAAACAGAACAAATTAAGAAGGAAAGGATGAAGGGGATTTCTTTGCCTGAATCCTGTGTCTCAGCTGCATGCCCTCCGGTGCTCCCTGATTGCCAAATGTGGATCCAGGCCAAATGTTTTTTGTGGTCATTGGCTGCATCCCGACGGCCCTCAAAACTGTTTCTGAACACCAAGTGCTGACATGTTTGCCCTGGGAGGCCTCAGGGAGGGGCGGGGATGCTGGCAGGAAGATGACCCTAGGGTGGTATGAGCCACAGGAAGCCAGTGGGGGAAGTGATTTGGGGAAAAGAAAGCAAGAGGCTCTCTATGCCCCAGGGTGTTCCGCTGAATACAGACACCACACCCAGGCTGTCCAAGGCCCCCCTGCGCCCTGTCTCCCGAATGTGAGTGCTCTTCTCCCCGCTGTGCTTTTGGAGTCAGCAAGGATGGAGTCAGAGGACAAGAGGCCTGGCTGTAAGCAGCCACTTCTGAGCCTTTATATACGCCAGGTGCTTCACACATCAGTCTCATAGCGTAGATGTCAGCTTCCCCATTTTGTAGATGAGGAGACTGAGGCCCAGACAGATGCACTGAGAACTGTGTCCAGGGCCACAAAGAGAGTTAACAATGTATTCAGATCTCCCACCAGTAGGCAGGTCTCCCTCCAAACTCAACTCTCTCTATCCTCATTTTTTAGCAATAAAATATTTTTTATTTAAGCTATGTACATTTTTTAGACATAATGCTACTGTACACTTAATAAACTACAGTTTAGTGTAAGCATAACTTTTAAATATGCTCTGGTCGACCAAAACATTGTGTAATTTACTTTATTGCAGTGGTCTGAAACCAAACACACTGTCTTTCTAGAATCCTCCTAGGTTTGTGGGACTTTTTAAAATTAATTTTATTGAAATATAGTTGATTTACAATGTTTCAAGTGTGCAGCAAAGTGATTCAGTTACACACATATATATTCTTTTTCAGATTCTTTTCCACAATAAGTTATTACTGAGGTGGGATCCCCATAAAAAAAGCCGGCAGGACCCCCAGGCAGGGCCACTACTCTCCTGCCAGCACCATCCGGTTCCCTGGCCCAGCGGCTTTATCTCACTTTTTGCCTCTGAAATGGCTTACTTCTGGGAAAGTGGAACTTACCTCTAGAATTCTATTGGTCCCCTGAGCTAACTCCTGATTGGTCCATTTGTAGTACTTCATTTGCATGGAGCTCACTCCTGATTGCTTATTTCTCTCCGTCCTGATTGATCCATTTCTACAAAGCTTGTTCCTAAGTCAATTTTTGTTATATCTTATTTGCATATGATGTCACAAAGTGTAAACTGGCAGCCTATAAAGGCCTGTGTAAACCTACAGATGGGGTCCAGAGCTTGGAGTGTTAACTTCTCTGGGCCCGCTGGTGTAATAAACCTGAGGTCTCCAACTCTGCGAGTGCTGCTTGGTCTCTCGCCTGGATCCAGGTTGCTGTCACAACTGAGCTGTAACACTGAGCTGTCACACACTTTCCTGCAACATTTCAAGATACTGAATATAGTTCCCTGTGCTACACAATAAGACCTCGATGTTTATCTATATATACTGATGTGTATCTGTTAATCCCAAATTCCCAATTTATTTCTTGTCCCCCTAGGCTTGTGTTTTGAATATGACTGACCTATAAAGGGATTTTTCCCATGGGAATTTGTTCTGGCTCCTAGATCACTGTGCATTAGAGCTTTGGAAACCGGAGAGCAGAAAAGGTGTTTGGGAATCTTTGTAAAACAAAATGTTAAATTGGTACTCTCCTAAGAATAGCAACCAAAAGAAATTTGCCAAGTTTTCCATATCTTAAAATAAGATGTTAGACTACCTAATTCGCTGTTTCCTTCTGGACAACTCGATGGGGACCAGTAACTCTAAATCAAAAGGGTGAAACATTTTTTTTCAATCATTGTGAAGGAAATATGTGATGATAATGAAAATACAGATGAGCAGAAGAAAAAAAATATCTTTAATTCTTTGCACTAGAGTAAATTGTCACTAATGACTAAAAGCCTACATATAATAATAATGGTATCTTGACCAGGAGAACAACATTAACCCTTGGTTAATTTTATTGTATTATGATCTTATTATGTATATTATCCCACATCATTTTTAGCTTTCAATATAGCAAGCACTTTGGCATGTTATGATAAACTTCTTGATATAAACAGAAAGTTTGGCTTCCCACAACTGGGTTTTCCATCCAGCTGAGAGTTCTGTGACCTTGGACAAGCCCGCTCACCTCTATGAGCCAAGTGTTCCTAACTGTAAGGTGAGCTGGTTAAACCAGATGGGTTCCAAGGCCATCTTCAGTTCTGAAACTCAATGATTCTCAGGCATGTGTGGTCTAGCATGTGCCCCCTCTCCAACCCTTGTTATCTGATTCTCATCCCCCGCTCTTCTTTCTCATCCACCTCTCTTTCTGTTCTCTTTCTGGCCCATCCCAGTTCACGCTACAGTTCCTGACTGAGCACACTGCCTCCTGGCACTGTTATGAGACCCCCTACAACCCATTCCAAGCCCTTTCCCAGAAGCCTGCAAGTAATATATCCAGGGTGGTTGGGACAGGGTCCTCTCACAGCCCCTGGAAGTGGGCTTGTTTTGATGCCCTCTGCCTGATGGAGATCAGAATGAAAGACTGTTCCTGATGGCTCACATGATCAGGATGGTAGCCACTTCATGTAAATCTCCTCCGCTGTGCTCTCCAAGTCCTCCCTGGCTTAGAGGGAATTCTAGTTGGTGAACTCCAGGGCCAGTCGCACACGCTTTACATCCAAAAATAGCAGCACCTCACACATGTTTGATCCTGATGAAGGAAAGTTTCTAGCAGTTCTCTTAAAGCTATAGAAAGGGAATCAATAATAAATTCAATAGAGGAACCTGCCTTCGACGACTGGGACAGCTCTACAAAGTGATAGAGAAATCTGAGACAGTTTGAAGAGGAAAGGAGCGAGATGAGAGTAAACTTTTCTGAGCATTGGTCAGTAAGTAAGTTTCAAGTGTCAGTGGGATTGAAGGGGAGGATGTAGAAATGACTGATACACCTAAGCAGTTTATAAAGTCAGAACTCTAAGGGGAGAGAGGTGGGGGTATAGCTCAGTGGTAGAGCATGTGCTTGGAATGCATGAGGTCCTAGGTTCAATCCCCACTACCTCTGATAAGGGGGAGAAAAGTTAAAATCAAAATTAAAAAAAAAAAAAGAACTCTAAGGGGAGATGAGGCTCACTAAGGGAAGGACAGGCAAGGGGTGAAGTCCAGATTGATACTAGGTGTTGTAATGACAACGAGCAGATAACATCAGAGTGGAGCTCTCCTTCTAAAGGAAGGGAAGGGGAGATGTGACTTATCTGAATAATGGATGATTTGGGTAGACCCAGAACTCATGGAAATTTGATCTTTGACTATGGGGGGATTTCCACTGGAAAATCTGGAAAAGTATGTTAGGAAAACAAACACCTAAGCCCCAAATAAAAATGAAATGGAAATGAGAATATAAATACATTTGGCCAAGGAACCAAGAATCCTTGAATTACATACCAGACAATAGTCATTCTGTAGGAATGCTGAAGGAAATACATTTATATAACACTTACACCATGCTAGGCACTGTTCTAAGCACTTTGGACTTACTAAGCTAGTAAGTCCTCATAACCGATGTCATGGAAAGAGGAGGCTAGCATGGTGGATGAGTCATCCACTTGGGAACTCAAGTTAACCTAAATGATGGGCAGGACATGAGGCAGAAAGGAAAATGGCGGGCCAGGAATGAAAATCCACGAATGTGGAAAAGTCACTAGGGGACTGATAAGAGGCAAACATGCAGAGAGGTAGAAAGTATCTCAACTAACTCTCTGAATGATCACTTAGTCACTCATGTGTTCATTCAGCGTTTATGGAGCTTTGATATAGGGCGTGCCGATGCTCAGCTTTAACGACAGTGCCAAGTTATTGTCAATGGTGCTGATGCTTCTACTCCTACCAGCAGTGTATTCGAGATCCTATTGATGCTCATTGCGCCAACCCTTGATCTTGATAGACCTTTTAATTCTTGACATTTCAAATAATTTGATACCTAATGATCTTATTGTGTTTTCATTTTTATTTCTCTCATTATTCTTGCAGCTGCGTGCCAGTAGACATGCACAAAAATGATTATAGTAGCATCATTCATAATAGCAAAGACTCTGGAGACAACTCAAATGTCAATGACAGTAGAATGGATGAAATATTGAGGTATTTATATGGTGCATTAGTATACAGTAATTAAAGAATTACTGCTGTACTTAGGAATATGGATGAATTTGATCAGAAAAAAGCAAGTTCCAGGAGAATGTATAGAAGTATGATATACTTTTTATAAAGTTCAAAAGCCAAAACAATATATTACCTATTACCTATATATGTATATAATAAAACAGATTAATATTTTTTAAGCAAGAAAATGAGAAACAGAAGATTTAGGGTGGAGGTCATCTCAGGAGAGGTAGGGATAAGGGAACATACAGAGATGAGGTTGTTGACAATTTTCTCATTCTTGGCCTGGTTGGAGGTTCGTGGATGTTCATTACGAAAATAATCAAATTCAAGAGAATATAGAAAATGAAAGAGGGACACGTGTGGATGACTACTGATACTGTCTCATGAACCAAAGATTACAAATGCTTCAATTCTGTGTGCCTGGTTCAAGAAAACAAAACAAAACATTTACTGAGCTCCTCCTGGGAGAGGGCCTATGCTCTGGATTTATTCTGCAGTAACGAGCAACTCTAAACGCTCAGTGAGTTACAGCGGCCACCAGCTGTATCTTTCTCAGCTCTGGGTCAACAGAGGGTCTTTGCTCAGGGATCCAGGTTGATAAAACAACAAATACCCTGAATGTCAGTGATTTCTCTCTTTACCATTCAACACATTCTCAGCTTTTCTCCTTTAATTTCTAGCCCTGGGTTCAACAAATGGAAAGAAAGGAGTTGAGAAGGGGCAGTTATGAGGACTACTAAATACCAAAGAAGACATTAGAGTTGAAGACTTAGGTTGAAATGTGACTAGATATGAAATTTTCAATTTCCAACAATACCTTATTCATACCTAGACACATCCTCTCCTGCGCACTGCGGTCACAATTTCCATAATTTGTTCAGAATTTCTGGCTCTGGTCATAGTCAATTAAAGGATTCTTAACGGGTAGCTAAGCTACCTGTTAAGCTCCCATTAGATGCAAGCAAACGATCTCTTACAGGTGATCTGAATTTACGCAGGTGTCTCTGTTGGTTCATTTAACTTTCACTTGATAATCCCATCCAAGAAATTAGTAACTGGCTAAAGGCAGGATGTATTTGAGTTTTCAGGGTTTCAAGCCAATTTAGAGATCTCTCAATACAGGTAATTAGAGGATTATAGCCCTGTTTTTTTTTTTTTTCCCAGCCAGATTTATTCCCTGATAAATGTGCACAATCAGAGTTTCTTTCTTCTTCTTCTTCTTCTTTTTTTTTTTGACTTAATAGGACCCTTTCATTCATCTCTTAATTGACCCATTCACATAGTTCCATTGCCAGTTTCCAATTACCTCCAGATGACTATTCAATTATTGTTCAACCAGTCATTCAATCAACATTGGAAATAATACTTTTCTAAAAATTACGTGTATAAAACACAAAATCTATAGTAGCATGGCATTTAGTATGTGCTTAATAAACATTAATGTTATTATTAAGCACAAATGGAACTAGAAAGCACTTAGAAATGATCCCCACTGACCACTGTTTTGACGGATTTCATGAGCTTCCCCACTCCGGCATTGAAATTATTTGTCCTCGAGTAGCAGAAATTGTGAAATAAAAGAAAAGGAGTCACCCAGAGTTTAGTCTGAGATTGGGGAAACAGGATAGAAAAAGGAAAAAGTTCCTGGAGAATTTGTTGAAAATGAAGATCCCTTCCTTTTTCTTTCTTGCTTTCTTTTTTTAAATATTGAAGTACAATTACAATGTGTCAATTTGTGGTGTACAGCATCACGTCCCAGTCATGCATATACATACATATATTCATTTTCATATAAGACCACCTCCTTTTCTATTCCTCTTTCTCACAAGTTGCCCACCTATTGGGCACAGTTGGTGCCCTAGGAAAATAACCATCCATGGAAGTGATGGAGAAGTCTCTGAAAAAGCCTTTGCAGATGTTTGGGGAGCAGTTCTTTTGTCTGTTATAGTCATTCCTCCCCTTTTGAAAATTTATCCTACTATCCTGCATGTTAGTGACCCTAAGATGCAGGAGGTAATCTCCCATCAGGAGGTGCTCTCCCTACTCTGCACAGAGTAGATAAACAACAAGGTCCTACTGTAGAGCACCGGGAACTATATTCAATGGCTCGTAGTCACCTGCAATGAAAGAATATAGAAAAGAACATGTGTTTATTTGTTTGTATAGTTGAATCACTATGCTGTGCATTAGAAATTAATGCAACATTGGAAATCAACTATACTTCATTTTTTTTTAAAGCTTCCTATATCCCTTCAAAATAGACTTTTGGCTTGTGACAAAAGGAGCAAAATGTCTACCTTTCCTTTCCCACTTCGGAGACTCCCATCTCAGGGACAAGAGCCTGACATCTCTGCTTTGTCCAGCTTCCCCACTCTGACCTCATTTGCAGTCCCCTGGAGCTCTATTCTGCAACTTTCCCATGTGAAGTTATCTATCTTCCTTAACTGTCAACTCGATTTATTCCGGGAGAATGTTCCCCCCAGCTCTGTTGATAATCTATTCCAGGGCCAAATTACAACTGTAATTGCCAAGTGCCTAAAATAGCTGAGGTTTATCGTGCAGCTGCAATCACCTCTTACCTTGCTCAGAACCTTCCCTGGTCTTCCCATTGCTTTTGGTCTAAAGTCTAAAAGCCTTAATGTGACCTTGGAGGCCCTGTATGATCCAGCCCCCATCTGCCTGTCCAGCCGCATTTGGGGCCCCTGCTCAACTCTGTCATTCTCGAGACTCCAGGCTAGTTCCTCCTCCTCCTCCTCCTGGAATTCTCTCTTCCTCTACCCCTAAGTAATTCCCATTCTCACCTTGTTCTTGTTTGGTTTCATCATGGTCAGTTACCAAGGAGCACAATTATTGGATCATCTAGTAGTTGTTTAGCTTTGTAAGAAACCATCAAACTGTCTTCCAAAGGGTCTGTACCATTTTGCACTCCCACCAGCAATGAGTGAGAGTTCCTGTTGCTCCACATCCTCCAGACCAGCATTTGGTGTTGTCGGTGCTTTGAATGCATACCATTCTAATAGGTGTGCAGAGGTACCTCGTTGTAAGGTTATACCTTTCATGTTGTATCTAAAGAGTCATCGCCACAACCGAGGTCATTTCAATCTTCTCCTCTGTTATCTTCTAGGTACCTCCTTCATTTTCAGATGAGGAGACTGAGGGACAGAAAAGTAGAGTGACTTTCCCAGTTACTTCGAAGTTGAGGAAGAAAAGGCCAAAATCTTTGTCTCTTGAATCACCACGCAGTGACTTTCCTGCAGCTCACCTCACTGTCTCTCTGACTCAGCAAACTTCCCTCGACTTATTCCACAGTTTTTCTGAACCAAACAGCCCTTTTCTGGACACATAGCCTTCCAGGGTGAGCTGTTGAAAGCCTGCCGTCTACAGCTTCCCAGCCCTCGTTAGTTATCCCATCTCCTTACACAATGACCAGCTGTAGTGGATGCTGTGATGTGTCACCTAGGTCCTTTGGGAACACTGAAGGACCCTGTTCTGCCAGCCCCAGGTAGCACTGTCCATAGAGCCCTCAGCTGTCAATCCCCTTCAGAATTATTTCAAAAGGGTCACCTTACTCATCTCCTCCGACAGTCCTGGGCAAGAAGCAGGCTCGGCATTTTTTCTAACCCCAGTCTCCGAACAGGAGACTGAAGCACAGGCTTGCCAGATGCCACACAGGGGGCTGTGATGACAGGTAAAGGCCATAGTCATTGTCAGCTCCCTTTCCCAATCAGTTAGTCCCAGAGCTGGTGGTATTCCAGTGGAGAGGACGGGAGGGCTGGGTCACTCAATTCTGCCAGTGGTGACCGGGACCCAATCCTACAAGGCTCTGGTGACTTGGCCACCCCCTTTCTGGGATCTCTAGGTGAGATGCCATCTGATATTCACCTTGCAAGTCTCAGCTGGAGCAGCAGCTCCTAAGAGAACATTTGTCTGAGCCGTCAAGATTGGACCAGGGTCCCCCCATACTGTCTGGCCTTCCCTCAGTGCAACTTCTCACCTTGGGGTCACAGGATGGTCAAATACATGTCTTCCTATGCCCCCATGTTATCTGCAGCATCTGCAATGATTGATCATAAATGGTAACACCTAAAAACAAAACAAAACAAAACAAAACTGTTCTCAGATTAAGCGTTTGAGGAGAAAAATTATAAAAGTGTAAGAGGATTCTGAATTTAGATTGTTCTGCAAATGTCTAAATGACTGGTGCATTTCAAAGAATCTGAAGGACAAACTGTGGAAAATGTCGGACATGGTTTAAAAATTATAAATAAATGTTTCAGGCTACAATATGATGTTACTTTGTCCATGAAAAAAGGAAAAAAATAGGTGGCATATTATGGTATGCCCTGGCTGCAGAATAAAGAAGGGAAGAGAAACCAACATTAAAAAAAAAAAAAAAAGGAAAGCAATCTGTATGATCCAAAGAAATCAGGTTTGTATGATTACAATGCTGACAGCAACTGTTCCAACAAGAAGTCATGACCTCTCACCTAGTTCCAGATATGAGACAGTTTGCAAACCCAGAACCCACTGACTGATGCAGAGGACGGTACCCAGGAGGAAGGATTCTGCAATACAGCAATGAATTAGCAGATAATGATTTCTCCGGTACTTCCCCAAAGGTATCTATAAACTCTTACTCAGGAAACCACGCGCTGGGGAAAAGGGAGTGTTCAAATAAAATGGAGCCCATGTCTGGATTACAGTGTGGACTCAGCCAGGAGTCCTTTTTCTGGTCCCTGATGTATAACTGGAGATGATGTACTTGGTAATAGGCACAACCTTGACATTGGTTTCTTAGCCTGTGCACCAAAAGCTACCATAACAGGAAGGCTGGATGGAAGAAAACCTCCGAAATTGCACCCTTCTCCCCTGGCAGGGCAGTAAGTAAAAGGAATATTACATCCTGGGGGAACGAAAGAAATGAATGTCATCCCTGAAATTCTTTCCCATCCTATCTCCATCTATTTCACCGGTGTGAGCCCTGAAAAAACCAGATGGCTCCTGCAGGATGACTGTAGATACTACAAGCTCAAGCAAGTGCTCATGCTAATTACAGCTGCTCCCAGAGTGCATTTTTTTTTAGATCAGAGAAGCATAGCTCAGATTCATGAAATGTAGTCTGGCCAACCCATTCTTTTGTATCTATCCAGACAGAAAAATATATCTGGAACACTACAGATTTACTTGGGATAGACAAATGTATACATTTACAGTCTTGCTCTAAGGCTGTGTTAAGTCTCAGAGATCTGGACCAGCTGGGCAATCCATAGAACATTCATTTGTCCACTCTTTGGATGGAATCATGCTAATTGGACCAAATGAAAAAATAATGCTAGTTCATTGGAAGCCCCTTTCACTTCAGAGGATAGGGGAAAAAAAAAAACAATGAAAGTTTAGGGGACCCCATATTAGTAAAAATTTTAGGTGTTTGGTTGTTTAGGGTATGCCAAAACATCTCTGCAGCAAAGGGCAAATTGTCTCCTCTTGTGCCTCCCGGGACAAAGAAGGATGTTCAACATCTGATGGGTCTCTTGAGGTTTGAGAAGCTGCACAGTCCACACCATGGAATAATGCTCCAGCCTAGTGATATGGAAGGTTATCAATTTTGACTGGGGTCCACAGGAAAGGGTCCTGCAGCAGGTCAAGGCTACTGTGCATTATTTGGCCCTGGCATTTGGCCGTATGCTCTAGCAGACCTGTGATATTAGACACATTCCCAGTGGTGGGAAACGACTCCATAAAGAAGTTATGCTAAGCACCCAAGGAGAATCACAACCCAGACCATAGGATTTTGGAGCAAGATCATGCCTATTCTAACAATGTCATACCTTTTTGAAAAATAGCTTCTGGCATGCCACTGAGCCATGGTAGTTAGTGACGGAAATGACTGGTCGTGAGACACCAGTGATTGCAGAGTCAAAACTGTCCATCGTGAGCACAGTTCTGTTGTACCCACTAAGCCATATGGTTGGACAGGTCCAACAACCATCCATCGCAAGATGGAGGTAGCACGCAAAGGCTGGCGCATGAGCAAGGCCAGAAAGCACAAGCAAGATTTCTGAGCAAGTAGCCCAGACAGGAGATAATAAGGATGACTGTTGCAACAGAATCTCTCTCAGCACATACCTATCACCGTACGGAGGATCCCTGACAACCAGCTGACGAATGAGGCAAAAACCTTGATTCAAAGATAAGTGGCTGCATGGAGACAGCCTAAATGTCCATCAATAGCTGACTGGATAAAGAAGGTGTGGTATATTTATACAATGGAATACTACTCAGCCATAAAAACCAACAACATAATGCCATTTACAGCAACATGGATGTTCCTGGAGAATGTCATTCTAAGTGAAGTAAGCCAGAAAGAGAAAGAAAAATACCATATGAGATCGCTCATTTGTGGAATATAAAAAAAACAAAACATGAATACAAAACAGAAACAGACTCACAGACAGAGAATACAAACTTGTGGTTGCCAAGGGGGCAGAGGTGGGAAGGGACAGACTGGGATTTCAAAACTGTAGAATAGATAAACAAGATTATACTGTATAGCACAGGGAAATATACACAAGATCTTATGGTAGCTCACAGAGAAAAAAATGTGACAATGAATATATATATGTTCATGTATAACTGAAAAATTGTGCTCTACACTGGAATTTGACACAACATTGTAAAATGATTATAAATCTATAAAAAAAATGTTATATTGTTCAAAAAAAAAAGAAAAAAGAAAAAAGGAGAAAAAAGAAGGAAAAAAAAAGAAAAAAAAAAGGTGGCTGTGTATGCGAGCTCATGTCATAGTCCAACAGGGGAGATTGACCCTGATTATCAGGAGAAAGTATGGCTTTTGAGGTAATTCCTGGCGGTGCCTCTAGAAACTCCCTTGTTTACTGATAAAAGAGGGCAGCAGCCGGTCTGATAAGGGCAGGATGACCGGGGCCAAGATCCCTCAAGGATGAGGACATAGGTGATGCCATGGAGTAAGCCACCAAGACCTGAGAAGTGGAGGCCAGGAGGCAGAAGAATCTATAATGTCTGAAGAGGAAGGAAATAATGAGTCTCCGTTGTGATCCTGAAACCAGCCAGAGTGCTCTGGGCTAACCATCCTCTTCTAAGCTTTCCTCAAAAGAATCCCCCCACCACTCACAACCCACCCCGGAATTCTAGGGGAGATGCTTCCAGAACTTAAAAGTAGTGGATGCAGGCGGCATGAAGGAAAGATGAGTGTGTGTTGTGATGCACGGCTTATGTTCCCCGTCAGCTGTCAAGAGCCTATTCTTCTACCTGCTGGGAGTGCTGTGTGCAGATACCCTCAGCGTTCAGCCCTTTGCAATATTTACCTTGGCTCAAGAGAGGTGGGCACACGCTCTCTGCAGCAGCCCACACCCAAAGACTGAAGGTGAGTGCTGAAGAATGCTGGTGTCTTAGTGATGGCTGTGTCCTCACAAGACAGGAAACACTTTGCACCTGGTCGTTTATCGACACGTCTGCTTATGTGAACTGGGAGCGAGTGAGCAGTGAATGTCTGAGTCTTTACAGTTAACACCAAAGGAATGTGCCAGCTGGCCTGGCAGGGATGCTTTCAAGCTCCGAGCTGGCTTTACGGAAGAAGTAGGTTGAGGCCAAGGAATTTAATGAGCCCGATTCGGCCTCCCCATAGCCTTTAAATCAATTCCCCTCCACTCGGAAACCTTACAGCACCTGCAGGTGTAATGCTAGAAAGTGTAATCATTGAATATTTTAATTGGCTCATTCTTGTCTCATTGGTGATCATCTTTTTCCATAAAAATATAGAAACTCTTTCAGCGTTAAGGATCGGTTTTTAAACATCTCTATTTTCTGCAGCACCTGGCGTGGTACCAAGGACTTAGAAGCTGAGTATTTGCCAATCAGCTGACCTCAAACCCACCTAGTGGGTATAGTTTATACCCCTAAATTTCCAGGTGTGGTGGAAAAGCAGTTTTTACTTTAATGTGTTGAGTATCTGTCATACAGAAGAACACGGAGAGAGAAAGATGTCACAGATGAAGGGGAGAAAAACCCACCGTAAGATCCCAGAGGCGGCATACTTCTGTCTCAGTCTCCTTCAAGTCTCTCTGTTTGGATTTCTTCACCAGGAGTAAAAGATTTCTTTGTTGCTTTTTTAGATCTGGAGTGAGTCAGCATTCGTGTTTTTGTTTGTTGGTTTGTATAGCAAAACCGTCTTCCATATTCCTAGAATTGTGAGATCTTGGCAGAACACACTTAAGTGAAAAAAGAAAAAAAGTTGAAAGGAAGCCTCCTTCTCTGTTTTCTTCCCAGAGTGTTGAAATTGATTCAACGCATGACATTGGGCTGTTGCGGTTGTTTAAAAAATCCCTGATTTATGCAAATAGGGATAACACTGAATTTTGGGGGAGGACTCTGGAATTCCCTGTGTTTTCTGGCTGCAGGCTTTTCATTTATAGCCCAGGAAAAGTTTGTCTAACAAACCATGCCTGACAGTGTGAGAATTGTGCTTCCTTCATTTTGCTCCACATTTTAAGGCCTTCCAAGGCTGAATGTGATTTTCCTGTCGCATTCTGCTGGTGGTGTTACTGTAGGATATATTAAGATGAATGAGACAAGTCTGTGCTTCAATCTCTAGGCTTGTCAGCTAAGGAAATTATTTTTACAAGGGACTACATGAAATGAACCGGTTTAAGGAAAAAAGCCACCATCCTCTACATTTCTCTAAATACTCCAAAGCAAAAGCAAACACCCTGGACTTTAAAAGATAAAATCTTGGTTTAGCTGCATTTTGTGATGTTGTGCGTGCTCTGAGAAGGCTGATCTTGTTCACAAGTTTCATTTTACCGTAGCAGAAACTTTGAGATCAAGGGCTGCGGGTTTAAACGATAATTCTGCTAGATGTTACCTATATAACTTTGATGACTTGTTCTCTTACTGGCTCAATTTTCTTATCTCTAAAACTGAAACAAGAGAGATGCTATGGTAGAGTTGTGAGAATTAAGGGAAAAACTTAAATTATCTAACACAGAGCATAGCGCATACTGGGAACTTGGGAAATGTTAGTTGTTTATTTCCCACGCCTCTTTTTATTCTTTTCTATGAAGAATGAATCAATAATGGTCACGATGGGGTGACATCTGCCTGTCTGCTTGAGCTGCTGTAACAAAATACTGTAGACTGAGTAGCTTAAACAGATGTTTATTTCTCACAGTTCTGGAGGTTGGGAAGGTCCAAGATCAAGGTACTGGCAGATCTGGCTTCTCACTCTGTCCTCACTTAGGAAGGGAGGGAGAGAGAGAGAGAGAGAGAAACTCTGGTTTCTCTTCCTCTTCTTCCAAGAACATAAATTCCATCATGGCAGCCCCACTCTTGACCTCATCGGAATCTAATTACCTCCCACAGGCTCCATCTCTAAACACCATCACGGTGGAGGTTAGGGCTTCAGCATGTAAATTTTGAGGGGCACAGACATTCAGCCCATCCCCACATCTGCAGTGCATACCCACATCTGCAGCGCATACCCACATCTGCAGCGCATACCCACATCTGCAGCTCATACCCACATCTGCATGACAGGCAGTGACTGAAAAGACCGCAATGTTCTCTGCTGCCATTCCTGGCTGGTCTCATTCATAGTCACCACCTCGTGCTCATTAGTAGGGAAGATTCCACGGAGAGGATCCTAAACCCCAAAGGACCCTGTGAGGTTGTTGAACTTTGAGGAGCATGAACCCCCCAAATTTCCCTAGAGCTGAGAGAGGGAAGGCAAATGGGTGGAGGTGGGAGAGGTGGAGCCTAGTGTGCCCACCACACGATCCGCGGCCTCATTTTCTGCAAGGAGGTCTCAGTGGCTTGTGACTGGTGATGCTGGAGCTAGAACGTAGGCTTCACATTAGGCAGTTAGCAACTGCTGCCAGCTCCACCCGGGACACCAGGGAGGGCAAAGCTTATTTGCAGCTCCGCTGTGGGGCTTAGGACAGCCTTGGTCCTCGTCTGTCATGAGGTTAATTGCCCCAGGGCTGACAGCAAGCAGAGCCTGAAGGAGATGCACTCAGGAAGAGTTTGGAGGGAAGAAGGTTTTGAGTTTCCCTGGAGGCAAGGAGACTTGAGTGACTCAGGGAGGATGCAACAGGTTTACATGAAGAGGTGGACGTAGCTGGCAGCAAGCCACAGTGGCTAAAGGAAAAATCATGCTCTGAAGCACCCCACCAGCAGGCAAGATGGAAATGGGGTACTTGGTAACAATAGGCACCTCCTTTCTTCCATGGGTTCTCACAGGCTGCGTGCTGATTTTGAGATGCACATACTGAAATGTTATCTATAGTGCTTTCATTTAAATTACATTTTAGTTGTATAAAAATGGTAAGATGATTGGATAAAGAAGGTGTGGTATAGACATACATACAATGGAATACTACCTAGCCAAAAAAAAGAATGAAATAATGCCATTTGCAGCCACATGGATGGACCTGGAGATTATCATTGTAAGTGAAGTAAGTCAGACAGAGAAAGACAACTATCATATAACGTCACTTATACATGGAATCTACAAAAAAAAAGACACAAATGAACTTATTTACAAAACAGAAACAGACTCATAGAAAACAAACTTATGGTTGCCAAAGGGGAAAGGGGGTAGGGGGTAGGGGAAGAAGATAAATTAGGAGTTTGTGATTAGCAGATATAAAGTACTATATATAAAACAGATAAACAACAAAGTCCTACTGTAGAGCACAGGGAACTATATTCAAGAGCTTATAATAACCTATAATGAAAAAGAATATATACATATATACATACATACACACACGCACACACACATATCTGAATCACTATGTTGTATACCAGAAACTAACACAACATTGCAAATCAACTATACTTCAATTAAAAAAAAGAAAGAAAGAAATGGTAGGAAGAGGGAAAGGAGAAAAAAGCTAACTGTGAGATAGCCCAGGTCTTCTGATGAAGTTGTGGGCTGGGGGAAGCGCTGAAATTGGAGCAGTGCCTCTGGACCCCACTTATGGAAGAATGTTGAGTTGGATTCATGTTGATGAGATTCTTTAACCTCGCTGTTCATTTTCATCTCCTGTGAGAGGTAAGTGAACTAGCTTTTAAGGGTACGCAGAGGCAGGCAGATGATTAAGTCCACGAAAGAATTCTACTTATGTTTAGCATCAACTTAGTTCCCTCTTCCATTCTTCATGTGAACATTGCATTGTAACTCACAAATGGTGCATTGCTATACAAGCCTTGCTATAAGAAAATACTTGTTGAGAATCCAGGTCCTTCCTCTGTAACCAGCATCTGGTAAAAACAAACAAACAAATCACAAAAAAAAACCTGTTCTTCAGGAAAAGAAAGAGACAAACCTGACACCCACCTGGGGCATCTGCTTAGTGAAAAGCAAATACATTTTTCTTCTCACTCTTTCTTTTGTGAGCATTAAAGAGGCTTCTGAGTTTTCATGAGCTGGCCAGGCTCTGCAGTGAGTGCACAAGCACCGGTCCCACGGGCGTAACTGAGTGAGTTTTCCTTTTCCTCCCACCATGGCTGACTGAAGCAATTCATGGTTTTTGGTTCCTATTTAATCTCCTCTTTTCCTCTGCCAACCCTCTGAACTTCGCCATGGCCTGTTTGAAGATTCTTGGGTCAGCATCCTTCTGCTCTAGGACTTGGATCCGAAGTCGTGTGTGTGCGGTTGGTGTTGCCAGGGTGCCCTCAGACCTGGGCTCTGTCCTGGCACTAAGCTGACATTTGACACACGTCTTGAGCAAATGACAAAAGGGCAGTGTGACCTAACACTGCAATTCCCAGATGCCGTCTCTGGGGACAGGAAACTGGGTCACTCCTCCTGAGCTGGACACTTTGGGGAAACGTGCAGTTTGTTTGGGGCCCTGGCAGGTGAGGGTGATGGCTGAAGCTGGGGAAGCAGACAGAAAGGAGGAAGCTGCACCAGCCGGTGTGAAGAAGGCAGCGTCTCATGGGTAAACTGCAAAGCCCCAAACCCCTCCATCAGCAGAGCCAGGTGGGCTGACGAGCATCCCCATCTCCTGTTTCCTCCAGGCACCCCACAGACCACATGTCACTCTCTTGATTTCCACAGCCACGACTCTCTTTTAAAGAAAGTTTCAGCTGCTACTATTGTTTAAAAATGCACAAGCAAGTGATGGATCGTGCTTCCCTGGGGAACTGCCCAGTTAGGGACCTTCTTGCTGGATTTCCTTTATTAAGGATGGTGACAGCCCTTTTTGGAGCCCTAAATCCACTCCCCCATTCTTTTACATTCTGCCAAGTACAAAGGGACAGGAAGTCTCTCTTCATAGCCCTCCTATGGCCTCTGGTCTCCAGGGGAAGGGAGACAAGCACAGGCTGTTCCTAGCAGGCCCTTGGGGCAGGCTCTGTGGGACCATTTTCAGATCAGGGCAAGAGCCTCTGTGAACATCCCTGTTCCATGTGGACTGGTGTGAACTTACCGTGATGCTGCTGATGGCAGAGTCACCGCAGCAGCTCCAGGTCCTTCCTAGAAAGCCCTTCTATGACTGCTGTTCCCGTTTGAAGGAGAAGAGAGGCAAGGGAGGTAGTAGATGTGGGCTGAGAGGTCCTTCATTAAATACCCTTAAGAACGTTTGGCCCCATGCACAGGTTCCCAAACTTTGGTGTGTTTCAGGCTCACCAGGACGGCTGGGTAAGACTCACATCACTCGTTGGGGCCACCCCCAGAGGGTCTGGGGTGGGGTCTGAGAATCTGCAATTCTAACAGGTTCCTGTTAAACTCACTGATGTGGCTGGTTTGAGGGCCACACTTGGGGAAGCCTGGTGCCTTGCTTCCTCAACCCGGGGTTGGCTCCACAGCGTGATGGAAGGACTATGGGGTTTGGAACCAGAGAGGTATGAGCGCGAAGCTTGCTCCTAGTCCTCGTTATCTGGATGACCTTGAGCGAGTTACTTAACCTTGCTGGGAATTAGTTCCCTTGTGTGTAAACACACCCACCTATGAGGTCATTTCTGTAAAGCCAGTAGGCGCAGTGCTTGGCCAATGGCAGGTGTTTAAAGAACGATCACCCTTTTTCTCTCGCTGCCTTCCTGAAACCCTGGGAAAAGTCACTTGAAGGGGAATGCTGGCCAGACTGATGCTTCCAAATCCAGACTGTGCACCAGAGCCCCCAGGGAGAGCTTGTATGATGCACACTGCTGTTTCCCTGTCCACTAGCTGAATCACAGCCATAGGGGGTGGGTCCCGGCAAGGAGAGATTCTCAGACGTGCAGCACTGCCTAGCCTCTCCAGGGTTCTCACTGCAAGATTTCCACCCACCTGACTGGGGGACTTCTCTTTTAATCCCTCACGAGGTTCCCAGCTCCTTCCTGAGAGGGGTCTTTGCCCAGATCCTTCTCTCTGCCTCTTCCTCTCTTTCCTCACCTTCAGTCTGATAAACCCCTATCGGACCCCGTGTTCAGATCTCAGCTCAGTTACTATTTCCTCAGGGAACCTTTGACCACCTGTCAAGGCCTGCATATTGTAAGCTCTCATAGAACCGTGTACATTTCCTCCTCCGTTCATGCTTGAATAAATTCTGATGAATATCAGTATCTCTACTGACTCTATGACCTATGAAACTCCGAAGGGGTAAAGCCTTTTCCTTATACTCTTTTCCTTATCCTGTGTGGTCGGTCGATGTTTATCATGCAGGTGGTTATCCAGTAGCTTTGAACCACCTTTTAAAATGTGGTCAGTTCTCGTCATTTACGAGTCCTGCGTCTTTAAGAAAGGATGCAGAACTCGTGTGCCTTCCCCTTGCAACTAGAGTCCTGGCGAGTCTCCCAGGCTCTAGCAGCCACACTAGCCTGTGTGAGAGTGACTGAGGAGCGACCATAGGAAGAAGCAGGGTCCACGGGAAATGCATCTTAGGGCTGGGATGGTGGTGAAGGCATCGAGCCTTTAGAGGACCGTAGTGGTGGAGGCTCCGGCATCAGACATCCAGCAACGTGCGGGACACTCTGTTGTGTTCATGCCCCTTGCGGGGCAGTGTGTTCTGCCTGGTGGAAGCCCACGCTTGGACTGGGAGTGGTTCACGGGTCAGTAGCCTCTAAATCAGATTCTCTGACCCTCCCTGCAGATTCTGGGAGATAGCCAATACACATGAATTGTTCAGTTCTTCGGATTAACCTGGCTAGAATAAATTCCTAACTAAGAACCCCTGTCATTATGTTATATCCCTATAGCAGGTGTTCTGTGGTATTTGTTGAATGGAATAATTTAATAAGTCTTTAATATGGTTAAGCACTGTGCCTAGGAAGTTGTATGGGTTTATCCTGACAAAACTCATTAATACCTTCTACTCTGGTAGGCTGTAGACTCCCTCAAGATATTTGCTGTCCCTCTTTGGAAGGGTTACATTTATCTGCCTCATTGATGTTGGGTTAGCCAGGTCTTGTTTTGGCTGGTGGTGAAATCTGAGCAGAAGTGATGTGCAGCACTTCTGAACAGAAGTTTTAAGAGCCAGCATGTGAGCCCCTGTGTCCTTTTCTTCTCCCTCTCTGCTAAGAGTCAGGCGAGAGCCCACAAAGAGGCTGCTCCATTGACTGGGGTCCTAGAGAATGTGCCACAAAGGGGGGATGAAGCTGACCTGCAGCGATCGTGTAATGTGAGTGATGGAGCAGCAAGTCAGGGAGATGCTGGCCTTGTTTGTTTCCATGGCAGGTTTCCCAACCTGGCCTAATGGATACGCTCGTTTACAGATGAAGACACTAAGGACAAATGGTAATTGAGACAGGATTTGAATCCAGGTATTTCTCAGAGCCTTTTACATCTTACCCGGATGCTGACCCCTTCCTAGCTTAATGAAGAAGATGAAAGAAACAACCATCATCAATCATGGATATACTTATAAATGAGAAATTAGAAATAACCACACATTCTGAAGACATCTAATGCATTATTAAACAGCACCTTGTTAGACAATATGCAAATGTATTTGGAGTGCTCTACCATGGAGCTGGATCTTCCCACCCCATTCTGTGCAACTCTTAATTTACTAACAGCATTCTTACGCGTGGACTGCTAACTTTAACTGCAGAGAATGTTCTCAATTCCAGTTACATATAAAATGTCTGTTTTCTCCCAATAGTGGTTTTTCTTAAAAAACTCAACCTGGAATATTTATTCAGTGTCCTTTTATATCTCCTGTACTCCACTCCCCTACAGAACTGACTTAAGGATAAAGTGAAACAGGAGCATATGGTGAATGGCTCCTTTCTCTTCCTAGCATATTGGGGAGCTGTGTGTGCATGTGGGTGTGCGTGCGTGTGTATCTAAGGATCTGGAGGTCAAGGGAAGGGACTGCGCTTGTGTGAAGATCTCACCGTTTGTCAGGCTCACTGCTATGTCTCTTACCCTTTGAGACAGGGATTTTTATCCCACTTCAAACAAAGGCACAGTGGCACGGCACTGAGCCCAACCCAAGACAGCTAGTCATGGGATTCAATGTTGTTCTTTTTTTTCCCTCAATAAAAAGTTAAATATATTTAGCTTCATGGAAAAAAACATCACATTGAACCTTGAGAACTGAACACAGAACTAAATCAGGTGGAAAGGAGGGGGTCGTGAAAGAACACAGGACACAGGAGGACGGGAAGGAGAAAGTGGGTTGAGTGAAGTGGGGGTTGTCGCATGAGCCCCTGTCTTAAACTCCGTGTCTTGTCCTACCTACCACCGCAACTTACAATGAAAGCGACTCCTCAACCACTCTGGTTCAAGGTTGCTCTGATTGCAAACCCACTCTCTCTGCTTTACCAAACTGCCTTGCCAGAGGTGTGCTGCTTGGACTTTGCAAGTCTGGCTCCCAGCCACGCATCCTCTATTTGAAGCTCTCCTCCGTGCTCCCAAGTTTCATTTACCTGTGCTGTGTATCCCCAGCCTCTAGCTAACCCCCTCTGGAGCCCTTTCTTGGCCCCACTGCCACCTTCCCCCTTTGCATTGTCTGTGCCTCTTGCAATATTCTATTCAGGACCCTCTCTTGGGACATCTTTGAACCTCCTCAAAGGTCTTCTCCCTCCTCTGACGTCTTGTGTCACTGACAATCAACTCTGCTGTTCATGGGGCATCACATCCTGCCATCTGTTAAGTGTTCCCTGTCCTACAGCTCAGGTTTACTTAGATCCTGCGTTGTCCAGTATGACCCTTAGGCCTCTTGGAAAGTCCTTGCTTCAAGTATAGGACTTTGAACAGAGTGGTGTTCAGTGAAGCCTTGTTAAACACATTCATGAATGAAACCCTTTGCGGGCTCCGTCTCCCCACTGTTCATATGGGAAAGACTGTACCTATTTCATCAGAATCCCTGCAAAAGGGGTAACTTCTGGTAAATAAGATTTTTCCTAGACATGGATGAGTAACCAAGGGTTAGTTTATTCCAGTGTTCCCAGGAACAGCGTATTTGCTTTCACCCCGGGGTCTGCATTTTTGCTCTTAGGGAAATAGGTGGGGATTTCTGATCAGGCTGAAGGGGAAATGATTTATTCAGAGGTGGGTACACTCTGCTTGTGGGGAGGCTCACAGGAACCACCGTGCTCAATCCCGCCGGAAGCGGGGCTGCCACAGCTGATGCCACCGGACTTACTCCGCGTCTCCTCGCTTCACCCCCTGCCCTTGGGATTCTCTGGATCACTCTGTCTCTCCTCCCTACCACCCTTTTCCCTCTGTCTCCCTGCGAAGTGAGGCCATGTGGGGCTGGCCTGATCCCAGCACCTGGATCTGCCCCTTTCCAGAATGTCCCCAGAAGAGGAGAGTCCCAGCCAATCCTGCCTTTCCATCTACCCACCTCCCATAACGACGGGCTTGGCTCTGCCACTTCCCGGGTATTCCCCACAACAGGAACTCTCAGGGTGGTCCCGCAAAACCCGGGTCAGCCTCTGGCACCGAGACCCTCCGCCTCATTCACTTTCATTCCGTTCCCATCGTTTCCAATCCATTTCTTTCTGAAGTACCACTTACAGACACGTAGCCGCCTATCAGTTTTTTAAATTTTTTTCTCTTTGGTTCCAGGAATTGGATTTCTTCACAGGGATCATTGCCCAACTTCATGTTTAAGTGATTTAAGACAAAGCTCTTCAATCTCACATGATGGACTTTAAGGGAACAGGTTCCAGTTTTCTGTGCAAAGAATCTGAGATCCCTGGGCAGGACAGCTTTTGCTGGCTACCCCCTCACCCCCAAGAAGGAGCTAAGCTGTTGAGAAGCCGCTCCTCTGGGCTCAGCCCCCCTCCCCTATCAACAGCTTTGCAAATTAGAGTCATCTGCATTCCTACAGTCTCAAGCCATTCAATAGAAACCTCCCATTCTGCCTTTTAAAAGCCAAGTAATAACGTTAGATTAACTTGGCAGTGAAATGACGTTCAGCTCTCAGATTCAAACAAGGCAGTAAGGAAAGCTCTTAGTCTCATATCCATCCTTAGAGAAGAGGGTGGTGTGTCTTTAGGACATTAAGGGAGGGAATAGTTCCATTTTAGAAATGATTCAAGTTTCTTTCTGATCCGTCGTGCTTAATATCAATTATCCATCCTTTCTCTTTGTGCTAGCCTCAGAATTCTTCCTGACTCAGAAGCTAACTTTAATCTTCTACTTTGTTTCAAGGCCTGTATTTAATCAATCTCTTTTTCTTTCTTTTGGGAATGACTGATTAGCAAACAGATATTACATTTAAAAATTAAACTTCTCTGTACAGTGGATTTTCTCAAGCCTGCTAGAGCTTACTGGTGATGCGACAGACAAAATAGTCTTTGGACCACTTCATACATAACAGAGACCAGGTGCTGTTAGTCTATGCTTCTGTCCCTGCAGGACAAGACATCAGTCGTCTTGAAGTGCAGGAGCTTGGAAAGAGGACAAAAATTTTTCCAAGTCCTGAGGACAAAGGAATTTGATAGGAAATACTTCTGATAATTGTAGAATTCAAGACTAAAAGGGTCCAAGTAGACAATTTAACTCCTTCATTTTAATGATTAAGAAAATCAGATGCAAAGCTCATTATGGGTGCAGCCAGCAGGTTTATACAGGGCTGGCTGGGTTTCCCGTGAGGACTGCCTCTAACCACCATCCTCTGAACACGGGCAGTGGAACGTATGCTCTGGGTTCGTTCAGCCTGTTCTGAATTTCAGTTAATTGCTCCTTCTTACAGGGTGTTCCTTCCATTCCACTCAAGGAATGACAGCAACCAAAATGGTGGAAGGTTCACCTCCTAGTTGGCCTTAATGATTAAGAGGTATGGCTTCTAGTAGACCTTGAGCTTCATTATATGCGCATTGTAACAGCATGATCAAATAACATGCCCGCAGGCAACATGACAGCCCCAAGGCTAACCACAAAAGGCCAAAGAATGGGCGGTGGCCCAGTCCCTGGGAATCCCAGCCCCTTCCCCAGGGCAGTTGGATTGATCCCACCTGTAGGCATGTGAAGCTACTGAGACCATAAAAAGTGACATTACCACTCCTAGTGGCCCTTTGCGCTCTCTCCCCCCTTTGGAGACGCCCACACTCTGTCCGTGGTGTGTGTACCTACTTTTACTTTAACCTGAGCACCCAGTTCCCACACCTCTTTCTTTGCCTTTCTGTTGCCTTACACTCTATGCAGCATCTCTCTAAATAAATCTACCTTTACTCAACATTGGCTCGCAGTTGAATTCTTTCCTGCGCGAAGCCAAGGACCCACACTTGGCGGGGCACGTCCCAGGGGCTCAGTCAAGACCTGGAACTTGGCCCTCCTCACGCCCCACATCCGTTTTCCTGCATCACCATAGTCCGTTCCTTCCTGACATCTGGGGGTTTTTTGCTTTGTTTTTCCTATCTTCTTTTCTAGCTTTTATTTTTTTTTCCTCTCTGATTGCTTTCACTTATTAAAAAGGCTAAGGTTTGAATAAAGAGCCAGGTCATCAATGTAAGAGTCCTGATAAAGTTGATAATACTGGTACTGATAGCAGTACCTCGCACTCCGTTGTTCTTTCTAGCTGGCAAAGCTGTTTCAGTATCATGTTCTCTCCCCATCATCACACTCCCGGGAGATGAGTTAGGTTGGTGTTATTTTTGTCATCTTATACGGAAACCAAGGCTGGGGTGAGGGAACTGATGTGCCTGAGGACCCCGCCCCAGGACAGGAGATGAACTCGGGGTCAAGCCTGTGTTTTAGGACTCTGAGCTCAGAACTGCTCTGCTTCTCCGGAGTGCAGTCCACTCAGAGGGTGAGTCAGAAGACATTTTGCTGCCAGGAAGTACAAGGCGATTAAACTATCACCAAGGTTTTGGGTAAACGTAAGGGGAAAACAAATGTCGACAGGTCAATAAAACATGGGAACCATTTACTGAAGGAAACTGTGTAGTCACTCCCTTGATGGAGGGCTTACCTGAAGAAGCAGGTTCCCAGTTATTCCCCGAAGCATTCCAAAGCATGTTTCCAGAAGACAATTTGGCAACGTGCATCAAAAACAGTAAAGACATGACTAATAGTAATCTTGGGTGATTACTCAATATCTTCAAAATCGGTTTCTTCATCTGGTAATAATAGGGTTTGGGGGAGGATTAAATAAAGTAACGTTAACTATCCTGGCATAGTGAGTTCATTCAATAAATATTGCCAGTGTTTAACCATGACAATATTTTCACTTGTATAAGGAAATAACATGCACAAAGATTTAGTGATAAAGACATTCTTAGCTGTGTTTTTATAAATAACACTAAAAATTTGGGGAAAAACAAATGTCCAGCAATAGAGGATTGGTAAAAATAGGGCCTGCTGGTACAGCTAGGTGCTGCACTATTAGACAGTCATTTAAATGATTATAATATATGTTATTCAATGGGAAGATGTTTTCAATTTATTGTATTTCAAAAAAGCAAATCATAAAATATTAAGGATACTGGGGTTTTTTTTGTTGTTAAAGTGTATGTATAAGAGAGATAGAGACATAGACAAAAATCTGGTTGGATTTATATCACTGTGTTAAATGGATGTGGAGCATGAGGAGGGCCGGGTCCCAGGTCTGGGTTGAGCCCCTGGGACATGCCCCGCCAAGTGTGGGTCCTTGGCTTCGTGAAAGAATTCAAGTGCGAGCCACCGTTGAGTTAAGGTAGATTTATTTAGAGAGACACACACTGCATAGAGTGTAAGGCAACAGAAAGGCAAGGAAAGAGGTGTGGGAACTGGGTGCTCAGGTTAAAGTAAAAGTAGGTACACACACCACGGACAGAGTGTGGGCGTCTCCAAAGGGGAGAGAGAGCGCAAAGGGCCACTAGGCGTGGTAATGTCACTTTTTATGGTCTCAGTAGCTTCACATGCCTACAGGTGGGATCAATCCAACTGCCCTGGGGAAGGGGCTGGGATTCCCAGGGACTGGGCCACCGCCCATTCTTTGGCCTTTTGTGGTTAGCCTTGGGGCTGTCATGTTGCCTGCGGGCATGTTATTTGATCATGCTGTTACAATGAGCACATAATGAAGCTCAAGGTCTACTAGAAATTAAACCTCTTAATCCACCATTTTGGTGTTAAACTGCTGTCATTCCTTGAGTGGCTGTGCCCTGCCCGCTTCCCACCTGTCTCAGAGGTACCAGGGACTGAACCCAGGACCTCGTGTATGCTAAGCATGGTGCTCTATCCTCCCCTAACTTTCTTATTTTCACTTATCTGTTTAAAATTTTTTTCCAACAATGACCATGCAGTTTATGGGGGAAAAAATGTTATATTTATTTAAAAAATTCTAAGCCTTCTTGCCGCCCATTCTCTTCCTCAGCTTTGCTGCCGGGCACTAGAAACAAAACATTCACTAACCCTCACTTAACAAGTCTTTTTTGACTGTCCATTCTAGGCCAGGCACTGTTCTAGGCACGGATGGCAGAAGTAAACAAGATGGCCAAAGCTGCCCTTGAAGAACTTACATTTTAGTTGAGGGAAGCCCCAAGATAAGCACATAAAGGAGGAGGGTAGACCCCACATCGGAAGAGGGGTGCATTGCTGGGGGAGCTGCCCCTCAGAGCAATTGTCCCAATTTCCCCCCTGCTCCTCCCAGCACCCTGCAGGCAGAGTCCTAACCTCATTTACTTGGATAAAAGTTGCTTATCTCTTGTCCCAGTGAGTGAGCTCCTTGGTGGGGGAATGCGCTGCGTCAATGCCAGTGACTTACACCTTCGTATGAGTCATTTCCTGGGAGTAGATTATCTGACCTTGATGGGGAAAGGGGGAGGAAGGGAAAGTACAGCAAACACGAGATGGGAGTGAAGGAGTCTGACCTCACCGCCCCGCCACCTTCAGAAAAGCAGGCGACCTGGAGGTGGGGTGGGGCAGGCCTGGGTGCGGAGTGAGCGTGGAAGTGGACAGGCGAGTGGGCCAGACTTCCTGCTTTTTTCCAGGTTTCCATGGACTCATCTTGGTTGTGCTCAGATCTGAAAGCCAACAGCAATTTCTCTTCTCTTTCCCTCTCCCAGTGCTTCCCTTCTACTGTTCAGAAATGAATTCATGGTTTTTTTTAAATTGAAGTATAGCTGATTTACAATGTTTCAGGTGTACAGCAAAGTGATTCAGTTAGACATACATATATATTCATATATATATATATAGACATACTATATTTTTTTCAGATTCTTTTCCACTGTAGGTTATTAGTAGATATTGAATACAGTCCCCTGTGCTGTATAATAGGTCTTTGTTGTTTATTTTAAATATAGTAGTTCGTATTTGTTAATCCCAAATTCCCAATTTATCACTCCCCTCTTTCCCCTTTGGTAACCAAAAGTTTGTCTTCTATGTCTGTGAGTCTATTTGTTTTGTAAATAAGTTCATGTGTATCATTTTTTTAGATTCCACATGTAAGTGATATATGATATTTCTCTTTGTCTGTCTGACTTAATTCACTTAGTATGATCATCTATAGGTTCATCCATGTTGCTGCAAATGGCATTATTTTATTATTTTTTATGGCCAAATAATATTTCATTGTATATATGCACCACGTCTTTATCTGTTCATCTGGTAATGGACATTTACGTTGCTTTCAGGTCTTGGCTACTATAAATAGTGCTGCTATGAACACTGGGGTGCATGTATCATGATTAAAGTTTTTGTCTTTTCCAGATATATATATGCCCAGGGTGAATTCATGTTTTAAGTGTATTTTAGATCTTATCTCTTCCAGGGCTTGATCCTCTGGATTCCCTGACACCACTTTATAAGATGACATTTGTTCATGTTTCTCCTATGCAAGGATTAATTTTTATATTGTGTTGTAGTTAGAAATGTAGGCACTGTACTTCTCTTATAAAAATAGATGATCATAATGGACAGGGCTTGTGTCTGTGATGTCTATGTATCTTATAAATACTCTCTTCATGGTGGCACAGTCTGGGCTACATATCAAGTGTCTGATAAGTATTTGTTGGGTGAGTTGAGTGAATGCAAACTTTGCTACCTACGGGTACCCCCTGAGTCATCCACCCTGGGATTCCACGCAACAGTAAGTTGCCATGGCAACAGCCAGACTGGCTCCTCTGCCATTGCGTCCCATTCTCACCCTTACCTCTGGGCTACAACATGTGGAAAGAGACAAAGTCTAGATCTGAAAGTATTTAAGCCATGAGGTTGGTACTTAGCCACACAGTGAAACAGAGAATCCAGCTGCCAATCTAACTGGCTTGGTGGAGCCAATACTGTGGTAGTTGGCCATAACGTTGCATAGATGGAAGGGATCTTTGATTTTTCTGAGGGAAGGGAAGAGCCAGTAGGGAAAGAAATATGCTCACATGGCAAGAAATTTCAAATACCAACTAGATGTTTAACGGCTTAGTTGCGTTGCATATGATTCAGTTGAATGCCTGCCAGGAGTCTTCCCCCCAAGCCAGACCTGACTGCCTTGTAAGGCTCTTGAACTTCAGCAAGGTGAGAGGCTAGAACCTTTGGCGTGTATATTTATAGACCATCAGAGACAGGCGAGCCATCACAGTAATTCCTGGAGTGTATATCTTCCCCTCCCATAATCTAAACAAACTTCACCCAGCAGCGTGGGGATGCTAATCCCTGCGAACCCTAACCATATCCCTTGTCCTGGAATGTTTCCCTGGCAACTTGACCGTATAGGGAACGGTGTGGGGAGGCTATGGAAGGAGCCACAGTGAAGATGATGAATTAGAGCGGAACTGTGTGTGGCAGCATGTGGAGTGGAGGGCGGCGGGGGTGATCTGCCCTGGGCTTTTCCTGTGTTTCTCATCCTCATCTCTCCCAGTCCCATGGGCCGTATAAATTCTCACATCTGCGCCAGCCAGACAGGTGAGCATTAATAACTTTCAGTTTGTAGAAAGATAGCTCAAAGGAGGTGAAGAGTGACTTTTCCTAAATCATGAGGTTTGAACAAAATTACTTTCAGAAACTTTGCATTTTTATTCTGTTATTATTATTTGTTTCCAGCGTTCAGATGGCATCACTGAGACCACCGGTCCCAGGCGACAGTCCAGAGAGAGTGCTGTTCACTATATTTTAAGATGTTCAGTCTTAATATATGATACAGTTGAGGCATCGGATCCCGCTCTCGACAATGTCCTCATTCTGCTTCACGTGTGGAACTTTATGTCTTTGTCCGGATCCTTCTGTCAGTGCTGTTGAGTGAAGGGTGAATCACGGACGGAACACACACCTATGGAGAGTCAAGCAATGATTTCCAACAATTATGCAAAAGTCGTTTCCCTTTATTGTTCAACATTGATTGTTCATGAGCTGTGCTCCAGGCACCGACCAGAACCTTTGGAATACCTAACAAACCGATGAAAACCTCAATCTACATTTAAGTTGGGGGAGAAACAGTACCTATAGACCCTATACATTAAGAAAATTATACACTACATTAGAGGTGACAACTGCTGTGAACAGAAGGTAAGGGAGGGAGGTAAAAGGGGGAGGGGGAGTGGGGCATAGCATGTCAACGTTCAGATAGGGTGTGCAGGGGGGGGCCACACTGAGAAGGTGACATTTGACCAAGGAGCTGAAGGAAGTGAGGGGCAGGGGCATTTTGAAACCTGAGCCAGGGCATCAGAAACAGAGGAGGCCAGCTGCGGAAAGGCCTTGGGTTGGGGGCTGTGTCACTGGTGCCTTTGAGAAGCACGAGCAGGGTCCAGGGATCAGGCTGGATCACAGGCTGTTCTGGAAAAGGAGTAGGAGGCAGGGGGCTCAGATATAGGAGTGGGGCCGGTGGGGAGCAGGTAAGCACTTTAGCTTTGACTTTGAGGAGACTGGGGACTTTTAGAGAATTTAGGCTGAGCAAGGACGTGCATCTTTTGTTCAAAAAAAAAAAAAAAACAAACAAAACCCTAAAGAGAACAGGCAGACCCCTTAGGAGGCTACAACAGTGACCCAGGCCGGAGATGGTGCTGCTCAGACAGGGGTGGGGACCGTGGAGGGGGCAAGTGGTCAGATTCCAGATGTTTTGTGAAAATACTGCTAATAGGACTTTCTCATGGGTTGGAGTGAAAAAAACAGATCTCGATATGATACACACGTGTATGCCTTGTTCTACTAAAGAGTGGGACGTGGCATCCATACCAAACTGTACATAACTGTTACCTGGAGGGTGGGGACGGGTGGGAGGGAGAGATTCGGGGCTTTATACATGTGCTTTCATGTGTGTACCTTTCAGGGGGGTTGGCCCGTTGTAAATCCTGCTGTTGCTTTCTGTGGTTTAAAAACAAAAACCAAGAACTGATTTGTA
The DNA here is from genome assembly GCF_009834535.1 of Camelus ferus. Taxonomy (NCBI): domain Eukaryota; kingdom Metazoa; phylum Chordata; class Mammalia; order Artiodactyla; family Camelidae; genus Camelus; species Camelus ferus. The sequence goes on along the minus strand of NC_045715.1, from coordinate 32,070,175 downwards.
AAAACAGTGCATCCTGGTGCTCCTCTGACTTGCCCTCACCTGCCTCTAAATACTGCTGGGGCTCCCCGAGCGATCTGTCGCTGGCCCACGCCCCAGTCCTAAATGCAGGGCTTTGGCTGTCCGTGTCGGTGTTTGTCACCACTGCCAAGGGCTTGGCGCGGCTGGGAATAATGTGCACCCTTCAGCTCCACTGATATTACACACAAATTTAAAACAAGAATATATCATCTCTGAGGACCTCTGCTGTGTCTGGCGGCACTGGGGGCTCGAGAGAGGCACCTCGGGCAATCTGGGTGGCTTTGTGCCTGTGGCTGCGAGTTGCTTCTTCACATCTGGTGTCATTAACACAGAAAAAAGAATGAAATGTGATGGTCTCTAAGCCAAGAGCCCAGGAGAGATGATCAACTCCCCACTTCCCTTTCTTGGCATTTCTTTCTCTTTTCTCGCTCTTTCTTTTTGGCTATCACAGGTCTCACAAGGCAGGGATGACAGTCACTGGAGACAGCTGCGGCTTTGTCCTGGGCCTGCCCTCCACACGCATGCCTGCGCGGCTCACAGAAATGTCCTCATGGAGAAGGGAAGGAACGCTTTCTACAGTGCAAGGAGTTATGTAGCTTTTATTTATCCCCTTTCGTGGCGGGGGGCGGGGGTGGAGGGAGGACGGTGCACTCCATATTTGGCCTAAAAATATCTCCAGTGTGCTTCAAAATATTTGTCACCCACACAGAGAATCCTGCATATCCTCGCCACAGAGCCTGGGAAAGAACAGAGAGAGGTGCGCTGAGAAGGACTTCCTCTCACCGGTCTCCCAGCAGCAATTCTAGAGCGCGAAGGTCTTTGTCTTCTAAGGCCCAGATCTTGGCTTTCTGGGTGTCTGCCTCTGATTTTGCTGTGTGCTCTGCTGACTCTGCGAAACGCAAACTTGAATGAAACACTCAGCATCACTTCCCCATGAATCCAAGATGCTTCCGGGCATGGGTGGGAGGGCACATCAGACCCAGGGACAGCTCTGACCCTCCATCAAATTGGCCAAAGGGTCCCAGGTACCACTCTGTGGACAATGCTGTTCAGCCTCTCCGCGGGGGGGTTCCCCATCCAGGTCCCGTCTGGCACCCAGGTGCATGCTTCTCCTGATTCTTCTCTCAGGGAGCAGAAGCTCAGTTTGTGGAGTTAAAACACTTCCTTCTATGAGTGTAAATGACTCCTATTTATACTTGAGTGCCTTTCCCAAGACGGTCCCACTACTGGGTCTGAGGCCAGCATTTCGGAAGTCCTCAGCTGCGCATCTTCAGACTTGAGGGCACAGAGGCTGGTGTCACCCGCCCTGGCTTGTCTGTGAGACTCACAGCGATGCACTGGTCTCCCTTTTCTCTTTTGTCCTTTGAACATGTGCAAATGCAATTGTTGCCAAATCCCTGAAAGCAATGTTTCCCTGACTTCTCGTATGTGTGATGAGACTTCCCTCAGCTCTTTAGATGTTACTTCTGTTTTTGTTTCTCTTATTAATTGTAAACATTAAGAGAAACCAAAGGGCTAGTTCCTTCTCATGTCCATTCTAACAGAGGATGTATTTCTCCTGTACTCAAATCAAATCAAACTCTGTTCCTAAAGGGTAAGCTGGTTTGAGAACTGCTGATAACCATACAGTTATGCTCTTGGGCGTGACTGATTTTGACTCCAATGGTCACTCATTAAATTGTTCGTTGGTGACTCAACTATTAGATCATACATCCCTCTGGCTCCCCCAATTTACTGCTTTTGACCTTAACTCTACAGCTGATCTGTGTGACGTTGGTAAGTTATTGAACTTCTTAGTCCTAGAATGTAAAGTGAGGATGATAATGGTACCTACCCTTAGGGCCATTGTAGGATTGAGCAGGGCACCCATGTATAGTACTCAACGTATAGTCAGTACCCACACGGGTTAGCGCTCGTCACTCATCGCTCATTTTCCCTCTTGCATTGAGCAAGTGGAGGCATTTCTGCCTCAGAGGGTGGAGACTAGCTCAGTAATATGCCTCTTTTTCTCTTGCTTGCGGCTTTGACTGCTTCAGGCTACATTCTTCTCAATCACCAGATCTTTGGAAACAGTCCTGCCCTCAGCCACTTAAGCACTAGGGACCTTAAACAGCTTTTCTGTTTTCTTCTCAGTTCTATTCTTCTCCCCCTGCTTTCCCACATCTTCCTTCTTCTTTTTCACTCTCCCAGTCCCTTTCCCTTTCCAACGTGACCCTGCTTCTTCCTCTGTCTTTCTCTTAGTTAGGGTACACGATAAGCTGATGTAACAAAAAGACCCCCAGGTTGATATGGCTTAAAAAAAGGGTAAAGAGTTTGTTTCACCCTTTGAACTGGTCCAGAAGCAGTGGTGTAAGGGGTCTGTTCTCTACCAGGCCATTTGAAGGTCCAGATTCCCTCCTCCATTTGGTTCTCCCATCTCCTACGATATAGGGTTCACCTGCATGGTTGAAACCAGCTCACTCTGCATTTACATCTTCCAGCCTGAGGAAGTGGGGGCAAAGGACGTGGAGGGCAAGCAGATCCCTCTTTAAAAAAATGTATTCTGGAAGTTGGCACATTGGCCAACACTTAGCCACATGGCCATGCTTAGGTACGAGGGAACCTGGGGGACTACGTGCTCTGCAAAAATCCAGAGGAGCTCTGAGTCCTACTCCTAAAAGGAAGAAGGGGTAAATGGGAGACAATTCTTCTCTTTGCCATAACTTTAGGTCTGTTAGTGAAACTCACAGGGCATGGAATTTGAGGCTTTAGTAGCATGTTTCCCAAACTTTGCAGCAACTGAACATGTTCTCTCTTCCTCCTGCCTGAAATGCTCCCATCACGAAGCTCCTCATCTTTATCTGGTCACCCTCGTGTGAGGTTTCTGTGCCTGGATCTGAAGCACTCCTGCCACACTCAGGCGTGGTGAACCCAAGGAGGGAGGAGAAGAGGCAGTGGCCTGCAGTGTTCCCCACCCAGCCCTAGCCCTTCTTTCTGTGCCTGTTTCTGGCTTTCTCATTGCTTTTTTCAGGGCAGGTAGCCTCTGACGCCCTGGCAGTGAGAGGAGTTTCCCATAAGCCCACTGGTCTGGGCAGGTCACAGCAGGGCTGGGATAGCATCAGTCTTAACAAGTCAACTCTTCTGATTGTAAACAAGTGCACTTCTAGGGACAGCAGAGGGGAAAAGGGTGTGGATTAGGCCGGAGAGTGTTTCACTGAGGTACTGTGATAATCCTTTAGGAATTCATAGGTGGCAAGCAACTCAATTTAGTTCACTTAAATAGATTTTATTAGGTGGATATCAACGTACTCACAAAGGTTCCCCTCTGCCCTCTTTATGATCATGCCAAAATATGTCACTCAATCACGCTAATTCTTTAGCTTATACTCCGTGGGAAACATCATTTTAAGAGGGAAATGGTATGTTAAATGACCTTCGTTTATTGCTCTATTTGTGTCAAGCCCCAGAGTGATTCACATGCTTATGCAACCATAAAGTAATTGTGATGTCACCACACTGCTGATGTCTGAGGAGTGACCTCTCCTCGACCACTGTCGACATCCATGTTATGGATTCTCAACTTTCCTTTTAGTCTTAATCTTTGATCTCGGGCTAGAAAGTTATTTTGTCATGAAATCAAATGAGAGCCTCAAATTGAATACTTTATCATTTTTGTATTCTAATTTAATAACATAGACATACTTTTTTCTTATCATGAAATAGCTCCTTACGTATTTCTTCAATCCAATGAAGTTCATGAAACAGGCATTGCAAAAAGATTTTTTTAAATTTTCAGTTACTTATATAATATAATGACTTGCTTTCTAAGTAAATGAAGCTTACATTTGATCCTGGTGAATGGACCTAGAGGTTATCATACTAAGTGAAGTCAGACAGAGAAAGATGAATATTATATGATAGCACTTAAATGTGGAATCTAAAAAAAAATACAAAAAATAATACAAGACAGAAACAGACTCACAGACATAGAAAACAAATTTATGGTTACCAAAGGGGAAGGGGGGAGGGATAAATTAAAAGTATGGGATTAACAGATATACACTACTGTATATAAAGTTGATAAACAACAAGGATTTACTGTATAGCACATGGAACTATATTCAATATTTTGTAATAAGATGTAATGGGAAGAATCTGAAAAAGAATATATATATATTTATTAACAAAATCACTTAACACAATACTGTAAATCAACTCTACTTCAATTTAAAAGAATATAGGATTCTAAAGAACACAGTTGAGAAGGAAAATTGTATCATCTGCCACAGTGACCTTGGTTTCCTTCCTCCCGAGCTCAATATTTTTATCAAACATTTGAAAGAAATCTTAAGTGGCCTGATTATTAATTTGGGAATAACACAAAGTTGGGAAGGATGGATTCTGAGAAGTCAGAAACTGGAGTCAAAGTGAGATTGGCAGGCATCTACAATCTATACCGTATAGTTTAACATGGGTAAATTTTTGCCTTTAGTCAGACAAAAGCAAAACAAAACAATCCAAACAACTAAATAAATATAAAAGAATTTGTTTGGGAAAGATAAATGGAAAATAACCAACCAAAAGGCAATATAAGTCAATTGTGACCACCATGCTGCTGCTAAAAATCTTAAGTGGTCTTAGGTTGCACTGAGGGAAAAACGTGGCCAGCACAAGGTGGATGACAGGTCTGTTAACTTTTTTTGGATCATACTGCATTTAGAGACTTTTCTATAATTCTATATGATACATTTTCAGAGGCACAGTGGCAAACTAGAATGTATTCAGAGGAGAATCAGTGTTGAGGGTTTTGGAAATAATCATGTACAAAAACACTTGATGGAACTGGTGACTGTTCTACTGAAAACAGGTGGCTTGAGAACTACTCTCAAATCCTCAGATTAGCTGAGAACGCAGGGCTGACTTTGGGAGAGGGATCCTGTGACAAATAAGAGTACCACCTCCCTGACCTTAAGTGTTCAGAGTTTTATTTATCTGATGAGACTCCTCCTTTTTGGATTCAGAACAAAGGTCTAAACATCCTCTAAAATGACTCCACGAGACTGCTCTCGTCATTCCCACACCCTCTCCTTTCTTTGGTTCCTGATTTGCTTACTCCATCAGAGGTGAAACCTCAGTCATCCAGCCTCAAAACCACAAAGTCCATATATGTAAAAAACAGACAAACACATACATATACACACGGAGTCACCTTCAGCTCATTCTTGGTCCTGAGATACAACCGATTTTGTCCATCACACAGTGGCCTGGCCCAACCCAGGGACATTGACCAGAAACTTGCGGTTTCTATATATGTGGCAATGGTGGATGTGTTATCAAAGGCGTCTGTTAAATGCAAAATAGAGATTCTGCACATAGGAGGGAGGCAAGGGAAATTTTAAGGAGCAGCTCCCCGTTTCTGATTTTCTGACTCTGCATCAGTTTGTACAACCTTGAAAGCTTCCTCCTGGAAAGGGTCTGGCAGACGTTTAAGGGAAATCACATTCCCAAAGCCACGAGTGTATCCCATGATTTGAGTGTAGTTCCTGAGAGCCGGGGGGATGGCTTGGATGATCCCTAGAGTCCTCCCCGGCCGGAGAGATGTGACTTGTGCCTTGTGACGTCCTGGCATGGAGAACAGCTGCAGATTTGACAGGAAATTGTAGAAGATGGGAATTCACCATGAGACGAAATGTCTTTGTTGTTCTCAGCCTCCTGGGTCTTCAGGGCTCAGGGCCAAAATGTTGGAGACTGGGAAACGCAGGGGAATGTCTGTAGCTCCATTTTTTTTTTTCCAGATGGAGACTTAGATAATCAGCTTCTAACATCTGTATTATGAAGAGTTTTCCTCCACTAATCTTGTGGGTTCAGAGTGGAGCCAGAGGTCACCAGGTACTACATTTCTTCCTCTAAGGGCTGAGGTACAGCCCTGGGCATCCAGAAGAGCAGAGAGTTGGCTTCAGGGACATCTGAAGTTCTCTCCCTCGCCTTTATAGGTGGTCTACCTGGAGCAGCTCAGCCAGGAAGTTAGCTTTTTAATAGGGCTGGTGAACTGGGGGCCGGCTTCCACATCTCCCTAAGGGCCTGCAGACGTTTAAGGAAAATCACATCCCCAAAGCTGCTAGAAGGCCTGGCAGGAAACTCTGGGAGCTGGGGACATGGGTGATCGCTTATTCTTGCTTCCTGTCCACCCAGTTCATAGTTCTGGGATGTAGGGTCCAAGTTGTGGAGTCTGAGGACTCCTGGGTAACATTGTGGAGTGTGGGGAATCCTGGGTAACGCTGTGGAGTCTGGGGAATCCTGGGTAATGTGGAGTCTGGGGAATCCTGTATAATGTTGTGGAGTCTGGGGACTCCTGGCTAGCGTTGTGAAGTCTGGAGAATTCTGGATAATGTTGCAGAACACAAACTGCTACGTCCTCCTCTTCCCGCCTCCGATTTCTGCTTCCGATTACCACGTTTCGAGAACCTCTCCCCAGCTGGTGTGGGGAGTCTTCAGGGACACTCCTCCACTCAGCCCCATCCCACTGCTGACAGTGTGCTTTTCAGGACCTGTCAGGAAGGGCAGGTAAAGCCCTCGGACCCCTTGGCTCTGGGGAGTCTGATTGGAACAGCAGGCCAGTCACACCAGAAGGTCCTGATGACCCCTTACGGGATGTTCACAAGGTCACGTCTCCTTCTTGGAGGTCCTTCCCACTGCATCTGGTGACAGGGCTGGCTGTTCACTGGTGGGAAATTCTTGGTGGGACCGGAAGTCAATTTTTCCCTCTGTTATGTTGCCAGAGTCCTCTTTCTATCCAGCATTATGGGCTCTGGCTTTTGTGGGGGGTTTTTTTGTTTGTTTGTTTTGGCTTTTTGTTTGTTTTTTTGCCATTTCTACTGTTTGATCAGAAAAAAAAAATTTAACATATCTATTAATAACATTGTTTCAGTTTCTAGTTTCTAACAGAGACAGATGTTATTGGTGCCCTGTTCATATTGGCATGCATGTCAACCCTATTTTTTTAAAGCTTTTTTGATATGTAGTTGCTATTTTAAAGAAACTGCATATATTCAATGTATATAATTGAGGGGTATGAATATATACATACACCTGTGAAATCGTCACCACAGTCGAGATAATAAACATTCCGTCACCTCCAGAAGTTTCCTCCTATAGGGATTCTGACTTTGGATTAGGACTCTTATGGCAATAATAATAATAATTATTATTATTATACATAATAATAACAATTATTATTATGTATTGTGTGCTTGCCTGGGACCAGTGAGTGGGCTAAGTGTCTGTTGTGATTATCCTCACAACGATGCTGTGAGTAACATGCTATGAAATAGCCTCAGTTTTCTGACACAAAAGCTGAGGCTTAGGTAGGTAGGGCAAGGCACTTTTCTAGAGTCACATAGCCACAAAATAACAAAGCAAAGAAGGGCCAGGTTATCTTCCTTTTAATTATTCTTCCACCAAAAAAACCAGAAAACAAAACCCCTGTTCTCCTGATCTTGCCTCTAAGGCTCAGCTCTGAACACACTAGCTATGATGAACTCTCCTACACAAGCTCCTTGAAATTTTGAGAAGCAGAAGAGGATAATTTTTTCTTAAGCAACTTAAAAAATATCCCTCATCTCATAATTTGTTGAAGAAAAGGTAAGATATTCAGCAAGTTAGAAGAAAGGAAGGAAGGGAAGGAGGGAGGAAGAAAGAAAGAAAAGACTTCAACACTGTATCACTAATATTTTGCAGGGTTTTTTGCTGCGGATTTATCTAAGGCCTAATGTTTGAAAGATAAAGATTCAAGCAAAAATGTAAAAACTTGAAACTCAAATAGCTTCCCTAACCTGGCTGAGCGTGGATAGCTTGTTTAGAAATTCCAGTGGGGGCAAAGGTCAACAGGTTATAAAGGACGAAGATTAGAAAATGTGTGTGAAATAGAAAGGAAAGGAGGGTCAGGATTTGGAATTCTGCAGGCTGGTCTTCTCCGGCTCAGGACTGAGGGTGGTAGAATGTGCTGGAAGCGGAGGGTGGCTCTGGAATGCAGGTAGGGTCCCGCAGCTGGAGGCTACCTCGGAGCCCCTTCCTAGGGTTTTCAGGGTCTTGGAGTTCTGATTAGGTCACCTGGGCAAAAATAGGGGATATGGGTTGTGTTTCTGCCAGTGACAGAGGGAAGAGTAATTTAGAAAGTTTGAAAGAGTGTAATTAGGGGAGAAAAGTCAAGATAGAAGAGAAAATCTTGATAGTAAGTCATTGGCCTCCAGCCTTTCCACAATCGTCCTTAGCAGCACATTGTGGGGGTGAGAGGAGAGAGGAGCTGGTAGGACAGTTGTGGGCTTTCTTCTTTCTTACATATTTTGCTCAATATCCCTTGTCTGAGAAATTTTCACATCCCAGTGTAGACCTTAATAGACAGATCATTTTAGCATTTGATTATCTCCTATAATTTGTGTTATAAAATTTCCCGTGGAAGACAGGAAAATCCATTTCTTCAATTTTCAGTAAATCTAAATTCACTTGCACCTAAAAACAATTTTTGAGAGCTCTTCTGTTTCCACCACTATGATAGAAACTTGCGCAGGATTCTAAGAAAGCATACAACTTAATTTTGACTTCAAAAGAGATAATTAAGGATACAAGACGTAGATACATAAAACAATAACGGGAAGTGTTCTAAGTCTCATAATTGCCAAGAATGGTTGTGTTACAGCCAAGAGACATTTTGTGTCAGGACGTCGAGTTTGACGATTCCATGACCCATGTTTTTCAAACTGTGGGGCCCAACCCCTTTGGTGGGTGGTAAAACTGAGTGGATTGTGTCCCCCACTTAAAAAATATAGTAGAAAATGCCGTCACCTGCATGTTGGAAGCTTATGCATTTCATGAGCACTTTTTAAAGTTAAAAACACACACACTCAAGTGTATGTGATGGGTTTCATAATAAAATGTATTTCTTCTCACGAATTCAATCAAATGAGTTTCAAAGATGCCTTATGTGCCAAAGTAATCTCCAACCTAGATCTTTATTACCATTTATTAAATGCCTAAAATTTTCCAGGCCCATTAATAATAATACTTAAGAAAACTTTTCAGAAAATGGCAATGACAGCAATCCTGGTATGTGAGTCAGCATCGCTCACTGTCCACGATGACACCAGCCAACATGTACTGAACGTTATTAGCGTGTTGGGAACTGGGCTAAATATTTTTCATACATTATCTAATCTACTTCTCATAACAACTGTATGAAGAGGCTACTATTATTCTTCCTGTTTTTCAGATGATAAAGCAGAGGTTTCAACAGCTACAGCAGCATGCCCTGGGTCACTCTGAGACCTCTGCCTATCTGAGTCCAGAGACAAAGCATTGCACCACCATACTGCACTGGTGTTTTCGAGAACAGATCCCTCATGGAAAGCTCTGTGATTTGTTAAAACCTTCTTTTGTGTTGTAACTCTTCCAGAATGTTCCTCAGTTAGCCCTAGGGATAATCCAGTCCCCTTTGGTCCCTACAGAAGGCTGATAAAGGGAGTTTCTATGGTTCTGGGTGTGCAGGGTGGGGTGATACTGGAGGAAGTTGGTTTCTGATCTGATTCTAAGAAACCTGTTCTGACCTCCTCCCACGGACTCTGTCCTAACTGGCCCAGAGGCTGAGCTTCTGGGGCAAACCTGCCTCCTCCCTCAACAGTGGGCATTCTCCTCATTCCTCCGTCTGCCCAGAACGCAGTTCCTTCCCCACCAGAAAACAACTGCAGCAGGACCTACGAGGGATCCTCAGTGTGGGAGTCCTTAGAACAAGAATGAATCTCGCTAGGTCAGACATCAGCAAACTTTTTCAACAAAGGACCAGATAGCAAATATTTGGGAACCATATAGTCTTTGCCACAACTCTTCAATTTAGCCATTTAAGTGAGTGGACAATACCTAAATGAATGTGGCTGGATTTGGCCTGTGGGCTGTGGTTTGCCGTTCCCTGTTCGAGAGCCAGAAACTGCATCTTCTCTAATGGCCTGTTCAGGGAAAGGAAGGCACAACTTCTCTCTCTCTTTCTCTCTTTCTTTCTTTCCTTCCCTCCTTCTCTCTCCCCTTTTTCCTCCCCTCTTCCTCCCCCTCTTCCTCCCTCTCCCTTCTCTTTCTTTTTTGTATTAACAACCTCCTGCTACTTTCTAAGACGATACATCCTAGGAGGCAGAGGGTCCTTTTCCACCTAAGTATCAGCTTGAAGGGATGGAAGGTGAACTCAATTGCTCTGTCTAGGAAAGGAAACCCGGCGAAGCTGAGAGGAAGATCTGGGCGTGGGGAGGCTGGTGCCAAGGGAAACGTGTCAGAAGGAAGGCTAGGGTTGCGGTGGGGACAATGGTGGTGAGAGCTGTGGGGGAGCAAGGTGACAAGCCTCTTCCATCTCCTCTTTGGAATCTTCAGCAACATCTTCAGGAACATCTTCAGCCTAATACATTGTGGGGCTGAGTTTTTATTCTTTGGGTAGATAAAGAAGCAAGATGGCCCAGGGTGAAGTTGGATCTCCCCACCATGACACAGTCAGTATGTGCTTTATTCTCTTTCCCTTTCACAAGCACACACTTCCTCAAACATACATTGAATATATACGTTATCTGTATTTATGGAAATGTTTTCCTTATATAGATACATAATGTACAACAAAACACACCAACATCTTAACAGTTGTTTAATTCCACATGGTGGAAGTACCAGTCATTTTTATTTTTAATGCTCATTTTTTTTTTGTATTTTCTGAATCAAAGGAACATGTATTAATTTTACCCCCAGAAAAAAATTAAAGCAAATAGCCCTTTATCAGTTATTTTCATCTAGGTGTTTATGTAAAGGGAGAAGAAAGGGAGAAAGACTTTTGAGGACACTGAGTACTTGACAGGAACTGAAGCAGATGCTGGAAGACAATGCTGGGGTCCCAGATCTCCCATACTCTGTCTTCACTGAGGATGGTTGGACAAGAACATCAGAAAAGCATAAATATATCATTGCACTTCCTTTCTGAGATCCCTCAGGGGAAAGGCATGGAGAGAGGGTTGGAGTGTTGGATGATGAGACACTTTCCCACGTTCTGGGTTCAGAGAGGAGAGGTTGCTTTAAACATTAGAAAGTTGTGATGGGGGGAGGGATAAATTGGGAGCGTGGGATTAGCAGATACAAACTACTTACAGGATAGATCAACACCAAGGACCTACCCTATAGCGCGGAGAACTATATTCAGTACCTTGTAATAACCTATAATAATATATGTATGTATAACTGAATCATTGAGCTGTACACCAGAAACTAACACAATATTGTAAATTAACTAAACTTCAATAAAAAAAGAAGGTGGGGAAGTGGATATTTAAAATGAGTTCCTTCTGCATTTTGTTTTCCCTCAGAATACTATAATCATACTTCTACGTCCCCCCACCTACGCTGATTCCAGGCAGGCTAATTCTCTAAACCTCAAATTGACATTATATTATAGAGACTTTGTTTCAGGTGGTTTTTGTTTGTTTTTTTGAGGAGAGGTGAAGATGTTAAATGAGAAGAAATAAGGAGAAAAGCAGAGGACAGACAGAGGGCCTGGGGCCCTTCGTGCAGAACAACGAACACTTAGGAAGTACTTCCTCGAGGGGTGATGGCAGATCAGAGAACAAGGCTGAACCCTGCCCTTCAGGATCCCTAACACAACAGTTCTCATCCTGGAGGACATTAGAATCACCCGGGGGCCAGTTGAAAAATGCCACGTCAGAGCCCCACCCCAGACCACCCAATCAGAATCTCAGGCGTAGGATCTGAGCATCAGTGTTAAATCATGCAAGATGGCTCTGATACGCAGCAAAGATGGAGAACAATAATTTAAAAGCAGATGGAGAGCGTCCACGTGGTGGCAACTCCAGGTGCTCTGAGAGGCATGCGAGGGTCCGGGTGGTTCACGGCAGAGGAGGAAGAGATCAGGTTTCCCTCGGGAGGTGGTGTTCTGTGAACGAGTCACAGAGGAAGGGACTTAAGCTCCATCTTAAAGGACAAGGAGAAGTTTACCAAGTCGGACAAAGGAGACGGGGTGGGGTACATTCCATGCTGGGAAATCACCCAATGCCAAGGCACAGAGGGATGACGCGTAGGGGACACCCTGGAGCTGCCTAGGGAGGGCCAGGCTGTGTGTTCGTTTGCTAGGCTGCTGAGACACAACAACACGCACGGGTGACTTAGTCATCAGAAAAGTATTGTTTCAAAGGCAGTGAGCCCGCCGCGTGGATGAAGGCAGAGGCAGACATGAGAAGGAGCCCTGGGTAGTGACCTGTTTTTCTAGCACTCCAGATGTAAGATGCAGGCAATGAAAGGAAGACTTCACAAAGGGATACTTGATACAACTTGGGGACCAACTGATACGCCGGGTGGGAGTGGGAAAGGGGGACGGGTCAGAAGGTAGCTCAGAGGGAGACAGCAGAAGTGGAGGGGCCCATCTTCCAGGGGGAAGAGTGAGTTCAGTGTCAGGTTTGCTGGGAACGAGGTGATGGAGGACATCCCAATGGGAACATCAGCAGAGCCCCCGCCGCACCTGAAGCTGGCCGGTCCGGCCGAAATCAGTCTGTTTGTGAGAATGGAGGCATGTGTTGGTTCTTCTTAGACTTTTTTTTTTGCCTCCTTTGGCCCTAAAGCTGGTTCCCTTCCCTGCTGCCTTTTGTCACCTGATGTTTACTCAGAGAAACACAAATGGCTAAATGCAAGCAAGCAGTTTGGGCTAGATTGACTTCTCAGTAATTAAACCAAACGGTCGCTCTCAGGATGTTATTTACTCCTCCTCAGCCACCGCGGCACCGCAGACGAACTTCTCCCACGGCAATGGGCCCCTTTGCCAATGCATCCAGGCTTTTCCCTTGGCGATGGAGATTTTCCTGTTGTGGCGTGAAAGGAAGGCATTGTCAGTTTTATTACGATTCTGAATGGAAATGTTTTGAATCATTTGTTTGATGACTCCTCCTCTAGAACTGGGTGGAGTGATGACTAAGTGAGGAGAGGACCTTCCAGGGCATGCCAGGTCTCCTCCTAGTCCTGGGAGAACATTTTTTCTTGAACAGCAAATACATCCCTTGACCAATTCCAGACAGCCAGGGGGTCAGTCATTCCACGTTCCACTGCTTGAATTTTGGTACTTGAGATATAAACATGAACTCAGAGAAGAACGGACCCACATCTTATGGACCGAAGTGACCTAATGTGCCTGGGTCATCTTCGAGTTGGTGACCAAAGAAATAAGACTAGAACTTCATGGGCTTAAACTTAATCCAAGATGCCCTGCTTTATACGTAAATGTATGCACTCAGTATATTATGGCAGATGTCGGGTATTCTGCTAAACCCTGGTTGGAGTGTAGTTTTCCTCTTGACATTTCATACATCCTCACTGTATAATGCAAGGAAGTGTCTCAGCTGCGGCTAAGAGACTGGAGCTGGGGTAACTGAATCAGGCTGTTTTAGGGTACAAGTACTTCCAAGGACCAGAAATAATAGTTCATTTTAAAAAACTTGAACTCCATTTCTCCCATTTTCCCATTTCTCCTAGACAGTGGCTGGTTTCACTCCTCTGTATCAGTCCAGCAAGAACCAAGCTATGAAAGAGATTAGACCTAGTTGTGACCCTAAGGACAACATCCCACATAAATGTTTATATATATATACACGTATAAACATTTATACATATATATATATACATGATATGATGTATGAGGTTGTAGGAGGAGTACAGGGAAATGTTATTTCTGAATTCTGAGGTTAGAAGGAAGCTGAGGGACCCGTGGCATCCATCCCCTGTCCTCGGGCAGCAGTATATGTAAATTAAGTAAATCGTGCTAACTGGAGAGATTGCAAGGCCTGGGGGTTCTCTGACCTCTTCAGAAGAGCATTTCAGGTAACCTTCATCACCATTTTTTTCTCCTTTATCCATTCTAAGTCTCTTCCCTGACTGGAGCTGCATATTCTCCAAAAAGTAACAAATATTCAAAAAAGGGAGAGCCAGTCATTCACCACACTTATTTTCTAAGTTAAATAGCACAACTTTCTTACTCTTTTCTTCAAAGCTTTAAAACTATTTTTAGACATCTGATGAATGATTAGATTATTGCTAATTCCTAGGACTTTCTCATTTTATGACACCTCTCAATTGTGAAGATGCTTTTTGGTTATGTCCTACGTAACTCAGGGCAGAAACATATATTTGTGTAAAAGCCCTGAGTGACCCTTCACCTACCCAGAGAGCTCTTTTTTGGCCACTTGACCTTCAGGATTCAGCATCTCGACAACAGCAAGCCAAAATCAGCAAAGGAGGGGAACAGAAAAACTGCAAAAATCAGACAACAGACCAATCCAATGCACTGGGCTGGGCCAGTTATAAAGGACCAAACAACTCTATACATCTTCTTGGCTCCTGGGCAGTCAGTGGTTTAAAATACCTGAAAATCAATCATTGGTCTTCATAATGATGACCGCGGGTCATTTAGAAAAGATGCTCTAAAGGATATCAGCAGTAGAAACCGCTTCAAGAGTTGGAGAAGTGTGTCTCTTGCTCTAGAATGTTTCCCAACCAAATTTATTCCAGTCAAGTTAGTGCTGGCATGAAAAGAGGCCAGTTAGCTAGAGATTTTACTGGTGTCTACTGTCAGAAAAATGGAAGCTGAGAGATTTTTCTCTTAGCAACTCAAAAAAATAAGGAAAGTAGGGAACAAAGAGGAAGGATGAGTCCCTTTAGGGAATTAGGAACCACCTGAATCCTGAGGACCAGGTAGGATTGGTTGGGGGTAGGAAAGATGTGCCTGAGTACGGGTTTTTATGTTACATAGAAACTTATTTCGAGTACTCAGTTTGGAAATGTATAGCACCGTCTGCATCAAAAGTAGCACCACGAGTTGTGTGCTCGGAATGCGTGTGACAGCGCGGAATAGGGGGCAGCTAAAATTGGGCTTCCGACTCAAAAGTACCTCCCTGCGGCCTTGATTGAAGTCTACAGTAGCTTCCTGGCTTTCAGCATAAGCCACCCTGTCTGGTATCACATACATCATGCTTCGAAGGACGGAAAACGCCAGAAAGTCACTAGTTTGAAATTGTACCTACATTCGGCAACTGCCTCCGCTTTAATGATGAATTCATCTTTATCAGGATCACTTTCTGTTTGTTTGAATCTTAATCAAACACGGAGCTTAGGTCATACCCTCCTCGAGATCACAAACTGGAATGAATCTAAACCCTGCAAATTTCCATAGAAGTTCTTAATCAATTACTAATGCAATGTTCACTTAACAAATACTTTTTGAGTGCCACTTCTGTGCCGGGCAATGCTCTAGACATGAAAAAAAAAAGGACCAAAATTCCTACCCGGATAGAGATTACCTTTGTGGAGGATACATACATAGTTTCTGTATGTGCTGTACTTTTTATCACCAAAATGGAATCGAAGAGGGTGAAATGGGAAGCAAAAAACAAAAAACACTGATGAGGAAAGAGAGCCCAGGTGCAGTAGCTGCCTGAGCAGCGAGCTCCTCCCAGATCTGGCTGTGCCGCAGAATTATCAGGGGAGCCCTTAGAAGTGCCGGCTCACCGAAGATGCCTGTGAACGAGTCCTCTAGCTTGGAGATCCAAGAATCTGCATTTTCCAAAAGCTCCCTGAGCAATTCTGATGTGGCCGGCCCAGAATGGTTCCCCAACTTTTGTTTGGAAATCACTGAGCTACATGCTCTCTTGATGTTTGTATCTGTCGGCGTTCCAGCAGGGAACAAAAGGCACATTCAGTGGGATAAATGCAGGAGAGTTTACAAAGGGATCATGTACGAATGTGTGGTCAGACTGTTGGGAAATCCCTAAAGGATGGCTGGTCACGGGGTGGCGGGGGGGCAACTGTTACCATCCCTAAGCCTGAAGGAGAGAGAGGGGTGGCGCCCCCTGAAACTGGAAGCAGAGAGGGCTGGGCGGACAGGACCTCTTGACAGGAGCTGTGACCTTCAGTTGAGAGAAGCAGCCAACTGGTTTGAGCCAAATCCAAGTGGAATCTAGAAGGCCCGGAAGTCCACTGATACAGACCACCCAGGCCAGCCTCCGAGGGCATGAGGAGGGATGGAGAAAAGGGAGGAGGGAGTAACTGAAGGGGAAGATGAAGATATTCAACCCAAGGCCTTTTGCAGCTGTGGAAACGTGTGCAAACACAATGGTACCCAAGTCAGCCTAAAGCTACACTCCTCACATTTCATGGCAAAATTGTTCTCACGAGCGGTCCAACTCTTAGTCCCTGATTAACTCTTCTTGGTACCTCCAGAGACAATAAAATGCTAGGTTTTTGTTCATGCTTTTGTTTTGTTTTTTGATAGCAGGTAATATTTATCAAATAATCATTTTAGTCTATGTACTGTGATAGTTCTTGTTAAATTAAAGAACAGCACTTCAAAGTAGGAATTATTATTTTACTGAAAAGGAAATTAATGCACAGAAAAGTTAAGGCGTTGATCAGGGGTCACCCAGCGTGGAAGCATAAAGCCGTGATTTGAGGTCGGATCTATCTTATATCAATGCCTGTGCTGTTAACCTTTATGCCGTTTTGTTAAGCTTCTCCAGGAAAATGTGAAGCCCAGTTACTCCCAGTAACTCTCAAGGCTATGCTCTGGGCAATTTTGTCAAGAACAAGAAACTGCAATTCCTTGAATTTTTTTTGATACAGTCGTGTATTCATTTGTTTACTTATCAAATATTTGTGTTTGTTGCATAGTACACATCTTCCCGTTCATCCTCAGGAAGCAACTTGGGCCTTGCAGGTTGACTATCATTTTACACAGTCCTGGTTCAGGGCTGAAGCACTAAGTTGCTACATTTTCTCTGTGCTCTGCTGGTTCTTCCGTGTTCAGAACAGAGCTGGGATGACCAGCTGTTCCGACGTGTCCTGGGTTGAGGGGTTTCCAGGATGTGAAATGTCCAGTGTTAAAATTGGGACAGGGCCAGCTATACCAGATTGGTTGGTAAAGGCCAGGTTTTTTTTGTTTTGTTTTGTTTTGTTAAGATTGCTTCAGTTTGGTAATGAGAGCCTCAATAAATTTTAAAAACAGATTTAAAAAATTTTAAGTCTAATTTTCTTCATATCTTCCCCCTGGTGAGGCCTTGGTTGGATCTACCCTGGCAGTATCCTAAGACTAGGCTTTGGCCCTTGCTGAGGACCAATAAGCTGAGGCATAGAGGCTACATGACAGGATAGGGAATTCAAAGGCGGTTCAGCCCAAACGCGTCATCTTGGCGGCCAAAGACGGCAAGTGATGAAGGATGTGGATCGTCCTCGATGTAGCCCGGATCCCCATCCCTCGCAGTTTCGGTCCCAGACACGTGGTCCTTGGCTCCAAATGCACAGAGGTTATTGCATGATGCTGCCACTGTTTGTCTGCCTTGGCAGACAGAGACATCACTGAGGACAAGGGCTTGGCCATCTCAGGCCCTAGAACTGGGCCTTGTTCCGTAGCAGTGGCTTGGTGACCCGTTGAGGGAGCATCTGGGATCCAGGCGAAGTGTATTTACTCTAGATTTGTTTCTGAACTTCCTCTCCTCATCACGAAACTTGGCTTTGGCCTATTCCTTGAAGCATATAAGGCACTTGAGGTGGGGATAGGGGGACAGGGTGCCTCACACCA
Organism: Camelus ferus; assembly: GCF_009834535.1. Lineage (NCBI taxonomy): Eukaryota > Metazoa > Chordata > Mammalia > Artiodactyla > Camelidae > Camelus > Camelus ferus. The sequence goes on along the minus strand of NC_045715.1, from coordinate 32,052,534 downwards.
TCAGAGAATGGCCTGCTAAGTAAGTTTCCAACCTCATTCCCTAAAGACTGGTCTGTCCTGGGGACTCTGCCAACTCCCCAACTCCACAGGAGCCAGGGGACAAAAATGAAGACAGCCCCAGGGCCTCTAGGTTAGCTGACTTTCTGATTCTCACACGGCCTTCACTCTGCCTTGTTGTTTGTGGGACGCCAGACAAATGAAAAAAGTTTATTTTTTAAAGGGGGTTTAAAGGTTGGGTTCGAGTAAGTGATGGCAGCGTCTGCAGGAAAACTTAGGAATCCACCATCCTGTCTGGTATTATTACAGGTAGAGAGAAGGGTTGAGGAGAAGGAACTCACACATACATACAGCACTTGTCCTGTGCCAGGCATAGCTTCTGTGTCCAAATGAATTTATTCCATGCCAGAATATTCCAAGGTGATTGTTTCCATGTACAGGTCAGGCTGAGATTGGTAAATTGGTTGTACAACTTACCCAAGGTCCTACAGCTGATAAGAGGCAGAGGTGGGGCCTGAAAGCAGGTCTCCTAAACTCTAAAACCTCCATCCTCTGCAAACACTAGTCCTGAAGCAGCACGGCTGCCTCCTGGTGGCCCTGAAAATCTCCAGACGGGCTCCGGGGCCACCAGGTTTCTTCCAATCTCTTATGTTACCCAGATACTAAAGGTGACCAGGAAATGTTGGGTTATTTTCAGAGAAAGCCGACTAGATGCCTGGGGAGGTGAGGGGCCCTCCCTGAAAGGAAGACACGGAGAGTAGCAAAAACCATGGCTTTAGGACTTCCTTATATTATTTGGGGGAAGACACCCCATTTGCAAGTGCGAATAAAGCCTCTCTTTCAATGTCACCTGTATCCATTATTCAGAGAATTAACAAGTCTGGCTCTCCCTTCCCTGTAGGGTGAACAGCTGGCCTTCTGCAGGGCCTGACCCCATGTGCGGCTTTTCGTCTTTTGAATATCAGTGCCCTCTGGAGGTCGAAGTCAGACAAGCAAAGGCGAGAGAGAGGACACACAGTTTTCTGCCTCTGCTTCTTACTGGAGTCCCTGCCTCCAAGTGTATTAGAACAAGGGCTCTGGGGGACTTTGGAGGGACCTTTTTCCTAGTGCGATGCCAAGCATGAAATATCATAGAACCACTGGGCTGCTGATGAGGAAATCAGGTGCTTCCTCGAATCCAGGTCCAAGCCTCTGCTTGGTTCCCCATGGTGGACCTTCCTGCGTGTTCTCTCCTGTCTCAAGGCAAGGGGGCCCTAGCAGCAACCCTTCACCCACGGGAGAGGGGTTCCCAATGAAAAGGCAGCGTCGCTACACACAGTGTGTACACACGGAGGGTCACTGTGTCTTTTTTTTTTTTTGTTAAGATACAAGAAAGCCCAGAGAACAGATGTCGATTCACTCTGTGGCTGGAGTAACAATCCTGGTGACTACTCTGTGCCTTTTCCCTGCGGCCGAGCCTTGACTTGGTGACTGAAGCATTATGAGGTTCCCACGTGCATCCTCTCGGCCCAGATTGTCACTGAGCTCACTGGTGCAGCTTGCAGCCACTTGCGCCTGTGTCCATCGCCCACTGGCTTACTCTGGAGGCAGGAAAGCACTCCGGCCACGTGCAAAGCGAGCCAGAAGTGCCAGGAAATTGCTGTCACCTCCCCAGGAGACTTTAGCAGTTAACTGTAGGAAATTCAGTATATCATCTGCAGAACATTAGGAGAATGCGAGACCTAGTACATCTGTAAGATCGTGCTCAGAGGCGACGTTTAGAAGGCTGTTCCTTCAGAATGCCCACAAGTATCTTAAAGGCAAAGACTGGGCCAGTATTAGGATTCCAAAATCCAATGCCAGTTTCAGTCAATAATTCGCTACAAATCACTGCTGTGGTGCTGAGCAAGATGGTATGGCATTCATTGGACTCTGTGCTCAGTCTGAAGAGATTCCAGCCTGGTAGGTTTAGCAGACTGTGTCCTCTTCCATTCAATCCTGGTACCTTGGAATAGGTTCTGTATAGCTGGGCCAGGAATTCAGGATTGGCTTCCTTGGGTGGTGGCTCAGGTTCTGTCATGAGGTGTTAGTCGGATGTTGGCTAGGGCTGCAGTCGTGGGAAGGCGTGACTGAGGCTGAAGATCCACTTCCAAGGTTGCTTCCTTGCGTGTCTGGCTAGAGGGGTAGTGCCCCGATGACCCCGCTGCCCCTCAGGTGAGCCTCTCTGCAGAGCTGCTTGAGCATCCTTATGGCACGGTGGCTCACTACGCCGGAGTGAGCAATCCAAGGGGCCAAGGTCAAGCTGTAACGCTTCTGATCCAGCCTCTGAAGTCATGTACTGCCATTTCTGCTTTATTTAGTCATTCACACAAATCAGTCCTATTCAGTGTGGAGGGGGCCCCGCTAGCAGGAGGTGGTCATCTTGGAGGCTGGTCTCTGTGGGTTTCTAGGGACAAGTTCATTCCACATAAGGTTTTATGGGAGAAACACATGGAACGACAACAGATTCAAATTATACCAGAAAGTGCCTGCTGACGGGACAAGCAGAAACATTAAAAATGTCTTTCCTATTTTGTAATTTCCCATAATGTGATCTATGACAACGGGTAACAGTCTATAACCTTTCTGTCAAACATCCCACAACCCACAGTAGAGCTCTGCCCTGATATCAAGGTGGAGACCCCGTTGAAATGTGTGAACTGAGTCACACTGAAGCAAGACAGAGTTTTGCTTTTTTTAAATCAAATTAAATTAAAAATTTTTAAATGACAGTATAATTGACTTACAATGCTGTGTTAGCTTCTGGTGCACAGCATCATGATGCAGTTATATATATATATATATGTTCTTTATCATACTCTTTCCCATTATAGGTTATTATAAGATGTTGAATATAGTTCCCTGTGTTATTCAGTGGGACCTTGTTGTTTATCTATTTTATGTACAGTAGTGTGTATCTGCGGATCCCAAACTCTTAATTTGAGAGTTTTGCTTTTGATGTGGAAGAGTCAGCTCTCAGATGACTGGTTTTCCTCTAAAACCTTAAAATCCATGAATTCTCAGAGATGTAAATTGGAACCTTGAGCCCCAGAGTCAGGCCGGGGCATGGAGTGGGTACTGCTACTTGCAGGCGTTTTCTGGGCCAGGCTGTGGCTGCACAGTGGGGCCCTTTGTTGTGCTCCAGGCAAGGAGGGGTCCCTGGCCTGACTGCCTCAGGGCTCGTTTCCCGAGCGGGAAGTTTCTACCACCTGGTGGACACATGTCTCCAAAACAAACAGGTCTCGTGCTTCCCTGTGTAAGCCCTTGTGCTGCGGCCGGAGCGGGCAACAGAGATGAACCACGGATGTATCCTCAGTGGTGGCAAATACCTGTGCTCCTCAGAAGTTTTTACGCTAAGTCCCTGTTACCAGAAGTCAAGTCCCTGCTGCAGGAATGAGGGGAAAAGAACCCCAAAATCTGAGGAGGCAGCACTGAAAGAAACCAGGGAACAGGAAATGGCAGTAATTGGCATGCTGAGCTTAATTTCTCGGCCATCGGCGTAGCCTGGGAACATTGCTCTTATCTTATGGGAAGTGGTCCTTTTAGCCATTGAAAAATAAAATAAAATAACAGCTATGGCATGTTCAAAAGTAACAATGCTATGGTATGTTTGTTTCATGATGGAATATGTTAAAACACATTCTTTTGGCTTTCTCACAATAACTTTTGGGGTTGGTATGACTTGCCTCAGGCCACTCGAACTAAAATGACAAACCCTCCCTCTTTCCCCATCCTGCTTTGGTTATTTTTTCCATAGAGCTTATTGCTGTCTGGCATTATATCCCACATCGCCATATTTGTTTATTTTCTTATTACCTAGCTCCCCGTCTAAAAGGTAAGGCCCATGAGGCAGGGACTGGGTTTGTTTTGCTCTTTGCCACATTCCCAGAGCCTTGTAAATGTTCCCTGTAGAACGGCTGACAGTAACTTTTGCACTGAGTCAGCTAGGAGAGCATAAAGAACTTGACACAGGCCTTCTGAGTCTAAATTTGATGCCCTTTCCATCGTATTGTCCTGCCTCTCTGTTTTCTGTATCAAGTGCCAAAAGCCCAAGTTTAAGGAAACTGAAGCCAACAGGGTTGTGAAGCTGGATGATGGAAGAGCTGACACCGAAACCCAGGGTTTTGCAGCCACTGTGGAAAACGGTATGGAGATTCTTCAAAAGACTGAAAATAGACTTACCATGTGATCCAGCAATCCCACTCCTGGGCACATATCTGGAGGAAACTCTAATTCAAAAAGATACATGCACTCCAATGTTCACAGCAGCACTATTTACAATAGCCAAGACATGGAAGCAGCCTAAATGTCCATCAGTGGGTGACTGGATGTGGCATGTCTATACAATGGGATACTACTCACCCATAAAAAATAATAGAATAATGCCATTTGCAGCAACATGGATGGACCTGGAGATCATCATACTAAATAAAGTAAGCCAGAAAGAGAAAAAAAAATACCATATAACACCACTTATATGTGGAATCTAAAAAAAAAAAAAAAAAAAAAAAAGACAAACAAACTTATTTACAAAACAGAAAGAGACTCACAGACATAGAAAACAAACTTATGGTTACCAGGAGGGGAAGGAGGTGGGAAGGGATAAATTGGGAGTTCGAGATTTGCAGATACTAACTACTATATATAAAACAAATAAATAGCAAGTTAGTACTGCATGGCACAGGGAACTATATTCAATATCTTGTAGTAACTTATAGTTAAAAAGAACATGAAAACGAATACATGTATATTCCTGTATGATTGAAGTATTGTGCTGTACACCAGAAATTGACACAACATTGTAAACTGACTATACTTCAATAATAATATATTAAAAAAAAAAAACCCAGGGCTTCTGGAATTTAGTTCCTCAGCGTTGTTCTGGCCGCCATGGGCAAGCTAAGCACTCTGCCCCAGGATATGAAGTTAAGACTTAGGTTGGAAACCAATCTCTTGCTTTTTCTGTGGTGACTGATTAGCCTTTTGGTTCATGGGTCTGGAAATGCGCTTTGGGTGTAACTCACCTCTATTATCAAAATGGTCTATAAGGAAATAGCTTGAACACAGTTATGCATGGCTGCTCAGATGTCCGTATTAAGTTTCTGCGTGGGAAGAGCTTATGTCCAAAGCTCTGAGCAAAACATCTGAATGAGCACTGGGGTAAAGCCCCATGGAAATTCCGAAGAGGGCATGTTTGCCTTGATGATGTATTTTCAGAGTCACCGGATAATTTCTTACCCATCTTCGGCTTGACCTAGGTTTACGTCTTTGCCTCTCTGCCTTTGTCCCTCCTGAGAGCTGAAAGTAGCAGACAGGACTGAACATGCCCAGTAAACCACACGGAAGCTTTGGTTGCCAAGCTGGGGAAGCTGCAGCCACCACTCCCTCATGGCCGTGTGCCTGGAGAGCCAAGAACAACCAAAATACATCAAGCTGGGAGCCGACCCTCGCAAGCCAGCAGCTTGGTCCAGCTTATATCACTGCAACAGCTTGTTGGAGGAGTCCGGTTCTATTGAGAAGAAACACATGTTTATACCCAAATGACTCAGTTCAGCGTGTACCTTCTGAAAACAGAATTGGACCTCATGAAGCCTTGGCCCTCATTTGGTGGATTTGTTATCCAGGACCCACCTTGCCCATCGCTGCTGTGGTGAACTGCCTTTCCAAGTCCTCCCTCTGCATTGCATCTCAAGGGTAGACAAAAACAGCACTGCTTGAGAAACAGCTTGAGAGCTACAACAGTTAGGCAGGAAATAATGTATTTTTTTTTGGTCCCTGAATACACCGCAGCAAGTGGTTGCACTGTGTAGATTCTCCCAACAACTTGCCATATTTCCGTGTTATTTTTTTTCCTTTGAATAAATAACATAAAGAGAAAAGAATCAATGGGAAGATCATGAGTCTTGGGAAGTGGGTTCAAATCCCAGATCTGCTACTTATTGGCTAAAAGCCCTTGAGGGAGTGGGCTAACTTCTCCAAATCTCCCTTTTTGTTTTGTTTTCCATTGTAAGTCAGGTTCAGTCACAACTATCTTGCCGGGTTGCTGTTAATTCTTGGAGAATGTGAATATGGAAACTGACAGTGCCCAGCGGATAGGAGGGTCTTCATACATGGTGGAGAATATTATTACTAACATTTGTTAAGTACCTACTGTGTGGGTCAGGATTAGGGCAGCCACAGTTGAATCCAAAGGCAGTGCTGAGGAAGCTGGGCGATCTTTGCCACTGCCAAGTTCTGTGTTCCTTGGGCAAACTGACTGGGCCTTAGGTTTTACATCTTAAAAAATAGGGAGAAATGCCATTCTCCTCACTTAAAAACCAATAAATTAGTGTTTTGAAGAGCAGACTGTACCAGACACTGGACTGGGTTTTCTTTAAAATGTACCTTCATTTCTCATAACCCCAGATTGTTGCTCAGATTGTCCATATAAGGAAACAGAACCCCAGAGAGGTTAAGTAATTTGGCCAAAATCCTGACACTCGTGAGTGGCCGGGTTGGCATTTTGAGCCTTTTTTTTTTTTTTTTTTTTTGAAGTAGAGTTGATTTACAGTGTTGTGTTAGTTTCAGTTACACAGCCATATATATGTGTATATATATATATATATGTATATGGATTATAGGTTATTACAAGATAATGGAATATAGTTCCCTGTGCTACACAGTTGGTCCTTGTTTATCTATTTTATGTATAGTAGTGCAACTTGTAATTTATCCCTCCCTACTCCTTTCCCCTTTGGTGACCATAAGTTTATTTTCTATATCTGTGAGTCTGTTTCTGTTTTGTAAATAATTTCACTTAAATCATTTTTTTTTTAGATTCCACTTGAACCTGAATTTTTTGACATTTTTCTTATACAGCATTTATAAAATGAGACATTGTATTAAAATGTACAAGCACTAGGTTTATTATTATTATTTTTGTTAATTGCCGATTATGTGATCCATACAGGGCTAGATGATCGGGATACAAAGAAAACAGCAGGAAACAATCCCTGACATTGAGGGACTGAGAATCTCTTTGAGATCTTGTGTTCTTTGGCACATAAAAATTGCCTTCCTAAAATAGAACTAATGTTCTGTTTTGTTTTGTTTTGAAGACATTAAAAATGTAATTAGCCTTTCCTTAGGAAAAAGGAGAAAAGGAAATGGGAGGGCGACCCCAAACCATTGCGCAGATCAAATGAAATAATGAATAAAAAATTTGGAAAGTAGAAGGCGTGCTTTAGATATAAGGCACTGTTGTAATGTTTGTGATTTGTGCCACGGTCCTTGCAGAGAGAAGACTGAAAGGTGACGTGTGCTCGAAGGCAGCGCATGAGAAATACTGAGTTAGGGGTAGAACAGGGGTTCTGAGAAGGACGCCACCGAGGATGATGTTTGCAGGTTGTCTGAAACTCAGAGATTTCTAGATTGAAATAAAATGCCCTGGAGGTGATTCATCCCCATAGTATTTGAAGTGTCTAGATTGGCCGTGAAAAATCAAGAACGTATATGGTAATCCCTAGAGCAAATGCTAAAAACTCAAGGCAATAGGCACAGCTAGGGAGTCAATAAATAAAATAAAATTCCAAATTATTTTCATTGGATTCCTGCCTCTCAGATATCCTTCCCGCTACAGAGTTTCAGGCCAGATTATAACCACAACACAAAAAGGGGCTCCCTAGAGGTTTGACCTCCTCTCTAGCCTTAATGAGATCAAGGAGGAAAGAAATAGAATTCAGAAGGGACATCCCAGATTTAGGGACATGAGCAAGACTAGGGGCACGTAAACAAAGAAAGCGCAGAGTCACTGGAGTGGAAGGGGGGGGGGATGTGTGAGAAGCTCAGGGCACTTTTGCTTGAAGCCTGCTTCCTGGAGCTGGTTGCCCCAGGACTGGAGAGGGAGGTGGGTGCCAGCCACAGCCAACCACAAAGGGCACTTGGGATGAATTTGGGTAAACAAGTGGCTAAGTAGGTTGCTAGCTGCGCTTCCAAGACATTGCAGAAGGCAGGAAAAGAGCAAAATCACACTCGTCTCCCTCCCACCTGGTGTTTTTGCACCTGTTTTGGTGTGTCATGATGTAGGGGATGTTGCCATCTATCCCTCAAAGGGGCCCTTTTGAGAATTCGGGATAAGTTAATTCACAGCTGAGGGTCTGGGGAAGAGCTGGCTGCAAATTCTTAAGAATAAGAGCCTGGAACAAAGGAAACAGGTGGACTCAGTGTGGTGATGGAGCCCAGAGAGGGGACAGAGCTGTGGCCGTAGAGTTAGCTATTCATCAGAACCTTGCCTCTAACTTCCCATCATCTGGCCACAGTAGACCTTTCTGAACCTAAGTTTCTACACCAGTGAAATGAAGTGGTTTTCAGACTTGTTTCAGCTAGGGGCCCTTTCCCAAATAATTCTCCTGTGGCAGCCACACTTAGAAGTAGAGCTGATTTGGGTGAGGGTGGGATGTGAAGCCAAGACCCTTACCTGTTCCAGCTTTTCTTGATTCTCCTGCAGGGGCCCCTGTGGAACCCTCCTCCAGCATCTCAGGGCTCCTCCGAGCACAGTTTGAAACACTGTATTAAGGGACCATTGAGGTCAATTTCAGTTCCAGCCCAGAAGGAAGCTCTGCCTATATTTGTATTTTGACATTTAAAAAAATTTTACCCGGATCGTATTTAATAAATACCAATGCTGAAGATACAGGCAAGGACTGTGAGGGCTCAGAGCAAGAGGGGGGCCAAGGACTGCGGTGTGTGGGAGGCTAAGGTGTGACATCCTCCCCCAGTGCCTCTCCCCTCACTGGGGACCCAGACTGTCCCCCTTGGAGACTCTCAGAGGAGATATTTTGGCATTTACTTGGCCAAATAGAAAATAAGTAGCATGTTGAAAATTTGACAAAGAAATGTTTACTTACATCGAAAAAAACCTGGAGGAGCCTCCAGCCTTTGGATTGCTCTTTTGGGTGTGCCCTGTTCTGCTTCTGGGCCCTTCAAGTCTGCAGGGCCCATGGAATTAGCGGAAGCACCAAGAGCATTTAGTCAGCCTTGCTCCGGCCAGTGCAATTACACAGTGGGGTCAGGCACGCTGCCAGGCTTATAATGTGAAGCAGGCACCCCTGGGGAACGCTGACAGATGACCAGGGGTTGTCCACACACGGACGGCCAGGAGCCAGAGACAGCCAGCTGGACATTGCTTCCTGATGAATGTGACAGTTCCAGACCTGTGAATCTTCCAGGACTGGAAGTGAATGCATTCCGGTGGTATTCAAAACAACAACAAGGTCTTCATCATCTTCATTAGAATTGTCATCCTCTTGGTTCGGTGGCTGTTATTCAATTGTTACGGATCTTCAAGGATGCAACAGTTTACTCTTAAGACACAGGTGGCAGGGAAGAAGCAGGAGCTGTAGAAAAAGGAAGGAGATCCAAGGTCTGACAGATCCCAGTCGGAAGCCCAGATCTGCCTCTTACTAGCTGTGTGATCTTGATCTGTTTGTTTGTTTGTTTGTTTGTTTTAACTTGTCTGAGCTTCAGTTTGCTTAGTTCTGCGGTGGAAATAAAGAGCCCACCAGAGCTGCAGGGAGCTCTGTTGACTGAAAAAACCATGCACAACCTAAAAGTTGCACGTTATGTTTTATTTGGGGAACTTCATGAGGACTAGAGCCCGGGAGACAGCCTCTCAGACAGCTCTGAGGAACTGTTCCAAAGAGGTAGGGGAGGAGCCCAGATATATAGGAATTTTTTGCTGAAAAAAAAAATGTCATCAAACATCCAAAGATCACAAAAACCAGACAGCTCATGTTAAAGATTTTAGTGCTTTTCTATAAATGGGAAGATGCAAGCATCTGGGCTCATTGCAGTGATTCCTTTGATACGCGTCTTAACTATCTAGGGCCAGTATCCTGTTTTTCTCCATCCTGAATTCCCTTCCAGGTGCACCGTGCACCCTCAGGACTGCAGGGACTGATGGCTTGATGGTGGGCAACATTCTTTGTTTACTGAAATGGCAGGTGACATTTTCTAAGTCCTCAGCTCAACTCTACAAGTGAGATTAGATGAACAAAATGCATACAGGAAATGCTTAGTAAATAAATGTTTCCTTCCTTTTTGTTCCTGTAAGTCTCATCTTTTTAAAGAAATAGGTCAAGAAATGTTTTCTATTTAAATCAACTTTGAGATCTCTTGTACGGGATTATATTGATTTTTTTTTCCTTTGTCTATTTTCTAGGTTTTCTATAGTAAACATGTATCAGGATATTTGAAATTGTCTAGTACCTGAACAAACTTGGGGTTTAGAAGCAGAATGGGACTCATATCATTAACAAAGTGTTAATTGCCTTAACATATAAAGAGTTCCTAGAAACTAATAAGAGGAAGGCCAACAGTCCAATAGAACTATAAGTAAAAGGAAAAGAATAGGCAGTTTAGAAGAGAGGAAATGCTGTGCTAACAGCTTACAGCTGCTCCCTTTACACAGAATTGCCCTGGGCTGGCTGGAGTCACAAGTACCAGCTGAGGAGTGACTGGTAGGAAATGTGGTCCCCTTGCTTCAAGGCAGAGTTGACTCTGTGGTACAGTTCACACTCCAGTACTCCCAGTGGGATTAGGCTAAAGTTAGATCCCTGGTGAGGCCACATCCCTGTCTAACCCTCTCCCTGCCCCATCCTCTTCTACCCCTCCTTTTCTCCTGAGAGCTCCCTCCATAGTTCACATGTGTCAGAATCCCTGTCTCAAGCTCTGCATCTAGGTACCTGACCTAGAACAGGCACTAATGGATGTTTTCAGCAGCATCACGAAGAAATCTTTCCACAACATCTCTTGATGCCTCCATTGTCCAGAGATCCCTTTATTAATACTTTGGTGTACATGAAATTATCTGATACTTATTTAGAGAACATTTAGTATCTTCCCTGGCAAATAGTAAGCCCTCAAGTCAACACTAGCCATCATTATCACCCACGCCCCAGGGCTTTTTTCTATATTTAATAATCATGTGTCAGGCACTGTTCTAATGTTTCGTGGATAACTCACTTAGTCCTCACAACCATCCTATCCAGTGGGCACTGTCACTAAAAACGAGGCATCGAGTCTCAGAGAGGTTAAAGAACTGATCCAAGGATCTATAGCAAATAAGCGACAGAGTTGGATGTGCTATGTATGTCTGCATTATATTTTAATCCTCGTTTCACTGATTACCTCTTTGTGGTGGATTGCTTCAGTGTGGGGCTGGATATTTTGCTGCATTTTAAAGAACTCAGGTGTGCGTAGTAATTCACTCCAGCTGTGACTGTCTCCTCCCTGTCCTGGGAAGTACTCTGCTCATAGTCTCAGATGGGTTTCTTCCTGGAATGGCCTCACCCTTTCTAATTATCCAGATCCTAACCACCCTTTAAAAATCACATCCAATCTTATCTCTCCCTGTGCTTTTCCCTGATGTCTTACTATACTTCACCTCTTACGCAATGAACTCCTATAGCGTTTATTGTGTGTCTAGGTCATTTCTGTCCCTAGCAGCTTCCTGCCACCACTGGCCCTGACCCAGTCCCTTTCAATATAGGTCGTGCTTACTGTTGGGTCTGTTCCCATCCTCTAGACTGCAAGCCTTTTTTAAGAATCGAGACTTATTTGCTGTTTCTCCAGGATCTCCTACAGTGCCTGGCACAGAGGAGATTCTTCACAGAAATTTGTTGATTGGATGGATGAATCAACAGGCTATTTCTTGTGTGTGTTTCCTGTTTTTCGTTTGGATGGTAAGGTCCGTAAGGATGGTAAAGACCTCGTTTTCAATTCCCTTTATGACCCTCATGTTTAGCAAATGGTAGGACCAGGGCAGAAACAAGTCATGGAACTGAACTGGAATTGTCTGTCCTGAGTGATTGGTCACACTGTGGTCTTGCTCTGGGAAGAGGACAGCTCTCTGTGGAAGGGAAGCCGTCCCACGTGAAACCTTACATGGAATGAGAGACATTTTTAATCTCCGAGTGGATTGCACGGCCGGCCCTGTGATGCTGTTTCCATAACTCTGCATGTGGCCGAATGTCCTTGCCTTGACCTGGTGAGAACACGTAAACCATGAGATTCCAGGAGGGATGTGTGTGGGAGAAGGGATCATGTGATGTGGAGCAAACTTTATTTGTAATCCCCTGACTCAGAAGTGACTTCTGGGAAGTGGCAGGAGGTGATTCCACAAAGAGCCTCGCTGGCCTCTTCAAAGACAAGATTTTTCACAGGGATGGCACCTTGCCAGCCCGACAGGAAGTGGGTCATGAAGGGACAGCTGACTCCAGGTCCCATGCTGACCAGGGCCTGCTTGGGTCAGGCTAGTTTGTAGTGTGAAGTGTCTCCTTCAGGATTGGAAAGCTGAGCTAAGGGGATACAGGTGTGTCCTTTGTATGGGAAGACCAAATTCACTTATTTCTGTACATAAAAATTCATTTTTATTTTTATTGAAGTATAGGTGATTTCAATGTTGTGTTATTTTCTGGTGTACAGTAAAATGATTCATATATATATATTATTCCTTTTCATATTCTTTTTCATTGTAGGCAATTACAAACTATTGACTATAGTTCTCTGTGCTGTACGGTAAGACATTGTTGTTTATTATTTTATATATAGCAGTTTGTATCTGCTGATCCCAAACTCCTAATTTATCCCTCCGCTCTCCCTTTCTCCTTTGGTAACCATAAGACTTTCTTCTATGTCAGTGAATCTGTTTCTGTTTTATAAATAAGTTTATCTGTGTCGTTTTCTTTAGATTCCACATGTAAATAATATCATCTGATACTTGTCTTTCTCTGACTTACTTCACTTAGTATGATAACCTCTAGGTCCATCCAGGTGGCTGCAAATGTCATTATTTCATTCTTTTTTTATGGCGGATTAGTATTCTATTGTATATATATACACCACAGCTTCTTTATCCATTCATCCAGTGATGGACATTTAGGTTGCTTCCATATCTTGGCTATTGTAAACAGTGCTATTATGAACATTGGCGTACATGATAACAATTAATTTTTAAAATGCATCAAAGAGCTTGTGATTCAATTACCCCAATGCACACTTCTTCAGCATGAGCTATCTGACCCTCCCTGCCTTTCAAGTTTATCTATTTTGCAAGGATACATGATCAATATTGGGGCTTTTCCAAAGAAATACATATTTATCTTCTAGGAAGAGGGAAAAAGCAGCCAACACGGGGGTTCATTGTGCTGTGGAGAACGTTTCAGCGTTGCTCTCAAAGCAGTCCCCAGACAGCTTCACGATCACCTCAAGGTCACTCTGTGGACAGCGCTGCTTTAAGCCAGAAAAGATGGGGGTTCCTTGGGTTGGAGTTGGGGTTGGGATAGGAGAAATTCTGGGCAGTCACAGATGTAAGAAGTGCTTGTTCCCTCTTAACTCTGTTTGCGTAAGAGGAGAAGAGAAGTCCACATGCCTGTTTGAAGCCTAGTGGGGCTGTTTTCACTCTGAACACATAGAGAAAGCCCATGATTGTTCCCGGAGTGCTGGTCTCACCGTTTATTGTCCTTGGATTTAATGCCTGTTTTGCATTTGGAATAAAGATTCATTCATTCCTGTGCCAAGAAATAAAGGATTCAATTGTTTTCCCAAATTGTTCCAAGACCGTCTTTTTTTTTTTTTTCTTTCTGAGGCTGACAAGGCCAGATAGCATCTTTCTTGGCCCCATGATCTGGTCTCCAGAGGAGAGCTTGTGCTCTCTTTTGTCTGAGCTTTTCTGCGACAATGCTGTGACACAGAGCAGACCTGTCCCTGCAGTACCAGGAAACTCGCCCCCTCCACAAGGCTCCTTAACAACGTCTGCCGATTGCCAAGCATACTTACTGTAATTCTCCACCATAAGGACCACTGTGTCACCTGACTAGGAAGAGCCATGATGAGCCCTGGGCAGCTCCTAATTCAATCCACGGGGGGGTGGGGGGGGGAGGAGTGTAGCTGATTTGCATGCTGCGACATGGTCCATCCCAGGATATTCCCTGATTACGCACCAGAATAAAGGCCACTTTAATTAAAACGAACACAAAAGTGTGAAAAGAATAAAGGGCTGAAGAAGTTCCAAGTAAGCTGGTTATCTCTTCGGAGGAAAACCACCCCCAGGGGCTGCAGCCTGAACAGTTTCCAACAGAAGGTTCTGATTCATTTAGAAGGTTTCATTCCAAGCCTCACGACCACGGTCATGTTGTCTCTCCCACATCTGCCCTCCTAAACCTTCCTCACGCCCCTCAGGCCTCCTCTTCCAGTGGGCCTCCTGGCCTCCAGCCTCGGACAGAAGTCAGAGGCACCCCTCGACCCCACACTTGCTCTCTTCCTCCAGTTCCAGATGAAGGCAGCCTCTCCCCCGTCTCCTGCTGTCTCTCCTGCTGTGTTCTTCACCCAGATGTCTCCTCCAGAGCTCGTTCCAAGTCGTGTCTGCTCTGAATTGTCAAGTCCTTTCCTCAGCCAACTCCTCCCATTGCCGCCTCCTATAAAAACCCTCAGGTCTCTCTAATCTTCTGAAAACACCCTCTCTTGACCTGTGTCTCTCTCTCTCTGTCTCCCCTAGAACTTCCCTTTCTCTTCCCTTCCCAGAGAAGATCCTTCAAAGGATACTTTACATTTAATATCTCGACTTCTGTGCACACTCTGTGTGCTACAATTTTCATGAGTATGATTTGTTTTTTAAACCTTCAACCTCCCTGACATCAGCTTTCCCACTCCTGGCCTGCAGTGCCAAGACAATGGTTGGAATAGGACACTGAAGACCTAACTGTCGAAGGCAAAGGGCTCACTTTATCTTCAGCTAGTTTGACTTTTACTCTGGTCTCTATGATTCATCCTTTCTGCTTGAAATTCTACTCCTGGCCCTGGTGAGCCCCCCTGTGGTCTGACACTGGCCTTGGGTTGCTGGTCACTCTCACCAGGGACTTTCTGCAATATCTAAGGGAGATCTGGAGGCAGACAGGCCTGGCCTGGTTGCACACTGGCTCAGGACTCTTTGATCGCAAGTCTCTCCCTCTTTTCAAGCCAGAAGAAGTCTCCAGTCCCCTCTTCTGTCTGTCCCTTTCCTCCTTGAGATGAAGCACCAGGCCCGCATGAAAGAGAGTGGAGAAGCTGGCTGTCTCTCGCAGCACCCTTCCCACTTACCAGAAGTCTAAATGGCAGGTTCTGGCTGGTCCTTGCTGGTTATTTCCTTTGAGACAGCGGCCAGAGGAAGGGTGGGAGTCAAGGCAGGCCGGAAGAGAAATGCTGTTGAACCCTGCCCGGCTCAGCAAATGAAAGCCTGCAGGCCTTTGGCTGAAGATAGCACAGGAAGGGACTAGCAGAGCCCGACTTCAATCACTGCTCCTCCGTGTTTACATCAGCGAGCCCTGGGCACGGCCCTGCTGGCCGTCTGGGTGTTAGTAGCTGTTGGCTCATGGCCCGATTGGAGAGAGATTCCAGCTTTCGGAGGGAGTGGAGGGAAATAGGAACAATGTGTCCTGTTCACCCAGGGGGTGGGGGTGGGGGCTCCAGCTTGGCCAGATGTACAGGCCCCCCAGCTTCAGGGGGCTGTCCCTTCCCACACCCAGAGCCAAACGGGCCAGAAGAACCCCAGATGTGGAGGTGGACAAGCTCTTATGCTAGGATGTGGTTCAGCTCTCTGACATCAGCTAGGGAAAGTGGGATCCTATCCAGCTGATAGATAAAGCAATCACAACCTGGCCATACCTTAGGTCATACAGCTCAGAAATAGACGGAGGGGGAAGGATGGTCAGGTGGGAATGCAGTTGCAGGTCCCCTCTGTCCCCTTTAGGGGACACTCTGGTAACCTGGCCAGCCTGGACCAGCATGAGCAACCTTGCGGCAATAGTGCCCACCTGTCTGCCCCATACGCACCCCAACCCATCCGCGGGCCACTACCTCCTTTCCAGAAATTGCCAGAGCCTAACAGCCTAGTATCCAAGGCTTAAGTGTGTGGTCTTGGTTATTTGCGGGCAGCCATTCCCGTAGGAGCCGAAGCAGTCAGGGAGAAGCAGCTAGGGGGAAGAGAACTTGATTCAGGCTTTAACGTCTCCATAGGATTTGATGAAATGCAGAAAAGGGAAATGAGCTTCCCAGGAAGCTGACTTTTTCCTTTTTTAAAGCATTTATTATTTTATTATTAATTATTTATAGTCACTAGTGAAGCGCTCTACGTGCATCATCTCGTTTAACCTCCACAACAACCCTATGAGGCAGGCATCAACTATTCTAGGTTAATGGATGAGGCTTGGAGGTTGAGGGGGGCAAATGCTTCATTCGGCCTCATCAGCTGATTCATTGAAATTGGATTCAAACCCAGCACTTGTCCCTCTGTGCCCTTATTCTTAACCCCTGCTCTATCCTGCTTCTCACGGTGGAACGGGAGAGACAAGACAGTGTTCTGAGAAGGAATGGGGAGTGGAGATTGATTGGCAGAGCTGTGCAACTGACGTGCATTTTCTGTGGTCAGACATGGGTTCAGTGCTCGGTACTGTCTTGGGCATCTGCCGACCCAGCACTTAGCCATCATATCAATGCTGTAGAAAACCCTTCTGTAACAGTGTAAATGGCATCCTCCAAATTCTGTTTCACATGATGCAAAGTCAGTTCCTTGGGAAGCTAATGAAATGATCTGGCTGAATGTGCTCCTCAGCAGCCTTATTAGACCCAATTCTTATGATTAGAGATGATGTGGTTTCACTCTTACTGTCCATTTGTTCATGTCCTTTATTAATTTGTGTGATCCCTGAGGATGGAGATTGTTAGTATTTAGCTTAATTAAGTCCCTCAGTAATTGAAGGAACTCTCTCCAATTCCCTTGGTCCTCTCCATTGGCTCTCAAGTCAAATTAATTAAATCAGATTATTTAGTGGTAAACATTTCACAATATATACATATATCAAATCATCCCACTGTACACCTTAAACTTACACAACGCTCTGTGTCAACTATATCTCAATAAAGCTGGGGGGGAAAAGAAAATGCTTATTTTCAGCCATTCCATTTTGAGTAGACTTACAAAGAAGTTAGACTCAGAGCCTCCATTGCCTCCTTCTCAAATGGTTGAACGGTTTTTAAGAATTTACAGCAGCAATTTAAATTTATATTCTAGGACCCAAATAAAACCTCTGAAGTGGCATTTCTTCTAACCAGTAGGTCCAGAAACGTTTATGCATTGTGCATATTGGAGCGGAACTTCATCCTTTGAAATGTCTCAAGACTTCTTGTAAAGTTAGTTTTAAACCATGTACTTAAGGTCTTGTGACTCCTAAATTTGGACCGACAGGCACTAAGGCATGATTTCAAGGTCAGGGGTGAAAAGCTTAGGAACCTAAGGTGGACAAACCTGACTTCCAGAGTCAGCTTCTCCACGGATTGTGTGACCCTGGATGAGCTGGCTAAACTTTCCAAGCCTTGGTTTCATCACTGCACAATGGAATTAAAAATAGAACTCATCAGAGGTGGTTATTGGGAAATTTAATTGAGAAAATACATCCAAAGGCTTTCCTGGCACTAGGAAGTGTTCCCTAAGTGCGAAATTAGAAGGCGAAATAAATTAGTGGCACTGCCTCAGCTATTTTCATCCTAAAGGCTATTTGTGTATCCTGGGAAGGAGGAGGTGGCAAAGGAGGCCGGGAGGGTGGAGGAAGTGTTGTGGAGTGTTTATTGTGGGACAACAGTGTGGAAAACAGCTTCGACAGGTTGCGTGAGTCAGTGGGGAACTGCACAGGTGTTGTTATGCCTGAAGAAACTCACCACCACCATCCTCCCTGCCCCCATAAAGGGACATCCTCACCATTTTCTCTGAGGGGCAGTTCTCCGTTTCTCAGTACAGAAACCTGTTCTGCAAATCATTACACCCCTTTCCCAGAGACCACTCCAGAGAGTCTACCCTCAGCCAAAAGCTTCTTTACTTTTCCTTGGGTTTTCTTTCTTGTGTCTTGTATGGGAGCCAACACCTAAAAGGGTCCTACTGACAAGAAGAACTGATACTGGTACCTCTCAGTGTCGTCCCCATGTCCAAGTGGTCACTCTGGGAAGACACTGCCCTTGGAGACCTCTCGGGATGTTGGGTCGCGGTGAAGAGTGGTGATGCTTCTTGAGTGAGCCTGAAGGGTTAGAGTTCTTGGGGGCAGATGGACGTACTGTAGGGACCTTCTAGCATTGTGTGTGTTGGCATCTACCGACGTTGCTGGAGTCATCTGTGGGATCAGGGTGGCTAAGGGGACCAAAGTGAAGTGCCAGAAACTTTCTGTACCATTGACAAAGGTCAGCATCTTGCTCTATTGATGGCTTCTGTGTAACACCTATACCTCATTGATTTTTATCTATTTCTAGTTGGTTAAATAGATGGGTCTCAACAAGATATTATGACTTTAAAATTTTTAAAGAACATGGTGGAAATCTTGTGGAGCCCTGTAAGGGCAGCATGAAAAATCTAGAACCGTAGACTCTGAGCTAGATAGTCTATGGCTAGTTAGCTAGGTGTGATAGCTAACTTTTATGTGTGAAATCAAATGGGACACAGGGTCCCCAGATATTTGGTCAAACGTTATTCGAGGTGTGCTGGGGAGGGTGTTTTTGGATGGGGTTAATGCTTGAATTGGTGGCTGAACAAAGCAGATTGCCTTCTCTGACGTGATGTGTGGTTCTCCTCCAATCAACTGAAGACCTGAATAGAACAAAAAGGCTGACCTTCCTGTGACCAGAGGGAACGTCAATGCTGCCTGATTGATTGAGACGGGACATCGGTCTCTCCCAGCCTTCAGGCTTGGACTGAAACATCTGCTCTTCTTGGATCCCGAGACTGCCAGCTTTCAGGCCAGAACTGACACTGTTGGTTCTCCTCATTTAGTTCATACAAACTTTACTTGACCTTCGTGAAGCAGTCTCCGTTCGGGGAAGTACACAAGGAGGTGGAAGGCAGGGAGTTTTCACAGGGTAAAGAATAAGGAATAAGGAAGAAGAAAAACTGAAAATATCTGATCAGCTGGGACCGAGTAGTTTACTTTGTTTGGGGTGCGAAAGAACAGGGAAATAAATACAGAGCCCAGAGGTGGCTTGGTGTCTGGGGACTGGCTGACTGGCTAGGCTGTATTTCTGGTCAAGGGAAGCATTTACAGGGACACAAAAGGTCTCCAAGTTTCAGCTTGCTGATGTGACACCCCAGGCAGAAGTGGCTCCATCTTGGGCCCAGAAAGTTATTTCAGTGGGTGTAACTTTTTCTGACAGAAGTGTAAGAACAATTTACATACTCAAGAACAGGGTCACTTCTCCACTGAAACATTTTTCAAGTAATTATTTATATTTGAATGTTATCCATTGTAATTTTTGCCACGAAGAATTCCTGCCCCCTGTTGATGTATTCAAATATCAATTTTTTTTGTCATGGCTGAGTGATGGATTTACATTACAAAGGTTTCGCCATTAAATCAACAAATTAAAGGATGCAATTCTGTTTTCCCCTAGTGTCTTTATAATTTCATATTTTGTTTTTAAATTTTTCATCCAGGTGAAGTTGATTCCGGTGTAAGTCACGAGGGAGGATATGTATTTACACAATCTCTAAGTGGTGAGAGTGGGGGCTTTTGTAGATGATCTGTGGGCTGTGAAACAAGAACTGTAGGAGAATCATTTTTCAATGAACATACTTTTGTCATGTTGAGCTTTGTACCCTGTTCTTGTGAAATCTACCCAAAATTCATGGAAGTAGTAAATTCCTGGCTGTGATGAAAAAAGCAGCAAGAAGATGGACAACCTCCACTTGGCCCCCGGGAAACAGCACCAGGGCAGGACTATGGAAACAGTAGGGTCAGATCTGCCCATTTTTCAAAAGAAGCTGAAATCCGGATTTTCATGTGCAATCCTCTGATGTTTAAATGTTAGCAACTAATTCAGAGTCTTGAGAACATTGCACGGGCCAAGCAACACACATCTGCAAGCCAGATGGGGCCACGGGATGCCAGTTTGAGACCTGTAGTTTAGCCCTTTTTTCCCTCTTACCCTCAAAGATTCGTTTAAGTGCCTCTTCCATGGTCAGCCCTTATCATAGTGGATTTAACTGATGGTTGGTGGTGGAGTCTTCCTATTAAATTTGAGCTTTTCTACTAAGTTATAAAGGAATAAGTATAAATAGAGACTCTCCCCAGGGCCTAGCTCAGTGTCTTGTACCTCGCAGACATTTAGTATGAAGGTTTGTTGAATGACTAAGTAGATGGATGAATGAACTCCACTGCATGTAGAATCCCCGTGCCAAATATCTGGACGAAGTAGCTCCGGTTTTGAGAGGTTACCTGGTTTAAACCACCCCCACCTCCCCAGCTGCCCAAGTCCTGAGTGCACCCTCATGACAATCTGAAGAGTGGGACTGGATGGTAATTTTATAAACACTCAGCCTCTTCCAGGTCGTGAATCTCGGCCACTAGATGTCTCCCTTTGCTTAAAGGACATTCTGAGCTCTGGGGTCAACCTGTGGTTGGCTAAAAGGAAACAATACTTAAGTAAAAAAGAATGCTTTCATCTCAGGCTACATCTGCTACAGAAGTTTGTCCTCTTGAGGAGCTGAGGACAGCCACAAAGTCAAAGAAAAAGTGCCCAGGGTTGGAATCAGATGGTTTTGTTCTGGGAGAGCTTCTCATCCACAGGAACGCATCCGTGCGACACCGAGTGACAGTCTGTCGGGTTTTAGCCTCTAATCCAGCAGATTCAGAACTGTTCTTCTGCAGCCTCGTTTGTGTTATTTTTTTCTGTCCCTTCAGGGCTGGTGGTGAGATGCTTCTTACTGTTAAGGGTTGGGAATCTAGAACCCATGAGTCAAAGCTGAACTTCAGGACGAACTTCTCCACTGAGGCTGCCCGGACCCTATGTGAATTCCTGAGCATCATGAGAACACAGGGGCTATGTTTCGGTGCTGTGGGTGGGCCTTTCCTGTGACCCTACGGGGGTCTGGTGAGCTTGGAGAGGTGGGCTGCTTGGTGCCATATAATTCTCATTTTAAAGACAGGCAGGGTGAGGGTTCATTACTTTTATAGATTGTGGCTTTCTCTTCTCAGTGTTGTCTCTGACTTTCAAATGCAGCACGTTCTGAACTGATTAAAGTCACTGGATGGAAGATCACCTGGCTCTGTTAAATTCACCCTCTGAATTTAGTAACACTTGGAATTTACTTGTTGAGTTGTACGGAAGCTGCGGATTCTATGAGGCTTTGGCGGCTCTCCACTTTATTACAGAAGGGTCAGATGGTGAAAATGCCTGGTCTCGTTGGTACCTGTTCTTTGATTATTTCACAAGGGTTGGACCCTTCTCTTTGTATTTCTCATCTGTCTTTGAGAAACGGTAGAGTACAGGTTCAGAAAACAGAGTCAAGTCAGGCTGTGTTGGTGTCCTGGCCCATCGTTACCTTAACTGCTCTGTGGTTCAATTTCCGCATCTATAATATAATATAATAATATATATAATATAATACACCTGGATGATGGTGTAACTGCATCACGGGTTGCTGAGAGCAGAAAAGCACACAGAAAGTTCTCAGAGCAGTCCTCGGAACGCAGTTAGTGCTCAGCAGTAATGAAAACTGATACTAAATGCTGGTACCTCATCTCTTCCCATATTTGGTGCCCGTGTCTGTAGACTGCCGCTCCTGTCTCCGATATGGTTGGGAAGAGAGTCCCTACAGTTTTGTGAACTCTTCCTTTGTTTATTTGAATGTTCTTTATTTTAATGCTAAATGGCAATACAATTATTATACAATAATTATTATTATACAATTATTGGTATAGTAATTGTATATAATATAATGGTATAATAATTTTCTCATAAATCACACTGACCAATACAGTCCAATGACTCCCACCTACCTCTCTTTAAGTCCCAGTCCTGAGTGTTAAATGACCCCATCCATTTTGATTGTTTGACCATATTTGTAAGACTTACCATATGACTCACCATAATTTCCATTTTACACTCAACTCTTCCCCTCTTTACTCCTCCTTTCAGGTTTTTTCCCTAATTATACCTGATTTTTTTTAAAATTGCATTTAACTCTTTCACAATTATGGAATAAAGCCACCTGAAACAGTTCAGAATCTGTCCCTCCCTTGAATCAATGTATTTTCCAAGGTGGTCCTTTGGGTCTGCAGCCCCTGAATGTGAGCTTCTCAAAGACCAAGCTGGGAGAATGTCCGGTACTTCTGATGCTCGGGCCTCCTGGGTGTGGGTTCACGTCTTTCCCAGGTCCACCTGCTGGTATAATTAGCTCTTGTCTCATGCCCACAGCAGTCACTCAGGGAAAGTTTGTTGACATCCTAAGAGTTAGATAACAAGTTCTGATAACAAGACTCTGTTTGCTACTTCCTTTCTCCCAGGCCTCAGTGTGTTGCTGCTTATTAGCAGGACACTGCTCTTTTGCTGGGAAACCAAGCCATCAGACGGCTCAGGCAACCAACGCAAACAAACAGATAGAGGTAGCAGGCTTGGAGCTTTTCCTCAGCCCCGGGTCTTCCTCCTTGTTCTTTGGCACTTCAAGGATGCTGGCCAAGGAAGCTCCGTGGCCAATAACACCAAAGAAAGGAATGTAAAGTAGACCAGATGGACCAAGGCACATTTGTTCAGCTGCCTGCGTACCCTCAGGTGGACCCCTTGTTCCTGCTTCGTAGTTACTGTGTGAGATTTTGTGGCAGAAGGAATGTTGCAGTCACATCAGAGAAGCAGCTCTGCCTTCACAGAAGGTGGCTCTTCTGGAGGTCTTAACAAAGGCATGTCACAACGCCACTCCCATGCTCAAACATGCTTCTTTCTCTTGCTTTCTGTCCTCTGCAGTGACAGGGGAGCCCCATAACCTAACCAGGAAATATAGAAAAATTCAGCATTGCATGCTTTAACAGATTATTAGGAGGAAGCTAGAAGAGATGATTAAATGGCTAATGGGTGAGTCATGGGTAATTAGAAGCACACCCTCCTCATGAAACAACCTCAATATTGGGCATACCATGATCTCCTTCTGTCATATACAGAATTAGCATTAAACACGTTCATTTCTTTATTCCTCAAAAAATTAAAAATAGACTTACCATATGATCCAGCAATCCTACTCCTGGGCACATACCTGGAGGGAACTCTAATTTGAAAGGATACATGCACCCCAATGTTCACAGCAGCACTATTTACAATAGCCAAGACATGAAACAACCTAAGGGTCCACTGACAGATGACTGAATAAAGAAGGTATGGTATACACACACACACACACACACATATATATGGTATATATATATACATATGTATGGTATATATACACACATATGTATGGTATATATACAATGGAATATTACTCAGCCATAAAAAAGAATAAAAGAATGCCATTTGCAGCAACATGGATGGACCTGGAGATGGTCATTCTAAGTGAAGTAAGCCATAAAGGGAAAGAAAAATGCCATATGATTTCACTTATATATGGAATAAAAGAAATACATAAATGAACTTATTTACAAAACAGAGACAGACTCAAAGACATAGAAAACAAACTTATATTAACAGTGAGGGAAAGGGATGGTAAGGGATAAATTTGGAGTTCAAGATTTGCCGATATTAACTACTATGTGTAAAATAGATAAACAATACATTTATACTGTTTAGCACAAGGAACTATATTTACTATCTTGTAGTAACTTATAATGTAAAAGACTATGAAAAGGAATATATGTGTGTATATGTGTGAATGAAACATTATGCTGTACACCAGAAATTTACACAACATTGTAAATGGACTATACTTCAATTTTTAAACATGGGAAAAAAAAAAAAAAAAAGCACGTTCATTTCTTTGGATTCAGAGTTTCACCAAAATCAATGTACTCACGAAATCACTGGTGTCTACTGGTTGCCTAATTTTCTAATACCTGCTAAATGTTCTTGGTCTGGTAAGAAACTGTAGGAATTGCTTTGGTTCTGTGGGCCACACACCAGCCCCTTGGAAGTTGCTGGGTTTCACGACACAATCTGGCTGGAGGTGAATAAAGAGTTTCCATTTCAGTTGCAAGCCCTCACCATGTTGAGCTCCACACTGACTGGCCATTTCTTCCTCCCTTCCACTGCCTCCTTACTCCTCCTCCTCACTGCCCACCCAATTCCATAGCTACTCTCTTCCTAAGTAATTAATAAATTGTATAAACACAGTCCCACTGAGATGTTGGTGGCCGACGTCTGCCTATAAGCACTTGCCTGTTAATACAGACAGCAGGAGAAGAGCATCCTAGAACTGAAAAGACGGCATCTAATCCCAGGACTTTAGACACTGGGTCAACAGAGACAGAGTATATATTTTCAGAAGTCCCAGACCCTTGTCTTGAATGGAAACTTGATCTCCACTAACAACTGGTGGATTCTGAAAATAGGCAGAACCCTTCAGAAAAGGCCCACGAGGAGAATGGAATTAACTTGACTAAACTATGAGATCGACACTAACCCACCCAGGCTGGGGGATGGGGGGGGTCACTGGAGCAATGGTTGATGCCCTTGAACAGTTGGGGGTTGTCAGGATGGCCTTGTTCTCTTGACATCTCTTCCACTAGACCAGGTCCAGGCCTGGGCATGACGGGTTAGGAATGTGGACCAAGAGGTCCAGCGGGTGTTGGACACAAGCGGGTCACGTTGAGTTCAGGACTGCTTGGCATGAAAGGACTTCGATGTGAAATTATGGGCTCTAACATTATTGGGAATACTGTTCAGTCTAAAAATACAGATTTCTCTTAGAATTTAGTGCACCAAAGACCATTTTCTTCTCCCTGAGAAAATGTGTGCTCCGTCTTTTCTAGTAACAACAACAAGATACCTGAATAGCTTCCTCTTTTCTTTGATAGGAACTCTGTCCCCAGAATTACGTTTTAAATTTACAAAACTGAGTAGCTACCTCAGTTTTTATTTACATTCTCCTCTTAGTTGACTCTCTACTTTGATAGTTCCCCTTTTTTATCATGTGGTTTATATAGAAATGTTTTAGTTCATGTTTCTTTTGAAAAAAAAAATTTTTTTATTTAATGGAAGTACTGGGGATTGAACCCAGGACCTCGTGCGTGCTGAGCATGTGCTCTATCACTGACTTATACCCTCCCCCTAGTTCACGTTTCTTTGTGTCTATTCTAATGTAATTTTATTTTATGCATTTAGTATTGAAAGCCACCTCAAGTCATTTGGAAAAGATGGAGTGACTTAAAGCATAAGTCATCAGAAGTCATTTGTAAATGCGGAATGTTTGTTTTTCAAATCAGATGACTCCTTAGAAAGGAAAGAGACTTTAATGAAAGAAGTTAATAAGGTTTAGCCCTAGGGTTTCTAAGGACAAAGAATACACTGGAAACATTCACTCTGGGCAGGCACACCCTTGCTCTCTCTTGACTCCCCAGCCCTATTCCGTACTATTCTACCCAGAAGTCAGAAGACTTTGGGAGATTAGCACGTTGATTCTGCAGCCTTGAGTGAGAAAGTTGGAAAAGGAAAAATGGGATCCACCACTCCCCACACACCCCCTGGAATGACCCCCCCACCACGTGAAATTAATGCATGAAGGGCTGCATTCCTTCCATTCTGTGGGGTGTGACCCCCGGTGTCCCGAGGCTGGACGGGAAAGCTGGACAGAGTGGCCTCGTGTAACAGACAAACCTAGGACAGATGTGCTCTGCCTTCTGCTGGAGCATTTTTCTTCCCTTTTCCTCCTGTGATTTCTGTCTGCTGGGCGAATCCTTAGGTCTTAGGCTCTGAACTCCTTCCTCTTACCAGGCCTGATAGGGACTCCAAGTGGGAGGGAGAGTCAACAGAAAGGTATTTCTTCCTTCTTGAAGGGGGTGTGTTCTGGGCTTGTCTGCCTACAGGGCAGCAACGCACAGCAGGAGTTGCTGGTGAAGCAGTGGCCCTGTACGCCTGCCAGCGAGTGACCGGCGGTGGCTCAGATATTCCAATTGTCTTTCCAAACAAAGCAGCAGCAGTACAGCGGAGGAAGGCTCCCCGGGCTGCAATGTGAAGAGAGGACTCTCAGGTGAGCCCCAAAGCTGTGGTTGGATTTGCTGTCATCATTACCACTTGTTAATCTGAGATTCCTTCCCCCTTCCCATGGGGAGAACTCTGATTTCAGTAACCCATTTCCTGGAGAAGATTAACTAAAGGAACAGAGAGTGGAAAAAGCATGAGTAGATACAACAGAGTTCAGTGTCTTGGTAACCATATAAATTGAGGTGATTTGCTGACTCTCACACTTGGCTCAAAGGATACCTTTCTCTCTGTCAGTTACAACCCCATACCCCTCTTCTTGGGGTGGGCCTGGGAGGTCGAGTGACTGGGACTAAAAATACCAGTCTCATGGCTCCCACACATATGTTAGCCCTAGCCATCTCTTGAAATAAAAATACGCTGGAGCACATCAAGTTTATTTTCACTTTAGGATGAATTGATTTAAGCTTTGACCTAATCCGTTCATGTTCCGGAAGTACTTCTCAATTTAATTCCTTCTCTAGACTCTGAAAAATCCAAAAATTGACCCTCCCAATCATTGCCTCTGCTCTCTCCCCCGAATAACTATAAAGCAATGCACTGTATTTTCTGACCGATGGGCCTTGAAAATTAGTCATTTTTTCTTTTCTCTTTTCTTCTTTTTCTTCAAGAATCCATTTATGCAAACCTGATATTCCTTGTAATCCACCCAGGCCAGAGACTAAACGGGGGGAAGTGACTGAAGGAGGGATGGAAAGAGGGTCCGGGTGGGAGAGGTGCGGCGAGGTGACGGCTTTGACATTGCCATGGAGAAATCCATTCACCCAAACCTGGGAATAACAGGCGTGGTCTGGAGATGACAGACAGAAGAGAAGTAACAAAAACAGATAAAACTGCATTCTATAATTTATCAGAGTATTAGCACAAGCCTTTTGTTATGTTCTGTTTTTCTATATAGAACCACTACTAATTATTCAACCATAACCCCAATTTAAAACCGTACCTTATATGGCCACGTACAGTACTTGATTCAAGTATTAACAGCTGGTATAACCTTGAGAAAATTACTTAGCTTTTTTTTATTCTGGTTTCTTAATTTGGAAAATGGTAGCAAGGAGCATGGAGCGTTAAAATGGGAGTACACGTGTGCTGAGTCTTATAAGCTTGACTTGCAAACACGCCTACTTCGTGCACAACCACGAGCTGATGTAAATTGTTGCTGACATGCCTCGTGGGTGCATATGTCTTGCTTCTCTGAAAAGACAGTGTATGTCTTTATCTTTTTTAAAAGCAGGGACAGGGTTTCCATCACAGTGTTTATCTCTGGCTGTGCTGAGGGTTGGGGGGCACCCTACTTGGGCATCCGTGTGCCCTCTGCTGTCATTCATTCCACTATCAGAGGGACACAGATATCCTCCTAGGAAAAGTACATGAACATATCATTCAAATGAAGGTGTCAGTGACATTTTTTAGCACTTGGGCTGGGAGCAAGTGTAAAATGGAAGAAACAAGAGTGTACTGGGTGTGGAAGGGCCTGAACAGTGGCACGGTGGGTCCTCAGGTGCATGACTCAGAAAGTGGAGGGGTGGCATCTCCAGGACAATGTCACTGAATTCACAGTTTACCTTAAGGCCACACCTTATGAAACCACATTCCACCCAATCTAAACAAATGCCTTTGCAACGTGCAGAATATTTCCGCCACATTCTCTTTCTGAAGTTCTTTGGCAGGGAATACCCGTAGCTATAGAGAAGGGGAAACCCGCTCCCAAACACACAGATGGTGTTGGAGCTGAGAAGCGCTCATGGGATGTCAAGTGTCCACAGTTCTGGACTGAGCACATGGTCCTCATGGCTGTGGAAATAATGTAGACACCTGGAGGGGTGATGCAAGAGATCCCCAGCGCCATCCTCACTCCCTGCACAGCTGGTTGGAGCCTTGCTGAGCTCCGCCACCGCCACCGGGGTCCACAAAGCCAGGCGGGAGGGCCTCCCGCCGCAACTCCTCCCCCACAGACCATCTCACAGGGGCTCTGGTGCAACGGCAGATGGAAACCTGGGCTCTGGCAGGCTGAGAATGAAAAGCCGTAAGAATGAACAAGTGTGAAAGCGCCCTGGCATTGCCTAGAGTTAGAGTAAATTTCGCACGCGCAGTCAGTTGAATAAATAAAATGCAAAGAGTGAACAGCCTTAAAATGTGCACAATATAGTTCGATCCCGTTGAAGATGGCTACCTGGTCCTCACGGTGTCTCTGGGTCCTCAGTGCCATTGTCAGTTTTTAGTCTCCAGACTCCCACAAACTGTGGAAACTCTAGTTTTTGTTTTGTTTTGTCTGAAAGAAAGTGTTTTAAAGTAAAGACTTTAAATAAGGTCTTGAAGATCATTTCCTTATCATTTGCCTCTTTCTCATAAGATAAAATTTTTAAAAATCTGATCATGAGTTCCTTTATTATTTAGGGGTAAGCAGGCATTTACTATAAATTTGTGGTGTTAGGACAGCTTGTCACAGTGGAACAGGGTCACACCTGCAAAGTTTTGGGTAAAGAGACGCTGTATTAAGCAGCTTATATTTTCCAGGAAACCATTCACACTTGTATTTGCACTTTAACCCAGTTTTGCTGGAAGACATCCCTATGTTTCATCTCTTAAGAGAGTCAGGCAAATTTTTCTAAAATTTTGTTTTTATTAAAGTATAGTTGATTTACAATGTTCGTTTCAGGTGTACAGCAAAGCGATTCAGTTATACATATACGTACGTATATGTAGGCTAATTATTTCTAATAAGACACTTAATGACATATTTCTTAGGTAGGTAATACTCTTCTACATTGTTGACCAAGATGCCAATTAAGCAAGTAACGAGCAAAAGAAAAGACACAGATAGCAGCAATATTTAAAAAAATATTTAGGGTAGAATTTCATTATATGACAAGACGCACCTTTAAAATTGATAAAGAAGTCATTAAGGTGGTCTATGAGAAAGAATGGTTTAGTCAAGAAACATAATTGGGATAAAAGGTTACTCATTTGGAAGAAAATGAAAGTAAACCCTTATTTTATACCAAAACCTAAAATAACTCCAGAAGAATTGAAGATTTAAATGTATACAACAAACAAACTCACCTAAAGCAGTGTTAAAAGAAAATATAGGATAGTTTTACAATCTTTTTATAGAAAAAAAATTCTTAGCATGACCCCAAATTTAAAATCCATAATGGAAAAGGTTGACAGATGTGATTCCATGAATGTCTTAAACTCTTGTGCCAAACAGGACAACATAAAAAGTTAAAAGAGCGAAAAGACAAAATGATGAGCAAATGTTTATAACATGAGTGACAAAGAGCTGATACCTATGCAATGTGATGAGCTCCTCGGAGCAGTTCTCAAGAAAAAGGTGAATATTTCAATAGACTTAGGACAATGACTTAGTCAAGCCAGAAAATATATATATATATATGACCAATAAACATCTAAAAAATGCTTAATCATATTAATAATCAAAGGTATAAAATTAAACCAATTAGATAAAAACTTGCCTATCAGTTTGGCAAACATTAAAAAGATGTTGGGGACAGTGTGATGAAATGGCATTTCTACACCTTACCAGGGACTGTAAATGCATACAAATTAGGAGGGCAGTTTGGCCACATCTATCAAAACTCAAAACGCAATAACCTAGAATTAAGGATGCACAAGAAGGAACATTTGGGGGCAGATTGTAGTAGGCTAGACAGCTAATTTGCCGGGATAATGTGTTCGCTTCTCATCTGCACATAATCTGAAGCCCGGAAGGTTTTGTGTATGGATTGGCATGATATTTGCAGAATGGGTGGAATGCCAGGCAACTGGTTCTATTTCTCAAAAGAATCATCTGGGGAATATGATTGAAAACCTTGCTTTTACTTACTAGGAAATTATAATGAAAATACTATTAATAGGCTTAGGGAAGCTTAAAAAATGAGTGGGTTGGTTTTTTTTTTTTTTTTTGGTAGATTTGAAACAATTAAGGTTTCTCGGTATGAGCACTGAATGAAAGCCATTTGTTTTACTTAGAAATAGATGACGCAAGAAAAGTTTGTAACATCTTTCATCTGACCTTTCTCACGCGAAGACCCCACAGACCTCGTTCTGTGGGTTCGTCCCAGGAGGCCTGATGGATTGCGTTTTCACCCCTAAATAGCTGACTTTCCTTAGACACCGGTGACACGTTGTATATTCTTTTTCCTGGACAAAGAGTCCTTAATTGTCAGGAACTCAGATGGCGATCAAGTTAACAATGATGACTTTATTAAAATCATGGCCTAAGCCAGGCCCAGAGTCCAAGAGAAATATTAGACTCTTTGGGGAGAGAGAGTTAAGGAAATAGTTGATAAATTCTTTTAATCTGGAATTTAGGTTTACCCTTCTCATTTTACACAAGTGGAAGAACAAAATCATTCCCTTAATTGCTGAAATACTTGAATCACTATATACGAAAGCATTCTCCAAATGAGAAAAAACTATTCTTATTTCTTCTTATGTAAGTACCCCCTCCCTTGAGTGCTGTTCAGGTACTCTTTTCAAGCAAGCAATCCCAGAGGAAGCTCACATTCTCTGGGATTTACCAACTGTAAGTCAGCACAGTCGAGTGGGGAAGATGGAAGCTAATGACCTGGGGATTCCGGGAAGGCTGGGTCCCCACTGCTAAGCTGAAGTCTTGGCTGGAAGAAAGCTTGGCACTTTCTCTGGAGTGCCATTAATCATCCTTTAGGGGCTTGGTGGTAACTTCTGCTCTACTGCACCGTGAGTGACAGAAGAAAATCTTCTGTTATAGGGGGTTGGAACAGAGCCAACCCTTGAGTCTGACAGGCAGGCTTTTGATAGACAAACTGAGCTGGACTCGTCTGTGGGAAATGAAGACCCACACCCAAAGAAGTCCCGGGTGATGAGCTGAGAATGACAGATCATCCTGTATCCCTTCTAAGATGCAAAGCAAAGATGAATTAATTTTAAAAACCAGAATCCTTATGAGGAGGGGGCAGACAGCTGTGCTAGGCAGACAGCACCAGCAGCAGGAGAAATGCCAATTCATGGCAAAGGACACAGGGACTTGTAAAAAAATATATCTCTCAATTTTGGGATGGAAAAGGATCAGAAGAAAAGGTAGCATCACAATCTGGACTCTGACGGGAGATCCATTGAATGAAACATCGGAGGGTGTAAACAGGGACCTAGGAACAAAGAGAGCCCAGCAGCCCAGCAGGTGTTTTGGGTCTGATCACAGCTTTTGGAGTTTCTCCAAGTGGATGGAGCTATGATGCGTGAACACGCCCGTGTCGTGAACAGCCCGAGCCTGGCACAGTGCCTGGGAACTGGAGGCTCTCGATGCACAGTGATCAGACAAGCTGAAGTTCGGTGGATTGGTAAACTGTCCCAGGGAAGGGACGATGGAGCGAAGGAATTCCTTTTGTCTCCTGCAGCCTTATAACTCCAGAGTTCTTAAAAGTCATACCACTGCTCTCAACCCAAGGACTTAACTCAGCGGGTTCTCAGCCCCTCTCAGAAGATGCTTAAGAATGAAATAACCAGTGGAAGGAGAAAGCAAGACCAGAGTTCAGTAAAGACTGTAATCTCTCCAGGCTCAGATTTGATGACTGACGGACACTGATGAAAAGACCAATTAAATAAATAATCTATGAATTAGAAACCGGGAAATGGGTGTGAAATGATTGAATCTGACACTGGCTCTGAGTGCACCTTATTTTATTGCCTACTGTATACAAGAGGAAATTGAATCCAGACAGTTTTGGGGTTTTTTTAACTTTTACAGATTCTAACAGATAAGGGACCAAACTGAGGTTAGGGTCTAATTCATCTAGGTCTTTTTCCACTTTTATTCGATGTTAACATACTAAAAACATGCTAAAATAGAAAATGTGTGTTAAAAATTTTATTGTGGACACATATTTATATATACATGCACTGATATTTTAAGTAACTTTAAGTTATAATTCTTCTAGAAGAAGTTGGTCTAGCTTGTAAAATTCACCAAACCACCACACATTTTTTCCAGATGTGAAATTGGTTATCTTTTCTGTCCCTACATGTCTTTCCACCTGTCTTCTCTGCCATATCTGCCATATCTGCTTCTCTGCCATGTCATACACAGTGAAACTCTCCTCAAAGGCCAGTGGCCCAAAGATCCCTATACAAAGGCAGATCCCAATGAAAATGTGACCAAAGACATATAAAATAAGAGGTAACATAAAACCAAGGTTTTACAGGTCCTTTGCCTGTTAACCAGTTCTAGCTGAGTCATTTTTTTTTTCCAGATCCTAGCTGGAGATCTGCTTTTTCTGTGTTGGGGTGTGGGGGATGCATGTGTGCCCATGTGAGTCCAAGACAGAGGAAGGTGACAACTCTTCTGGGAATTCTTCTATTTACAGAGGAAGAAACACAATCCCATAAATGCTGATGCCAGGAAAGCAGCCCAAGAGTTCAGCTCTGCCTAAAATTAGATTGTTGCTAAAAATACTGGAAAAGGTAGATGAGAGCAGTTCCAACTGTTGATAAGGAGACAGCTGTTGACATAAATAAATGATATTTGGAGTCCATAAATACATAACTGGAGAACTGGGGAGACAATGGGCAGCCGTCCCCAGAGGCGTAATAGCAAATTCTAATGATTGTTCTCCAAAGACTGAAGGACAGAGATTATCAGGAATGAATTCACTTGAATGAATTCAAGGAAGTAAGGGGGTTCCCAGCACAGCCAAGCCTTCCCACAGACGCCAGGGCCGACCCACTGTAGGTCAGACATAGCTGGTCCCTAGCTGCGCTGAGTGAGATGTGATATAAACACTTACTCTGATGACAACAGTAGTGACTCTGTGTGTGACAAGGACACATGGATTCTGAGAATTTTTTAATCATCAGAATCCTTCCAGCTTGGAAGGGGAAGTGCTGAAAATACCATGGAGTTTGCCTCTAGTAAAAGCGAATTTAAGTAGGATTTAAGATTACATCCCCCAACACACACACACACACAGAGTATTTCTTGGCATCCTCATGCTGAAACCCTCCTTTGAGTCTGATAACCGGTTACCGTAAAAATATATCTTTACCACCTCGAAGCTGGGACCCCTCCACTTATGCAGTGTTGGCCGTCAACCCAGGAGCACTTGATAAGTTAACTTGACTGAGAATCGAAGTCAAATTCTGACCCAATCCAACAAGTAACTATAAAGACTGGTGGTGAGGTTGAAATGCTAATATTAGTAGCTATTGATAATTGAGGCTTGCCACCTGCCAGGCGATGTTCTGAGTTCTCCATATGTAACTACTCATTAAATGCTCTGAAGAATCTCTGAATTAGATACTGCTTTCCCCATCTTATAGATGAGTAGACTGAGGCATAGAGAGCCTAAGAAAATGTCAAAGGGCATCCAGATGATTAATGTCAAATCTGAGATCCGAAGCCTGGGCAGTCTAACCACAGAACCTGCACTTCGAGATACCATTTTCCCGCCTTTGACTAGCTGTCAAATACAGGTTGCCCAGTTAAATATGAATTTCCGAAAAACAGCAGTAATTCTGGACGACGAATAGTGTCCCAAATATCGTGTGGCACATGCTTACACTAAAACATTATTATTTATCTGAAAGTCAGTCTTCCAACCCGACCCCAGAGGTAGCTGAGTGCACCGAGGAAGTAAAGAAGAAAACACTTTTTTTTAAAAAAAAAAATTGAAGTACAGTTGATTTACAATGTGTTAGTTTCTGGTGTACAGCAAAGTGATTCAGCTCTAAAAGGAGAAATTTTGGTTTGAGCTTTGGTCCCAAGCCCACTTGAAAGGAGGCTTCAGATCACAGTATCAGAATTCTTTTTTCCTCTCCCGTAGAATAACAGCTGTCAAAGCTGTCCAGGGGAGCGCCTCGTGTGGGAAGCTTTCATGATGCTCATGGCGGGGCCTGCCCTGAGATTTGGTAGGTTTAGAGTGGGGCGGGGGCACCTGGATTTTCGCGTGAGCTCCCCACTGTCTTCTCTTCTCCTTCCCGAGCCCGTCCTCCTTCTTGCAGTCCATCTTACTCGTGATTGGCCTGTGGACCGATGACTGGGAATCCCTGGTCTGAAACCCTGACCATAAGTGTCAGTTTTACCATTTCTAGCAAGTCCAAGGAGTCAGCCCAGAGCCCACCCGCCAGTGTGGGAAGGAGGGAGAATAAAGAGGCCGAGAGGATGAGAGAGGGTCTCCTCCCAACACGCAGAGCTGTCCCCCAGGACTTCTGGCGTTGGGTTTGCAGCCTCACGCCTGGATGCCCTGTGGGAGAAGGAGATTTTTCAGAGAGAGAGGCTGAAAGAGAAACGGAGAGAAAGCGCCACGTGGGGGCCAGGCCCTCCGTTTGGAAGCAGCCTTGGCACAGGAGAGAGAGCACGTCCCCGTGCGCCAGGACGGCGGCCCTATGGGAGCGCCAGCAGTGCAAGGACACGGCCCGCACAGGACCCGGGAATTCACGTTAAACCCTGTCCCCGGAAGTGGAGGAAAGTGGGGAAGGGTCTAGAAGGAGCACGGGCTCCCTCTGCGATGTGGCCGCAGTCCAGGAAGGTCCTGGGAAATCAGTTAGGCAGGTCGTGGCAATTTATCAAAAAAAAAAAAAAAAAGAAAAAGAAAGAAAGAAAGAAAGAAAGAAAGAAAAGAAAACAGAAAATATCCAAGAGCAAAGAGAAAGAATTAAGTTTTGTTTCACAAAACTATTTGGTTATTTTAAGTATATATAAAATTTTCATTATGTTCGAGAGTGTACATACACAATGCATGTTTTATGCAGTATCTGTGTGTGTATATACACATACTCGTGTGATAAAATATGTTTCTTTCTATGGGGTAAAACACATTTGAAAAACACCACTCCGGAGATGAATATCCAGCCCTTTCGGAAAGCAGAAGGCCCAGGCTAGAGGGCACAAACGTCAGGGCAGCCAGGTTTGGGGAAACAGGATCGGGAAGCTGATCTGGAGGCCGATCTGGAGGCCAGGCTGCTGCCCAGAGAAAGTTAAAGCGGTCGGTTAGGGGCGGTGGGGTTTGCGGGCAGGAAGGTGGAAGCGTGAGAGGACCATCCACGACCGACCGGAGGAGGTGGGTACAAGACGTGAACTTGCCCCACTGGTTATCCTTCATGCTTCCCTAGAAAGAGTCTTGGCTGCCAGGCAGGCCATGTCTGTGGGAGCCACCACCCGTCTCTAGTGCCTTTTCTCTTTTCCTGTAGATCGCAGTGCAGAGCGTGGGGCCGAGCAGTCGGGATGGCGGGGTGTGTGTGAAGTTTAAAGCACACCCAGGAAGCAAGATGAGTGGAGCACCAACCCTGTGCTCTGTGCTCCTGGCCTCGGCCACTTGCTCTAATGGTGGGTTATTGAGTTTGGGAATCACAGCCTTCCTTCGTTTCCTCTGGAGCTGTGAAGGGGAAGGGAATTTTACGATCATGACTATGGGCTGAATTTTGTCTAAATTATTCGGAGCTAACTGTGAACTTGAGGACAATTTGCCACTTATTACATCAGCTCTGAAGAAGGACATTTGCTGGATTGGTTCATTGTGATTTTTATGCTGATTCTATCCTTACAATAATGGTTCCAGGGTCCTTGGTTATTTGAATGCTTGCCTTTACTGAGATGAAAAGAAAACCTCAGCGAAATAGAAAAGGCTGGCTGTCAAATGCACCCAGTTGCAAAGTTAAACAAGTCATGATTTTAAAGTAGTCTGTGTTGAGTCAAGTTTGAGCCCCTAGAAGAGAGCTCTGGAGAAATTTTCCTAGTAAGTTTGTAAAGTGAGAAAGTCACTACTTCTGCAGCAGGAGTGGAAGTGATGGCGTCTCCGGCGGAAAAATCATCAAACACTCAGGGCTTCCGATGAGCCCAGTTAGACCTCTGTGCATTTTTAAATTTTGGCTTGAATTCTTTGTTTTTGTGCCTCAGCCTTGCACAGTGCACACTCGTCTGGTCACAGACTGCGAACCCAGCTGTTCATGTCCCATCCAGGACCTCATCCAAGACCAGGAAGATGAGGGTTCCGGCGTTCTGGCTTTTCTCTTTCCTCACGGTCACCGAGGGCCGGGTCGGCTTCCTGGGGGTGAGTTGGCGTATGTCCCGTTTTCCTCTCCTCTGTCCTTCTGGCTGGTTGAGCATCCATCACTCCCTAAGCAGCTGAAGTGATGTGATTTAA
This sequence comes from Camelus ferus, assembly GCF_009834535.1. Lineage (NCBI taxonomy): Eukaryota > Metazoa > Chordata > Mammalia > Artiodactyla > Camelidae > Camelus > Camelus ferus. The sequence goes on along the minus strand of NC_045715.1, from coordinate 32,016,370 downwards.
TAGACTTGGAATCAGGACTCAGAGTAGTCCTGGGTTCTTGTCTCAGCGTTACCAACTGTGTGGCCTTGGACGAGTCATTTTGTCTCTTGGAGCTTCAATGATCAAACTGCAAAACCAGGATCTTGGGCTAAGCCATCATGGAGATTTTTTCTAACTCAGCCTACCCATGCCTTCTTTGGTGAAGAAAAAGCACATAGATCAGTGTTAGCAATCCTTGGCCCCTTCCCTGTTTATACTCGCTTTCTTCATGCTTTCATCTGGGATCACGGTTTTATTTTTCCCTCTATGCCGACGACTCCATCTCAGACCTGTGCCCCGAACTCCACACTCACATGCACACTGCCTACTTGGTGTCTCTGGCCAGGTGCCCATAGGCCCCTCAACTTAATATGTCCAAAGTGAATCTCTTAATTTTTTTTTCTCACCTAAACTGCTCCTCCTTTCCTGTCTCAGCAGGTGGTATCACTGTCTCTCCAGCTGCTTAGGCAAAAAACTTATTTTCATGCTTGACTCTTCTCATAATCCGTATCTAAACCGTTGGGTCTTTTTTCCCCCTGACTGTATCTTTAAAATATATCCAGAATCCAAACACTTCTCATCACCTCCATGGCTGCCATCCTGATCCACACCTTCAGCATCTCTCACCTATGTTATTTCAGTAACTCCTGAAATGCTCTCCTTGCTTCTGTGCTTCCTCCCAATATGGCTGCAAGACTGAGACTTCTAAAAAGTGGAGCGGAGCACATCTTTCCTCTGCTCAGAACTGTCTCATGGGCTCCCACCTCACGCAGGTGAAAACGAAGCTCTTGCCACTGCCCAGAAAGATCTACACGACCTGCATCCCCAGAGATACTCTCTGACCTCACTTCCGGCCTTTCCCCTACTCCGCTTAGCTACTCTGGCCTCCTCGCTCTGCCTTCTCCTGCCAGGCATGTTCTTACCCCAGGGCCTTTGCATGTGCTATTCCCACTGCCTGGAAAGTTCTTTCTCAGGGATCCTCACTTCCCCTACCCGTACAGCTTTGTGCTCAAAAGGTGCCTCAGTGATGTTTTCTCTCCCCTCACAGTCCTGTCTCCACCATCCCTGGCTTGGAGTTTAGATCCATGATTTCAGTTTATCTGGGAAATTCATTAAGGCCTCATGAAATGCAACATTACACAGCCTGGCTGTAATTATATATATATATTTTTTAACAGAGAGATGATGGCATCAGAACAAAAGGAGAACTCACTGTGAATAAGAAAAACCCTCCAGGTGAGATTACTTTAGAGGGCCTGGCACAGTGAACCCCAGTGCCAGGAGAGCAGGGTTCAAACCCCAGGAGTGCTTCTGACAGGTGGCGTAGTCGTTAGCCCGTTACTAAACACCTCAGATATGCAAAATGATAACCATCACAGTTCCTACTGGGAGAATGCTTTTGAGGATTGAACAATATACTGAAGGCCTGGTATCCTGCACCACGCCCGGCCAGCAGCCGCCCCTTAGTCCTACTTTCCTTCCTCATCTTGATCCCAACAATGTAATGAATAGCACAGGCCTCAGACTAGGAAAGAATTGTGTTCCGAAATTTAGTTTGTGGGTCTGATGTTTCAAGCATGGAAGGTATTTCCTCATGGAAACAATGATACACACAGATGGTTATAAGATTCCTGGGTCAGTCCACAGAAGCCTTTTCACAGGGCAGTGAATCTACCATCCAGCAGTATGCCGGAGGGGCCATGGAACTTACTGTGGGGAGGTAAGGCTACAGTTCTTTGGGAGCATGACATCAAAATGTCAACTAGGAAGGCCACGACATGGTAAAAGTACACGTATATATTGAGCCATCACTGCATGCCTGGCACTATTTTAAGTGTGTTAAATCAATCAAAGCCTCACACACACCCTCTCTGGGTTCGGTATAATGGTCATCTTTATTTTACAGACAGTGAAATTAACAGAGCTGGGGGCAGGAGGCGTGTTCACGCCCCTGTCAGTCTGACTCCAGACCAGAGTCATTAACCCCTGACCGTGTGACCAGAGTCACCTTTTCCCCCACCCCCCACCTCTTATCTGCTTGGGCCGTGGCAGTGGACATGCCCTCATCTCCCACCACTTGGGGTGACTCCCAAGGCCTGGAACAAAGATTCTGGCCTGGAGGAGATGGGGAGGTGGGGGGTAAGAGATGGGCTGAGGCTCCGAGGTGTGTGTTGGTGGCAGCTCCGAGAGCCGGGGTCTCCTGTGAATGCCCTGGGATGTACTGCAGTCCCTTGATTTCCTTCGGAGAAGCCTAGGGATTGATCCAGCTGATTTTCCTTCTCTGTAAATCTCCCTTCTGCCTGGCCCCACAGGACCCCTAAGACACGGGACAGTGTCAGAGATGCTCCTCGTCTCCTCTGTCCCTGCAGAAAGCACAGTTGTGTCCTGAGAAATCTGAGGGACTCTGAGAGGTGTCACTGCCCACAGCAATGAAATGAGACCCTGGAGAAAAGGGCGTCAATCTTTTTTGCCTCTTTTTCTCTGAGCTCCTTCACATTCTTAGCTTGGGGTCCACAGATGACCGCTGGAGGATCTTGAAACCCCACGGAAGTTCATACTGAGTTCCCTGTGAGCGTGCCCAAGTGCATTCAGGAGAGGAGCCATCTCTCCCAGCCAAAGCCACCTAGCGGTCTCTCCTTAGGGAAACAAAAGATGCTGCTCAGAAACTTCAGGGTGAAGACAGGGCGCAGGGAGGCCCAAGTCAGGTTTGGTCTGGTTTTGCTTTTTTGCATTTCATATACGTACACAAACTCAGCCAATTCATGGAATATTTATGCAGGAGAAGGAAGGGCTCTTCAGAGAGGAGAGAGGAAACCGGGAGGTCGGTATCAGAGATCCATCCAGGGGAGCAGAGCTGGGGGAGGAGCAGGGAAGGCTGACTGGGACTTCCTCACCTCGTCTCCCTTCGGTCTTGACCCCTGAAACTTGACTCTGGATGCGACCTGAGAAGTGTGTAGAGTCAGGAGGGTGATGCTGGGGTAGGTCCCAGAGGGTGGAGCAGCCGGCTTGGCAGAAGTAAGGGAGACCCAGCTCCGGCACCGCTGGACGTCTGCGCGCTTTGCTCCGGGGTCTCACTGTTAGTCCACGTCTGGATGAGCCAAAGGGAATGCCGGGCAGCGTCCGTGACCCCGGGCTGAGACGGGTGACTGCTCCGAGGTCACTCCCTCTACAATATCCGCCCCCGAGCTTGAGACAGGAGGCCTCCGACTGTCTTTCTCTCTCCAGGCCCAGTCCAGGAGTACGAGCTGCTGCTTCAGGTGGCCTATCGAGATGCCGAGGAGAAAATAAAACTGAAGAAATTTCTGACGGCTTTGAGGCCTCCATTCCCATGGTTACCTGGGCCGATGAGGATCACCAGAGTGAAGGCCACCACGTGTCAGTGTCCCCGGTGACCGGGAGTGGAAACGGGGAAGGTGGTGTATGCGGTGGGAGAGGTTAGATTATGCTGCGGAAACAACCAGCCCCACAAGTGGCTTATAAGAATAAATGCTCAAAAGAAATATTTGGCCAACAGCACCAATGACCACAGCAGTGGGGTTAGGAGACGTTAAATGATCTGTCTAAAGCAGTAGTTCTCAGAGTGTGGTCCCCAGTCTGGCAGTTGCAGCAGCATCAGGAAACATAAAAGAATCATACTGAACCATGAACCTTGAGGTGAGACCCTCCCGACCCCAACCAGGAAAGGCTGATGCATGATGAAGCCTGAGAACCATTTACTGCACACTGTCCCGGCATAATTTCACAATAGTGCCTGGTGACTTTGCCCCATTTTTTGTTTTTGTTTTTGTTTTTGCTTTTAATCTATTAAAAAGGAAAGGTTTTTAGTGGGAGTTTTAGGTCACATAGAAGGGGATAAGCCCACAGGACTGACTGATGGAATTTTTCACCATGACTCTCCAAAAAAGTTCCCTGTGTCTTTGCCGTATTGCTGACGGGGACTACAGGGGAGTGACGCCAGGTGGATGGGAGCCTCCGATAAGACAGTGGACAGATATCCCCTCTAACCCTTCCAGTAACTCACAGGTTCACAGACCCTCTTCTGCTTCCCTCTCCATTCAAGCCATATCTACTTCCGGATGCTAGTCCCAGCCATTTGATTTTTATAAGATTTCCAGTTCCAACCTCAGTATCTCTTGAGTGTGGGCATTCACTTAACCTTAAACATTGCCATCTTGGTTTCATCCTTCGAGCTCTTGGTGGGAAACACTTCTAGCCTTTGGTTCCGATTCTATGTCAGAGCCGAGAGAACTCAGCGGTGGTCCATTTATTCATCAGGCCCCGTGAGACCAAGCTCTGTTCTTCTGCAGACTGTAGTGACCAGAACAGGGCCCTGAGGTGTGCCTGTGAAGACGGCTACTCCTGGTTTCCTCCCTCGTGCCTCGATCCCCAGAAATGCTACCTTCGCATGGCTGGAGCACTCCCGAGCTGCGACTGTCGTGTCCACAACCTCACGCAGAGTGTCTACTTCTGTGAGAGAACAAGTAAGCGTGTGAGGATGCCAAGAAGGGAGCTCTGGGCTGGGGCAAGGGACAGAGAGGGACCTCTACATCATTGCCCCAGTGTTTCCTCTTTGCCTTCCTGGGAAGAGCTAGTGTTTGCAGGGAGATTGAAGGGCAGTGACAACATACCCTGCTGGGCTTGGCTGGACTCAGTGAGAGCTTCGTAAGTGCAGAAAATTCAGAAATGCACATTGGTGTCTGGGCGTCAGTTCAACCTGGAGGAGCGTCTAGCTCACCTCTATAATTCTATGATTCTTTTGAGATTTAAGGGGATTCACTGAAATTCCGAGTAGGGGAATTGCTTGAGTAAACAACATTTTCCTTCCTACCTTCTTTTCACCTGTTTGGCCGACATCAACTTCCAGAAAATAAAAGTTTAGAGGCATGAAAGCAGAGAGGGTTACACAGTGATTATATTGAAAGAAATGCTCTAACTTGCCAACAAATACACATGCTGAATGAATTGCCAAAACGAAACTAAAGTGGAAGAGTCTAGCTTAGGAAATCGGTTGAAGTTGAGGGAGCTACTGTTGACTTAGGTTGACACTCAGTGGGTGATGAGGTCAGCCAATGACGTGGACTCCAAGGGCTGGAAGCACTTTAAGAAATATTCCCCAAAGACTGGTTCAGTTATCCTGCAGCTCCAGATTTTGGTAGAGCTGAGCAAAGTTTGTGAAAGGATCTGAAATAGCCCAGTTTTCCTGGGTCTCCCTGGGTCCTCTTACCAGGACCACAGCAATTCAGATTAAGGTAACGTGTAATTATTAAGCACCATCTTTATACCCAGATCGGGGACAAATTCTGGGAGGGCCCAATGAAGCGTTTCTCTTGCTATGGATAAATTAACAGGGTACCAGGGGAGGCTAGGCTGTTAACACAAGAAAGGAGACAATGTAATCTCTTCAACACGTTTTGACAAAAGTCTACCCTTTGAAAGGTGATCCATGTCTGCTCCATCTTTGGGGGATACAGAGATGGACAGACAGGCATTTTACTCACAAGGGGCTTCCCAAAGTAGAGTGGGGACATATACACATGCGACGTGTTCAGAAAGAGATGTGTAGGTAAAGAGGCTGAAAGGGAGGTATGGATAAAGTACTGTAGGGATTTAGCGGTGGGAAGGACTCTTGCCTCTGGGGCCCAGAGAAGGCCTTGGAAAGGAGGCTCAGTTAACGAGGTTCTGAATGAAAGCTACACAGGATTCATCCATCCAAAGATGGGGAACAGCTGGTCCCAGAGCAGAAAAGCACCAGTAATGGGTAAGCAAGGGGTATGTTGGAGTTAGTAAGTCGTGATGTTTTAAAAATGATTTTAAAAAAACCCTTTAATAGGGACAATGTTAAGCTCAATGCCTAAACTGGGATATATTTCATTGCTAAGTGACTGCCTTTTATAACCACATGGGAGTGGCTACTCGTTTACCTACTTAAAGGTCGTCTTGATTACCAGCCATTCCCATTATGTTCCAAATCCACAACGGAAAATTCTGGTTTTATGTATGCTTCCTATATTACTTTAGGTGAACATTCACCGAAAGAAATTGAAATACTGCCATCAATGAGATGGCCCGAATTAGACTTCTGTAATTTTATGCTATAATATAAACAAGTGAGTAATTTTTATATAATTTTGTAAATTTCTTTTTGTTTTCTATAGAGGTTTGGGGTACTTTCAAAATTAATGAAACATTTACAAAAGACCTTTTGAATTCATCTTCTGCTATTTACTCCAAATATACCACTGGAACTGAAATTCAAGTAAGCACCTCCTACCTATTACATAAGATTTCATTGGCTAAACATAAGTTCCCAATGCAACATAGTTATTTAACACATATTCTTAATGACTCATTTTCAGCGAGTTACTTACATAGCAGTTAATCACCCTGCCCACAAGTGATGTACTTTGAACATTTTCTTTCAAGTAGCATTAAGCCGTTGATGTCTTTCCATTTCTTTTGTGTTCAGTTTGGCTCCTTTGTTAGGGTAATGTTCTTGATTATTTTTCTGTTCTTTGTTTGTCAAAAGAAAGGAACCGTATTCAGTATCTTGTAGTAACCGATGATGAAGAAGAACATGAGAACGAATGTGTGTATGTTACCATGGGACTGGTGCTGTACACCAGAAATTGATACAACATTGTAAACTGACTGTACTTCAATAAAAATATATTTAAAAATATATATATACAACTTTAAGGACTTAAGAAAAAAAGTTTTCATGATCTAAGCTCAATTGTCAATATTTGAGATTTGTTCTTCAAAAATCCTCGTTAGAGGCTAAAATGAGTTCCTAGGAGAAATTCTGGACTTTGTAATGAAGTCACCTAAAAGTACCTCTGCCTAGGATGATGGTTCAGGTGTGGTTCTAACAGAAGACACACACAGACGCTTCCCAGGTAGATTCAGCTTAAGTACTTATTGAAATCAATGGCTTATTTGGGGGAAGGAAAAAATAGATTTGGGGTGAATTTATTATATTATCTGGCACCCCATTCATCCTCTAGTCTAAGCAATTGGTTCTACATTCTTTACAAGCAACCTCAAAAATAAATTACATATGCGTGCACATGCGTGTGTGTGTACGTTGATTTTAATTGTATTTCTGTAACAGGCAGCTACCTCCCGCCATGTCTCCTTCGCTCAGTGCTTCCGTTAGTTTATTTATTGTCTGCGTCCATTTTTTTTTCCTCAAATGGCTTTCCTGTGTGGGGACAAAGATTAACATATCGCCCTTTGCTCTCTTTGTAAAGCTTAAAGAAGCATACAAAGGAATCCAAGGGTTTGAATCAGTTCGTGTCACTCAATTTCGGTAAGTAACACAATGGCCTTAGAAGGGAGCCCCTGGAATTGCGCACCAGTCCTGCAGGGTGCCTGGTACTGTTTCCCAGTCACCCTGACAGAAAACAGGGCAAAACTGGTCTTTGAAGTAGCAGTCTTACCCAGGTTCTAATGAAATCACCACTTCTGCCCTTGGACCCAGTGCACAGGACACTGTATATGCTTCCCAAGAGAGTGAATTTTCTGTTTCCCTCAATACTGTAGGGTTCCTGGAGTTAAGCCCCGCTGGCCTTCAAAACCAGGTATCCTGGGGTCTCCTCCTCCTCCCAGTGCTGGAACCCAGGGCTGGGGAGCCTGACGTGGGGCTCAGAACTCTCACTCCTGTGGGAGGACCTCTGTGGCTTAATTATTCTTCAGCTTGTGGGTCGCCCACCTGGGGGTATGGGGCCTGATTATATGGCGAGCACACCCCTCCTACCTTCCCATTGTGGCTCCCTCTTTATGTTTCCATTTGCAAAAGATCTTTTTTGCTAGGTTCCAGGCTTTTTTTTTCTAATGGTTGTTAAGCAGTCAGTTGTGGTTTCATTGTAGTCACGAGAGGAGGCCAGCTCATGGTCCTACCACTCTGCCATCTTGACTGGAAATCCACCGCTACTTTTAAATAAAGAATATAACCTTTTAATAAAAACTGAAATTCAAACTCTAAAGGGCCCAGTTGCTCTGGCTGCCGGGTGCCGCTAGAACATCATCTCCTACCCATCTCGCTCTTGCTTATTGAGTTTTAGTCACGTTAGTCTGACATTTGTCAGACTCACAGGCATTTTCTTGCCCCCGGCCCTTCTCAGGTGCTGGCGGTGCTATTTTGATGCTCTTTGCATCGCCGGCTGTTTCTTCTCATCCTTCAGGTCTCAGCTTCAGGGACCTTCTGCACAGAGAAGCCTTTCCTGACCAGTCCTATTTAAAGTGGGCCTCACCTCTCCTTGCGGTTCTTGTCACTGAACCTGCCTCTCATAACACTTAACAAAATTTGTAATTATATCTAGTGGGTTGTTTTTTTTTTCCCCTCACATGCATTGCCTTCTCCACTAGCACATAAGCTCCATGAAGGCGAAGACCCAAAGACCAAATCTGTCTGACCTGCTCCTGCGGACCCAGTGCCAGGCACACACGGAGTAAGCCCCGAGTGACTGAATGAACGAATCTCATTTTTCTTTCCCCGTCATTGTAGAGATGGAAGCATCGCTGTGTGGTATGAAGTTGTTGGTTCCAGCAGCACCTCCGAGCTGCTGTCAGGCATTGAACAGGTGGCTGAGGAAGCTAAGGCGGGTCTTCGCAAGCTGTTTCCACTGCAAGACGACTCTTTCAGAGTGTTCGGAAAAGGTAACCCTGGGATTCCCGTTCTCCGTAGGGAGGTAGGTTAGGGGAGACCCATTAGGAGACTGCGTTTTGGAGATGCTCCCCAAACAGAACTGTTCCAAGACTGACTTTTAGTGGAAACAAACAGCGCTTTCCCACCCCACCCCCACCATGATGAAGCTCAAGTTCAGCTACTTCAGACCCTTACTAAGCACTGATCGGGTCTCTAACTCCTAATGTGAACGTCGCGCCAGGCTGACTTTACTGCAGGCTGCGATGGAAATGATACAGCAGTCGTTTCCTGGTATGCATGCTGGAAGAGCCCTGGGGCTGACCATACGCCTAACTCATAACCCAAGGGACCAAGGAGCAAATGCATGTTTTTCCAGGTCTTTAACAAACACACAGACACACAAACACACACAGATGCACATAGACACCCCCCCACTACTTCCTTTCTTCAGATTTTTAAAAAAAGTTTTTACATTCAATACTAAAGCTCTCTTACCAAATGTGTGCCACTGTCAGCATTTACTCAACAACTATTTACTAAGCGTCCAAAGTGTTAGGCACCAAAGGACACATCAGTGGGGAAAAGAAACAAAAGTCATAGCCTCTGTGGGTCTTCCATTCAAGGCTTCCTCCTTCCGTCCCAATCATGGTAGGAATATCTTACTGAGGACCATCTGCAAGAGGAGCTAATGGGCTGTCCTGATGTGAGAAGCCTTCAAAGGGGTACAAAGTAGGACATGTCACCCCCAAATGACAGCTGCCTCTCTTTTAAGCATCTCATGCCTGCCTTGTCCCACAGTGTCTTGAAGGTTTTCTGGTTTTCTGGCATCCCCTTAAAGCAGGAAGTTATTTCCTGGGAGTGGTCACCCCCTGACTTATTTTCACCGAATACTTACTATTTGAAAGTCCATTAAAAGTGAGATTGTTGGCACAGATCAGACACCCAGAGAGAGGGGGCCACCCTCAGGGCGGGGAGAGCATCAGGACGGAGGAAAAGATGCTTCTAGGGAAGAGGCTGACCCTCAAAGGGTCCTACTCCCCTGCTCCTGAATTTTGGCTGGGTTTTGCCTCTGAAATTATGACTTCTAAAGCGCTGCTGCATCGTTAACACAGAGTGCCAAGGCATTCAGAGACGTTTCCCCCTTTGTTTCCACTCTTTTCCAGTCCAGTGTAACAGCCTTGTCTTTGGATTTGGGTCCGAGAATGATGAGTATACTCTTCCTTGTAGCAGCGGCCACACTGGAAGCATCACTGCCAGGTGCCAGCCCTCTGGGTGGCACATCCTCAGGGAGACGTGTGTGCTCGCTGAGCTGGAAGAACTGAAGAAGGTAAAAAAAAAAAAAAAAAAAAAAAAGCATTTCCACCTTGCAGACTTGCCCTGGTTTTGAGTTTCACACTGGGCGTCTCCCAGTGAGCATGGCTGGGTGAGGGGGTAAAATGTATCAATTTGTCTCATTGGTCAGAAGTTGAGGATGACATCAGACCCTGGGAAATCCAGGGAGTAGTGAGCATGAGTAGTGAGTCTAGGTGGCATCTGGGAACGTCAGAACATGTCAGATTGGACGGTTTCAGGGGGAGCAGGCGGCAGAGACATGAATCCATGTGGAAGAATCTACCATAAATGGTAGAAGGGCAACTAAGCAGGCCCCAGAAGTCCAGAGAGCCTGGGAATCACAGATCCAGGTGAAGGTGTGAGTCAGCAGCAATAAATCTAGTGCAGGTGTCAGAGACTGGGGCAGGGAGGGGCCAGCCAGAGGTGAACCATACAGAACGACGGAACTTCAGTGGCTCTCAAGGGTCATTCACTTTACCAGCTTCCTTCTGTAGACCAGAAAAGGAAAGACTAAGGGACCAGCAGTCCCCTCTGGTAGCAATAGGGTTGAACTGGAAACGTGGTCACTTGATTTCCACTTCAGTGCTATGACCTCCACATTATGCTCTCTTAGGTAGGTTCAGGAACTTAAGACACGGTAGATAGAAAGATGGAAGCAAAAGGTGAGAATTAGAACTCAGGTCAGAGAAAGGAGGGGCTCCGAGACCAGTTCCCAGACACTGTCCTGCAAGCAGATCTTCAGAGTGAGCAGAACTTCAGTCCCAGCCAGAGACCTTGCTGCTGAAGCAGAGAACGCCAGAGGGACGACAGAAGGATCATTGCTCCCTTTGTGGACCTCAGTTTTCTCATCTGTACACTGGGGAAGGAAACTGGACCAGATGTTTCTGGGGCTTTATCCTTGCTCTTGCCTTCTTTGCCTCAGTTCTAGACGTGGACCAGAGCTGGGACTAGGTCACCCCAGGGTGTGAAGGCAGGCAGAGCTCGGGTGCTCTAGGCAGAGAATGACTCTGTGAGCTGAACAGAGTAAGGAGGAAAACAGGCGAGATCTGAGATCCTGGATTGACTTGTTTTGAATGAAGGGAATATTCCTTCCTGGCTGCCCTCCAAGTTAGCGCAGTGTAGTGGAAGTATTGGGAGCCTCCAAGAGGAAGGAAAACTCCAAATCCCGTGAGGGTGTGGTCCGGCCTCCACGTATGGCCCTCCGTCTCCCCGTCCTGTAAGGATTTCTCAGCAGAGAATAATGAGTATAACATAGGGTTTAGTGCCAAGTAGACTCTACCTTTGCACTTCCTAGCTGAGTGCTATTTGGAAAGTCACTGAATCTCCCTGAACATCAGGTTCTGCATAATTAGGATAATAATTTACATGAAAATGCTTTTTAATGAATCGCTTCAAGTTTCAGTTTCCTTAATTATGAAGTGAAAGTAACCATGGTACCTCCTTCAAAGGGTGGTGTAAGGACTAAATCAGTGAATCCCAGTGAGGCATTTAGCACGGTGCCTGGGAAATAGAAAGTACTGAACGACAGCCATTATATTGTCATTATCCTTGAACGATTATCCTATGTTGTAATGCACCATACAAGTGTTAGTTACACGTGGCCGTGAAATCTGATTCAAGTCTGATGGAGCACAAGCATTTCACTCTTTTCTAGAACTTGACCATTTCTCTTCCCAGAATTTCAGCGTGATCGCCAGCAACGCCACCGAGGCAGCCATGTCATCCTTGGTGCAGAATCTTTCAATTGTTCTTCAGCAAAGTCCATCAACCACAGCTGGGAATCTGGCTTCTGTGGTATCCATTCTGAGCGACGTCTTGTCCCTGTCCCTGGAAAACCACCTCAGGGTGACCAGTTTGACAGTGGAGGTGAGATCTGCCTGGGCCTGAAGGGCTCACTTTTTTTTTTCTTTTTCTTTTTAATTGAAGTATAGTCTATTTACAGTGTTGTGTTAGTTTCTGGTGTACAGCAAAATGATTCAGTTTTATATAGATATATATATATATATTCCTTTTCATATTCTTTTTCACTATAGGCTATTACAAGATATTCAGTATAGTTCCTTATGCTGTATACAGTAGGACCTTGCTGTTATCTATTTTATATATAGTAGTTAGTACATGCAAATCCTGAACTCCCAATTTATCCTTCCCCATCCCCTTACCCCACCGGTCACCATAAGTTTTTTTCCTATGTCTGCGCATCTGTCTTTGTTTTATAAATAAGTTCCTTTGTCTGAGTTTTTCAGATTCCACATATAAGTGATATCATATGATATTTGTCTCTGTCTGATTTACTTCACTTAGTATGATAATCTCTAGGTCCATCCATGTTGCTACAAATGGCATTTTCATTCTTTTTTATAGCTGAGTAGTATTCCATTGTGTGTATGTGTATGTGTGTGTGTATATACACACACAATATACACATACATATACATACACGCACACATATATATATATATAAACACACACTCTACATCTTCTTTATCCAGTCATCTGTTGATGGGCATTTAGGTTACTTCCATGTCTTAGCTATTGCAAATAGTGCTGCTGTGAACATTGGGGTGCATGTATCTTTTTGAATGAGAGTTTTCTCCATATATATGCTCATGAGTGGGATTGCTGGATCACATGGTAAGTCTATTTTTAGTTTTTTAAGGAATCTCCATACTATTTTCCATAACAACTGCACCAAACTACATTCCCACCAACAGCGTAGGAGGGTTCCCTTTTCTGTGCACCCTCTCCGGCATTTATCCTTTGTGGACTTTTTAGTGATGGCCATTCTGATGGGTGTGAAGTGATAAATGCTCAATCTTGTAGGAAGAGTGGCAGAAGCCCCAGTTCATGGGGCACTGTTGAAAAAGACCAAAGAGCCACATAACAGTCTTTGTGTGAGCTTCAGCACTTCCTCCTCAATGTACAAGGAACCCCTGGGATCAATTACGTGAGTTCAAAGTAAGAGGGAGCTGCCTTCGGCAGGCTGCCTGGACAGCACCTGGCTGAGGGGAAGGTGTGAGCCTCTGCCCTGCATGACACTGTATGACACAGGTGCCAAGTTTTTAATATTTGATATTGAGTCTACCATTGTTCTTTCCTGGGGCCATAAACTCTGTCAAGTATATTTTAAGAACTCCCTGTTTTTTTTGACTGTGGAATTCATAACTTATTTTGGATATTTAAAAATTAACTTTAAAAATTTTTTTCAAATGAGACATATTCACTATACAAAATGCAAATAAGCAAAAAGAAACATAAGTGATATGTAATCTGGTCACCCTGGAATAGCCACTGCTAACATTTTAGGTATCACCCCAGTGCCTAAAAAATTGACACATGACACATAGCAGGTATAAATATTTGTTAAATAAATTTCCTTCCAAACATTTTGGATGTGTACATTTTATATGTTAGCATGAAATATTTTACAAAATTGGATTATACAATGTTTGCTGTTACATAATCACACAACTGTGCTTAACTATATAAGGTGAACGTAATGTCAGAGATGACATTAAATGTAAATACGTTAAATTCCCTAAATCAAAGATGCTCAGATTTCTTAAAAAAAAAAAATCTGACCATATGTTGTTTGTAAGTGGCCAACTAAAACACAATGATACAAAAAGGCTAAAAATAAAGTGAAAGGCAGACACAGAGCGGCAAAAACCATCCAGAAGAAGGCAGAGGTTTCCAGGGGCTCTAGAAGCAGCACACTGTGGGATTCAGGCCAGACCTGCAGAGAACTCAGGCAGGGAAAGACTCAGCCAGACTGACAGATGTCCGCAACAGATGCCTGGGAACCAGACCTCTCGGCATGAGCGAGGGTCCTGTGGGAGAAAACGGTGCCTTTCGAGGGCGTGTTTGGAAAAAGAATCTTTTAAGACTGACCCTTCAAACCCACATCAATTCAATGCTTCCTCGTTGCCTGTCCAGTTTTTAAGGATTTTTGCCTTATAGTCCCCTCTATTAAACAAAAGTCATCAGTACATGAGTAGAAACTTGAACGTCCATGATGTGAAATTAGAACTTCTGATGTTAACAGAACAAATACAATATGGGAGAGCAGTTACAAGTAACATCTCCCTCTTAGAGCCTCAGCCTGAGGAGTAATGTGGTCACTCTTGCATCTCAGGAGGAAGAGAAGGGTCCTTCTCCTCCAAGCTGAAACCCTGGTGGGCGTACAAATGCCCGGGGATGATCACTCTGGAACGTACATGATTCTGCGGACCCACTGTCTCAACCCAAAGCTTCCACTCTGCAGCACACCTGAGCTGAACTTCATTGCAATTTTAATGTGTTCCTCAGCTGAGCCAGTTCTCTGGGCAATATTCCTGTGCTAAATACTCATGACTCTCCACTCTCAGTCCTCTGACCTGTTTACTCAAAATCCAAACTGACTTTCATTCTTATATTTCAGAATGTCATCAACATAGCTGACCACATCCTTAATTCCACCTCAGTAACCAACTGGACAGTATTACTGCAGGAAGAAAAGAATGCCAGCTCCCGGTTACTACAGACACTGGAAAACATCAGCGTTCTGGTACCTTCGACAGCCCTGCCTCTGAATTTTACTCGAGAATTCATTAATTGGCAAGGGATTCCAGCATCCCCAAGTCAACAAAAGACGGGTTACATCTATGAGACTGAAATGTTCTCCAGAAATAACTCCATTCCCATTAGAGGCCACGTGTTAATTAAGTCAGACCAATTCCAGGGGACCCTTCCAGAAACCATCATCAGCATGGCCTCCTTGACCCTGGGGAACATTCTGCCCATTACCAAAAATGAAAATGTTCAGGTCAATGGGCCCGTGATAGCCACGGTTATCCAAAACTATTCCATAAATGAAATTTTCCTGAATTTTTCCAAGATGGAGTCGAACTTGAGCCAGCCTCATTGTACGTTTTGGGATTTCAGCCACCTGCAGTGGAACAATGCCGGGTGCCACCTAGTGAATGAAACTGCAGACTCGGTGACATGCCGCTGCACTCACCTGACCTCCTTCTCCGTGCTGATGTCACCCTTTGTGCCCCCTTCCATCGTCCCCGCTGTGAAATGGGTCACCTTTGTGGGGCTGGGCGTCTCCATTGGGAGTCTCCTCTTATCCCTGATCATTGAAGCTCTGTTCTGGAAGCAGGTCAGCAAGAGCCAAACCTCACACACCCGCCACATCTGCATGGTGAACATCGCCCTGTGCCTCCTGATTGCCGACGTCTGGTTTATTGTCGCTGCCACCGTGGACGCCATGGCAAACCCTCCTGGAGTCTGCGTGGCCGCAGTGTTCTTCACACACTTTTTCTACCTCTCCTTGTTCTTCTGGATGCTTATGCTCGCCTTCCTGCTGGCTTATCGGGTTATCCTCGTGTTCCATCACGTGGCCACGCCTTGGATGGTGGCCGTCGGCTTCTGCCTGGGCTATGGGTGCCCTCTCATTATCTCCATCATCACCATTGCCGTTACTCAGCCCAGCAATGGCTACAAAAGGAAAGATGCCTGCTGGCTTGACTGGTCCGATGGGAGCAAACCCCTCTTGGCCTTCGCCGTTCCTGCGCTGACTGTCGTGGCCGTGAATTTGGTTGTGGTGCTGTTCGTTCTCACAAAGCTCTGGAGGCCCACTGTCGGAGAAAGACTGAGTCAGGACCACAAGGCCACTGTCGTCCGCGTGGGGAGGAGCCTCCTCGTTCTGACTCCTCTGCTGGGGCTCACCTGGGGCTTTGGCATAGGGACGATGGTGGACAGCCGGAATCCGGTGTGGCACATTATTTTTGCATTACTCAATGCATTCCAGGTGAGAGCAAGAAACATAATCTACTCTATCACCAGGTAACTGGAATAATTTGAGAGAATTGAGGATGGAAAGACCACTCTGGAAGCTATCTCATTTCCCTGCCTCCAGTAGGACTATAACCAAAACTGCCTGGCAACAGTGAATAGGAAAGAAAAGATTCATTTTTCCCAACAGTTACTGTCATATTGAATCAGAATATTAGGCATCTTCGGTAATCCATTCCAGGGTTTCAAATCTGTTAGAGTTGACGTAGCTAACGCTAATCTCTCTTGCTGCTGACCCAGTCCTCTCTCTCTTATGTGAATCTCTGCAAAAGCACACAGGGAAAGGGAAATAAGAATACTTGTTGAGTCTGAGTGTGCAAAGGAGGTCCCTAGAGCGCCACAGAGCAGGGGCTGGCACACTGCAGGCAGTGCTGTTTTTGTAAATGAAGTTTTATTGGAACACAGCCACGTCCATTTGTTTACGTAGGGTCTGTGGTGGTTTTCATCACCAAGGCAGAGGCAGCACTTACAAGAGACTAGACGACCTGCAAAACCTGAACTATTTACTATCCGCCTCTTTACAGAAAAAGCGTGTCAACCTCTGCTGCAAAGGATGGGTTTTACATGCCACGATCAGCGTGTTCAGACAGTAGGTGGACAGAGTGATCCTTAGGTTTGGGTGAATCAGAAAAGAAAGTCTTCAGTCCTGGTTCAGGGAAGGTTTTCGGGGTCTCCTCTGGACAATGACTCAGGGAAGTGATGGTTAAACGTTAGAGCTCTGGAGTTAAATAGCTCTGGGCTCAAATATGTCATGTTACCCAACTGTGTGAGCACTAACCCATTATTTAATTTCTTGATTCTTCAATTCTCTCATCTGATAAACAGGGATAATGTTATTACCTGGATCTCGGAGTAAATGTGAGGATTAAATGAGGTCATTCAGCACTTAGGGGAGTGCCTGGCACAGAGTGAGTGCTTTGTAGGTTTTCCTGAGAGCAGCTGGCTCTCCACCTGCTTCGGCAAGCCAGTGTCCCTCTAGGTGGCAGCACAGAAGGCCGCCATGGCGAGCACACACCAAACCGTGACAGGTTAGGGACCTCCAGTCCGGGGCAGGCCCTTGGTGACAGGCTGTCTCAACAGGCAACAACTGGGGGTGCTCTGACAGGGAGGAGGATTTCAAGGTCCAAGAATGACTTCACCAAGGGTCCCCCAAGAGCTGGAGGTGATGGAAAAGATGCTGATCTGGGTCTACTTCCTCCACTTGGCCTTGGGATTGGACCTCAGTGCCAGCTGACACCATACATACTTAGTAAATGGTGGTTTAATGCCCAAAGGAAGAGTAAGACTTAGAGCCAAGTGGAAGCTCTTCGTTTGGGGTTTAGGACGACACAAAGGGGGAAATGAGGCTCCACATGTGTTTAAAACTGTATTCACTCAATCATTTATACATCCAACCACAAAAAAGTGGGTTGAGTGCTTTGTGCTAATCCAGGCATCGCGGAGGCCACACGGTGCCTTTGCCTTCAAGGCACCCACAGCCTAGTAGGGGACAGGCAAGGAACCACTTCAGTGTTGGGGGACATAATAGAATAGTATTACATGTAAATGATTTGTTTTCTGGAAAACAAAACGACAATACATGTGCTTTATTCCTTTTTTTTTTTTTTAAGGGGTTTTTCATCTTATGTTTTGGAATACTCTTGGATAGTAAGGTATGTATATTCATTTCTTTCTTCTTCCCAGGCCTTCCACCCCACCCCTTCAGTCCTGGGGCCCTTATTCATATATAAGAGATTAGCCCAGGGGTACTTTTAAATACAATTCTATAATTTTATCAAAGGCAGGCTTAGTCCAGAGAAAAAAGAATTAAACACTCACTGCTGATAATAAAACTATAAAGAACTAATCACAACATATAATGTGTAATTATTGTGAAAAAGGAAATTGTTTTTACTTTTATTTTTTTCTTAATTAAATTATGATTTGGCAATAATTAAAGAGCAAAAATCCTTTCCTTAGGGGTAAATTCATTTTTGTTCCTTTAAATAATTTATCCATTTACTTAGACTTTGCTGAAAGGTCTACCTACTTCTGTATTTTTAGAATTTTATATATTTTTATATTACATAGTCTCTGACATTAAAGAAAATTCCTAATGAAGGACAAACAATGAAAGTAAAAAATAACAGAAAAAATAATTTAAATAAATTGGTATCATTATTTTTCCAAACTTTGAGCAATTTTGTTGAGAGAGGTAAAGACAGTAAGCTAATAAATGTAGACTTTGTTTTAATAAGAAGATAAGAATATTCTGCAGTTATCATAATGGTTGCACATGCACAAAACTCCTGTTTACAAAGAAGCAATTTGCTTCTTTTTTGATTAGACTAAATAATTCCGTTGTTGACACCATTCACTTGGTTGGAAAATTCTTCACTTCAAAGGTAAACTTCAATTTAGCAATTAGTGCCAATTACTAATGCCTGCCTAGATTCTGAATTATTGTGGCTTTTGGTATTGTTGTTCTTTGTTTAGCTCTAGATTTGTTTACAGGTAAAGAACAGAAATAAGAGAAAAGAAATCCTTTCATCAGATACCCAAGCTTATGATCTATTAAGTACTTCCAGGAAATACTACTACTTAAGTAGCACCTTCCTTCTGCAGTTGTGTTCCTGATTTGTCACAGTGTAGTTGCATATGCGTGGTTCCCAAATATTTCTTTGTTGCCTTCCAGCTGCGACAGCTGCTACTCAACAAGTTGTCTCCTTTAAGCTCTTGGAAGCGAGCAGCAAAGGTAATTATCTCCTGCCGCCACCCAGGCAAGGCACGAAGTTCCAGTCTTGCATTTTTCTCTTGATGCAGTCCCACAGCAAGCCCCCTCTTGTGTAAAATCCCTTGAGTTTCTGTCACCGTTAGATTCCTGGTGTGTGTCACGATGCCCAGCACACGGTCAGTACTCACTAAAGAGTTGTTGAATGAGTGAGTGAGTGAATGAATGAATTCGAAGGTGCAGAAAGCGTCGAGGATGCTCAGGCATGGGATGTGTGGTTCTCTTGGGCATTTGCTATAATCTGACTTGACTTCCAAGATCTGGAATCAGTAGGGTTCTCTTCTCTGCCTGACTTTCTGGATCTCTCTTTTCCTGCTCCAGAAAAGGAGATGGGGAGGACCTGACTAACTTCTAGTTTATAAAACGCTCTCTCTCACTCGGTGTAACTGACTTTGTCCCTTGAAATTTTGGCTCTTTCTTCTACAAACTGCTAAGTTTGTATGGAAATGGAGGATTCCTGTTTTCATTCTTTGCACGAAAGTGTAATCCATGTAAGGAGAGCAAAGTTTGAAACAAAAGTACTTGCATCCCTATTTTGTATTTTTGACATTAATTTGAACTTTTGCCTTTCAGCACAACACGGAGGGCCATCCAGAAAGGGTTCTAAAAAGCAGAAAGTTCCGCGTTTGATAAACGTCAACTGACTTAAGGGCATGAAAAACTACATGGATATTTAGAGATTTTTTTACAAGGGATAATATAACCTTCTGAAATAAAAATAAACAGTGAGGGAATTAGCCTCTAGCATTAAAATAATTTCCCTGGGTTTGCATTTCGTAGGAAAGGGCTGTGAATTAGGAAGCAATGACCCATGAGCTGGCAGACCTGCTCCATATTTCTGACCCAGTAAAATTGGCTGTGTGATCTTAGGAAAGTCAGTATCTTTTGGTTTCAGTGTTCTCAAACTGTAAAAAAAAGTGTTGGACTGGTTACTCAAAGCAGTTCTCACATTCTGGGGTTCTGATTTTATATCTTGAAGAACTAAAATCCCTTGAACCAGAAAATGTGAAACAAATGAAACATTCTCTGCTGTTTCGAAAAGGGGGTAGTTAGAGCGTCGGTGACTGCATTCAAGAAAAAGCTTTAATTAGTAAAGCAAGCACAGGATACTCCCCACCCTACAAAGCAGGCAGTGAGAATTTCTCTCATTGGAAAGCCAAAGAGAGAAAAACACTCAAAAGTAAAATAAAACAAAACCCAAAGTGAAGATGCCTGACAGTGTTTTTTCTCCCTGTTTCAAATGTAAAGTGTGGGCACTTTGCAGCAGGCAGCGGCAGTCAGTGAGGGCTCTGTGTTTTCTGGATTTGTGTCCCTTTTGCAATTTCATTTTCAAGTCAGGTGACAAAGGGAGATTTTGTTTTCTGGTGAGGTGGCTCATTTGCTTTAAGATAAATGCACATTCAGCAGAAGAAAAGAGGCGTACTTGTAATCTTTGGAGGGAGTTTGAATGAAAAAGCTGCACCTAGATCAGAGTGATGAGCAGACAGGGAGAAGTAACACTTGGGATGAAGGCTCCTGCCAAGAAACTCGCTCGGGAGTGAACAAAGAGCAAGGGTCGTAACCAGGTGTGGATGCAGGACCACAGTGTCAGGGTGGAGCTGAGACACCAGGATGTGAGCAAGTCCACATGCTGGACGGGATGAGCCATCAGAGAGAGTCTGAAGACCAGTGACAGAAGTTTCCTGGGAAAACAGACGGAGTGTCTGTACTGAAGGTGGAGATTAGACACAGGAAGTATCAGGGATGCAGACAGAGCAACAGGTACAGATTGGGGTCATGATGTTGAGAGAATTCAGACCTGGTTACCTTTTTTTTTTTCAAGTAAGATTCAGGGCCATCCACTAAGGGATGGGCAGAGGGATGGTGAAGCAGGGGAAAGGACCAGTGAAATTTGGATTGTTGGCTGAAGGGAGTAGGAGAAGCAGCCGGTGGTGTTCTCAGTAAGGACCGTTCCCCAAGCCGCCATCACACTGTGCGGACCCACATGGGGTTTCTCTCACGCTCCTCTCTCTGCTGTGGGCTCAGGACCCCTTCCTGGCCCTCCCATCCTCCCTGGCCACGTCCTCTGTGACTCCACATCAGAAGTCAAACTCTAGTGGCCTGTACAGACGCCCCCTCCACAAAGAAGGGATTTATTTATTTTTAGTTCCAGTGACTCAGGCTCTCTTGACTAACAGTTTAAACCCCTAGAAACTTATGCATGCGCCTGAAGAAGCTGCTTTTCCCCAGAACACGCAGAGTCTCTGAGCGTGTTGCAACCTTAGATTCTTCTAAGTAGGGCAGGATGCGGTTTTAAATGCAATGATCCTGACCTTAGGATTTTTCTTTAGGATTATAGAATTATGTGTATACGGAGCCCTGAATTCTAGAAAAGCAATTCTTTTGCTTTGCAATTTTCAGACATTTTTTGTTCTTGTCTCCATGATCGTTTTTTCCCCCAGAGCTCAGTGTAGGGTAGACACCCATAGTTTATGAAAATCAGGAAACTCACTGGGCTACATACTACATATAACAAACATTTGTTTCTTTTGTTCTGATTTAGCCTCCTCATGACATGGACTGTAGCACGAGGTGGGACTTACTCCTTTCTATTTCCTCTGTGCTCAAAACATTGCCTGACACAGTGACATTCAATAGGAGATGTTAAATTAATGAACAAATCAATTAATGAATGAGACAAGGTTATAATGTACCTTAACACTTGTATCTTTCCCAAGAGGCACGTGTTCTTTATTTTAAATATTTTACTTCAGTCTTTACATTTTTCAACTCTGTGTCGCCTCTGCTCCAGTGACTACAGAATTGAACACAAGCGATTTGAAGTATTGTTTTTCCTCCGTGGGTTCCTGTTCTAGTGATAAATGTGTGAACTGAAGAAATGTGAAGATGGACACAAAAAAAGATAACATCTTCTTTAGAACTGTTTTCTACTTGTTAAAAGTTGTAAGAATACACAGGAATACACAATTCACTTGAAAATAAGTTCTTTGGCATTTAATTTAATTTAATTTAACTTTTTGGCATTTTAAATAGATTAAAGCAGAAGAAAGCATATGGCGGTGAGAACAGTTGACCCTTGAACAGTGTAAGGGTTAAGTACCCGCCCCCTCCACAGGCTGCCAGGCAGTGGAAAATCTGCATCTCACTCAGCCCTCTATATCCACTGTCCTCCATCCATGGATTCAACCAACCACAGATTGTGTCACATTTGTTGTTTGAATAGTACATATTTATTGAAAAAAAACCTGCATGTAAGTGGACCTGTGCAGTTCAAACCCATATTATTCAGGGGTCAACCGTCCTCTAATTTCTTGAAAAGAGAACAGTGCACTAGGTGGATGGAATTTAGGATTGTTCATGGCACTGAGACATCGGGCAATGTAGACCAACACTAAAAGAATACGTTCAATGCCTAAATGATTTGTTTTTCTTTTGTGCAGCAAAACCCATCAGATGTTTCCACCAAACCCAAATTTGAAAAGACTTTCAACCCATTCCGACACAAAGGTGAGTTACAACCAGCCAAAGGTTATAAAGGGTAGGAATAAAGACTATGAACACATCATGTGAGGAAAATTCAATGACAGCTTTTAAAAAGTTCACGTGAGAAGTGTGTGCGTGTTGGCCAGCCGTGTGTCCCGAGTTCGTCCAGACAGCACGGAGGGCTAACAGAATAGGGCTGGGGATCGGACACTTGTGGAGACCAGCAAGGCTCCCTTTCAGCTTCGTGACAAGTCACCACCATTTCCTCAGCTAGACGTGATATGACTTGGTGACACTGAGCTTGGAGGGCACGGGGTGAAGGAAGTGGTTAGACTCACACCAGTTGTGTCCTTACTGGAGAATCTTGCCTCTGGGCCAGCTGCCGGGTACTGGGCCCGGGGCCAGGTGCCTGTGCCCCGAATTTGGACATATCCTCCTCCCTAAAGTGTCCCTGAGGAAGGAGGAGCCACCAGAGCCACCACCTGCCGTGGGTGAGGGGCCACGCCCCCCTCTGCTTACGACATGTATTGTTCCTATGCTTATATGTTGGCTGTTGCTAAAGTCAGTGATATTCAGCTCCCGGAAAAACGTAAAGATATTTAAGCATCACACACAGTCGCTGTTCTCGCGGAGGAGAGGGTTGCATCCTGGGGCTTCAGGAGAAGCTCTTCCGTCACACGTTAAACTAAACTGCAGTCACATTCCAAAGGGCGTGAGTCCCACTTCACATTAAATCATGTTGATAGCCTCACTAAGGGTGAGAATGGGCAACTCACTTTAGATTCCAATCAAAATTATTTGAATTTCAGATAAAGTTCGAGTGTCTGAACTTTAAAGACACTTCCCTCCCCAGATGTTTGGGATCCTCATCCCGAAGACTTGGGTCCTGTTATCACTGCCACCAGTCAGCCTGAGGGCTTTTTTTAAAAAAATAAATCTCTTTATCTTTTTGGATGTTTGTTCCTCATCAGTAAAATGAAAAGCTAAGAGATCACTAAGGTTCCTCTCAGCTGTAACATTCGGTGATCTCAAATCTTTTATCTCATTTCTCAGCAACATCTGAAAAATACAGTGCTACTCTTCTGAAATGAGAGCTGTCTGACAGGTGTAAGTGTCTGTGGCATTAAGAAAATGCTGTGCCTGGCAGCCAACCACACCCTGTGTCTTTCCCTAACCTCTGCCTAAAGCTGCCCAGAGTTGTAGAGAACCGCATTCATCATGGTCTCATGCTTGACTCCAACACAGTAGCAATAATTATCATTTTTTTCCTCTCTTAGACAATTATGCCCTTTCTCATCCTGGAGAGTCATCCAGTGACGTCATGCTAACGCAGTTTTCATCAATTGAATAAAGCTGGGAACTGTAAAATCCAGGAAAATTTTTTGGAGCATATCAACATAGCTAAACGTCAGTGAAGAAATTATGTTCAATATCAGATGGAGTTTTCTGACTTAGGAGTCTGGGAATAAAGCAAGGAGATTTCAATGGCTTCATGACCACCATCTTTAACGTCAATGAAATGGAGAGATGTATTTACATGTGGTTTGATTCAAAGGAATCACTTCATAAATGTAGAATAAATTTGGTCGGAAATTACATCAGTTGTACTGGCCTCTCACTGCCACAAACCATGGTTTCCTTTTTTCATAAAATAGCATTATGCACGTGGCATTTCCAGTCATCTGAGCTGGAGTAAGGAAATGTTGTGAAATCTCTTTAGATACATTGATGGACCACGTTCGCTTTCTTATTAAAAAAAAAAGTCATCGGTGAAAATTTTCTAGAGGAAAGGTGTTTCCCTCTTCCAGATTTTCCAGTTGGATTTTCTGCTTATTTTTACTTTTTAGGTTCAGTCACTTAAATTTGAAAGATAATCAGAAACACAATGGGAAGTGTCCATTTCAGGTAGCTTTGCAGTCCTCACTTAGGAAGTGTCACAATGTGATTTCATGTGTAATGCAGTATTTTTCAGTTCGCAAATCACTTTCCCGTGGTCCCCCATCCAGCGACGTGAGGTGTCCAGGCAGACCTAGCACAGAGGTGAGGACACGGAGGCTTGGACAGCTGAAGTGACTTCCCAAAGACTGTGAAGCCCGTGAAGGAGTACTGGGGGCTTTTAGGACGTAACAGCCTTGAAAATTACCTGCAATCCGAAGCAAGCTTTATGAGGTCAGATGCGAGATTTGTGACTCCCAGAATTCTCTCTAGGTAAGAGGCAAATTGAGGGACAGTTTGGTTGTCAGCTTCCAGAAAGACCTTAAAACACCCTGGTTTTCTTTCATAATACACTGTCGGCACTTTCTGGAAATTATTTGCGGGCATAACTGGTGACGCTTTTGAATGAGCTACAGAGCGTTAGACAAATAAGAGAGGAGGAGACATTTCCCTTCCACACTGCCATCACCTGTGCTCACCTGAGTTTCAGCTCTGACCACAGTGCCCAGAAGAACCAAGCCCTTTGATTCATCCTTGTTTCCAGAGTCTCCTGGAAATCTGCAGTGGTATTTTGTAAAGTAAAGCGTTGATTTCTCCCAATAATAATTGTGGTGGTGATGACGATGGTAAGTCAAAAACAAGAAGCAACCTGTACAGAGTGCTCACTCACAAAGTGTCGGGCACTGTTCTAAATGCTTCGCATCTCTTAACTCATGTAATCTCCACAGTAAGCTTGTGCAGGGGGCCTGTTATTAACCCGTTTTACAGCTGCTGAAACGAAGGCTCAGGGAGGTTAGAGAATGTGAGTAGGGCCACGGGGAGGGCAAATGGCTGTGTCAGGACAGTAGTCATGGAAGTCGAATTACAGTAAGGAGAGGGTTACATTAAGTCAGACTAGCAGGATGGGCATTGTTTATTTCAGTGTAATTAGAATCCTGGACCCCTTGGTCTGTAAGGGCGCTCAGGCGTCATCTAGTCACTATTTCACACGCATCCCTGTTGTCCTAAGTCTCAGCAGCCTATGATTACAGGAGGAGGTCACGCCCACACTTAATGCTGTCTGCAGGAGTATATTAGTCAGCTCAGACTGCCGTGATGGAACACCGCAGACCAGTGGTTAGACAACAGAAATTTACTAGCTTACATTTCTGGAGGCTGGGGAGTCCAAGTGGAAGGTGCTGTCAGCCATGGGGCAGGTCCAGACTGGACCCGCAGGGGCAGTTACTCAACAAGGTGAAAATGATAGGATACTGGATATACTTGAATGTTTTTAATTTAGAAAAAGACTTACATACTTTGAGGTGGCTTGGGGATGAATTTTTGATAAGAACACAGAAATCCAAGCAATTAAAAAAAAGAAAAAGAGAAGGCAGAACAATGAAACATACCACCTGGCTCAGCTGTGAACAGAGCACACCAAGTGTGGATAACGGGAAATGATTTTGATGTAACCAAAATAATAACAATATAACTATATTGGGAAGGTGGAGAATAAGAAGTCCATTTGGGTGGGTGGCAGAAGAGATCTAAGTCTATGTTTTTTG
This sequence comes from Camelus ferus, assembly GCF_009834535.1. Lineage (NCBI taxonomy): Eukaryota > Metazoa > Chordata > Mammalia > Artiodactyla > Camelidae > Camelus > Camelus ferus. Next base: position 31,990,803 of record NC_045715.1, on the reverse strand, counting down.
TTTGTGGAAATCAACAAAACTGAGAAACCAAGAAGTAGCATTATAACCATGCTATTTAGAAATATAGAAATATCAGAAGAATCAATTAAGTCCTTTGAAAGAGATTGTCTCTGGTGAGCTGGGAATTACAGAGCTGTTTGACTTTTGAAACCATATCCATATGACTTCGGTTAAATATAAATTGTGTGTGTGTGTGTGTGTGTGTGTGTGTGTGTGTGTGTGTGTGTCATCGGAGACAGCTCAGGACATTCTAAAGTCGGAAGTCACCTTGATTGATTTCCTTGGCCACAAGCTTATGTAGCCTTGGTCAGCTGCTTCAGGTCTTGGAGATGCCTATGAGATGTTCAATTTGAGATGTCCCGTAGACCACGTGGTATACGAATCTATTGCTCAAGGGAAGATCTGGGCTAGAGGTACACTCTTAGGGTCTTCAGCATAGAGACGGTGCTTAAAGCCATGAGACCAGATGAGATCACCTAGCAGATACAGGGAAAGAAGCGGGTAGGTCCAGGCACTGAGCACAGGGGCACCCATCATTTAGAAGTAGGAAGAGGAAAGAGAAGGAGCAGCTCGTGAAGTAGGAGGGAAACCAGGAGAACATGGTGTCCCAGAAGCTAAGGAAAGCATTTCAAGAAGGATTTCCAGGACAACACCTGAGTTAACTACTGAGCGTCAAGAAAGATAAAGACCCCGACCTGCCCATTCCAGTTTGAATGTGAAGATCACTGTTGTATGAATAGAGTAGGCTCCTAGAGGAAGAAAGTCCCCTAGTGGGAAATTTCACATTGAATACACAGGCTAGAATCATGTTTAGACTTTGCCTGGCCTTGCGGTGGATAAGCCCTTCCAGACCTGTAACCAGCTGTTTTAGAAAGACTAATCTTCTCCCTGTTTTACTGATGCTTCCAGCACAAATGAAGGGCTGAGGGAACGGTCATTTTGTAGCACCTAGAATGTTTCCCAGCCTGATGCAGATTTTTGGTAAAAAGCCCCTTATCTATTTCTTTCTAAATGATTCTTACGTGGAAAGACGATTTGCCTTTTGTTAAGAAGGCCGCAGAGCTGTGCTGTACTTACCTTGATCGACCTTCAGGGGGCGGGCTCTGACCAAGAAATAAATCCTGGACAAATTGCTGGAAGCTTAGGTACACCTGAGAGCCACCCTGGAATTTGGGGAGACGAAGGGCGTTTTAAACCAACTACTGGAATTAGGAACAATTTACTGTGTTGCTGCTGTGCTTTTGTCTCGAAAAAGAGATTAGGGAGCTAAGAACATAATAGCTCTGTTTGGGGATGGCAAACAATACCTCTGTTCCCTGGGTTTATGCCCAGGGGTGCTGGTGGACTTTTTAAGCAAAGCAGGAATTAGCCATGGTTGGCCGGGATTTTACCCTGCTGGCAAACCAGTGTTTAATTTAAATTTGGGCCGTCTCAGAGGGATCAACCTTGGGTAACTTGGGCACATTCAGAGTTAATTCAAGCATGTGGCACAAAATAGATGGGGGAGATGCCTAGCTTTGGGGATATATTGCTTACTTTGGGAAGAAAATGGTTTGGCAAACTTTGTACAGTTTTGTTAAACGTAAGCTTCCCTGAGCGAATTATCCAAACCCTTCACAGATTCTATTTTGTACCCAAGGTCGTAGGGGTGGAGGGAACAGATTAAAAGAAACATAAAATAGTGACTTCATTCAGAGCAGGGCTTTACCAGGTCCCCCCAGATTGATCAGGAAAGATCAGGGCTGCTTGCAGTTGACTCCTCAGCCTTCCCCTTGCTGCCAGGGCTTGCCTAGAGCACAGGGTGGATTGAAGAAAAGGGTGGGAGAGGAAACAGAGGTGATCAGATCCTCCAGGATTCCAGTTCCTGTGCTAGATTCAGCACAGATGACCTGCTTTGATCCTCAATCAATTGCATAAGATATTCACCCTTCTATAGATAAGGAAGCCAGGAGATTGGAGAATTTGCGTAACCTGAACAGCAAGGGAGGGGAGTCTGGTGCAGAGAGCTCTACTCTGCCTCACTTCCCTGGTTCCAAAAGCCTCTCGCCTTCACTCCAGGCAAGCAGCAAGCGTTTCTGATATTTTATGACCAGAGATGAATTGCTTTGGAATAAATAATGGACCACGAGGCTGTTTTTAAGAGGATGCTATGCCTAATGCTGTATCATGAAGTGGTTTTTCCAGACACTTGACTCCAGATGCTCCTGATAGCTTGGGCAAGGTCAGGGAAAGGTCAGAACCTGAGAAAAGAACGAAAAGGTTCAGGGATGGGGAAGCGTTCACTGATGAGCACAAACTCTTCTGCACTTGGTGTCCATTTCCCCTGGCTGGATCTTAAACAGAGGTGCCCAGGTGCACTTCCTTGATGGGCTCCCGTGGGGCTAGACGGTGGTCTCTGGGACGGGGTTTGCCTCAGTCATCTCTCTGCGTGTCAATTTCCCATCAGTAGAACCACGGACATGCATTCGTTAGATAAGCTCAGAGATCCCTTCCAGTCCTGACTTTCTCTGATTCTGGGTCTCTTCATAGGTAACACCCTGGGAGAAGAGAAATTTATCACCGAAGTGTACCAAGCGGGTTTGGCGAGAACTTATCTAGCTGGGTAGGACTCACAGATAAAGCAATGCCAATAGCTACATTTTCCCCAACCAGATGGGCGGCAACACCCCTCTGGAATTCTGACCTGACACTTGAAACCGGAGCGGAGGAGCGCCCCAGTGTGATGTGTTGCCAAGGGATACATTGCTTTTGTGGATAAGGTTTCCTGGTTCTCAGATCTCAGCCATGTCCCCCAACAGGGCATGGTGAGGCAGCTGTGAATTCCAGGACACTGCCAAGGACAACTCTTTGTGGCCTGGAAGCTTTGCCTGGGGCTGGTGATAATGAGACTTTGTTTTCCGGAAGTAGGCTGGGTGGGGGAGCCAGCCCCACCTGTCCTCAGTGTCACCTGACTGTGGGAATGTTCATCAGCTTAAAAAGGAATATATCAGAAGTCGCAGTCATGGAATCACTTCCAGAACTTATGTTGACAACTGTTTACGTATTTAAGTCTGCAGCAACACGCATCTCTCCTGCCCTGCTTTCTTTTAGACTAGAGTAGTGATTCTCAAAGCGTGTCCCCAACCAGCAGCATCGGGGTGACCTGGGACTTGTTAGAAATACTAATTCTTACGCCCTACCCGAGGCCTCCTAAATCAGAAACGCTGGAGTGGGGCCCTGGGACCTCTGTTTTAACAAGGCCTCCCAGGGGGACTCTGATGCAGACGCAAATTTGGGAACCATTGACTTCCAGAACTCAGGGAAGGAATGTTCTAGCCCAAAGGCAGCAGATTAGGCGCTGAATAAACCTTGCCCTGTGCAGGATGGTAGGGCGGGGAGTGTTTCCCTTTCTATTGCCAACAGTCCCGTGGGCCTCAGGAATCAGCAAAGTCTTGGTACTTGTGTGAGCAGAGGAGTGTTCAAGTTGGATGGCCGTCTTCTGGACAATGTAACCTGTTAAGAAGGCAAGGGGATGGAGCCCTGGCTCCAACACTTCCTGTCTGGATTAACTTGGTTCTAGCACCAAAGCCTCGCAACTTCATCTGTAAGAAAGGGTGATAACTCCCTGTAAAGTTATTGTTGGTGAGACAGGATGGAAGAGGGCAGGGCACAGCCATTCAAGGAATGACAGTAATTAACACCAAAATGGTGGAAGATTCAACCCCCAGTTGTCCTTGAGGATTGAGACTGTGGGAAGTTTGACTTCTAGTAGACCTTGAGCTCCATTTTACGCCCATTGTAACATATTAGCATGATAAATAACACGCCCACAGGCGGCATGACAGTGCCAAGGCTAACCATAGAAGGTCAGAGAGTGAGCGGTGGCCAAATTCCTGGGAATCCCAGCCCCTTTCTGAGGGTAGCTGGGAAAGTCCTCCCACTTGTAGGAGTGGAGCTACTGAGCCCATGAACACTGGCAACACCATGCCCCGTGGCCGACTCGCTCACTCCCTCCCTCCTCTTCAGAGACGGCCTGCACTCTGTCTATGGAGTGTGTACCTACTTTTACTTTAACCTGAGCACCCAACCCCCACACCTCATGGCCTTTCTCTCACCTTACACTCTATGCAATGTGTATCTTTCTAAATAAATCTCCCTTTACTCAACTGTGGCTCGCTCTTGAATTCTTTCCTGCGCGCAGCCAAGGACCCACACCTGGCGGGGCAAGTCCCAGGGGCTCCACCGAGACCTGGCACACGGCCCTCCTCACACCCCACACTTGTTTTTCCTGCATCATTGGGACTTTGCGAGATAAGCCTGAAGATTCTCAGCGTGCTGTCTGATATTTGGTAAGCCTCCAACAAATACTGGTTGTTACGAATATTAATAGTGCTGATGTTAATAACGCAGCATGAATTCTACACCATATTGTCACTGCCTCAAAGCAGTGCACTTAAAGGAAAGATACAAGCTTCTGGGACCAGAGACAAGGGTTCAAATCTCAGTCCTGCTACTGACCACCTTGCACAGACTGTCCTACCCCTCTTGATTTTAAAAAGTGGGAAAGATGACAATTACACACTGTAAGTAAGTAAGTAATAAGTCAGTAAAGCTGCTTGCTTGATGCCTGAAAGACGATAGATGTTTGCTACATTTTCTTTCTTCCTCCTCTTTTTTCAGTGGGAAAATAAACCCCATTTTCAAGGCTCTGAAGGTCGGTGTCCCAGGGATTTAGTCAAGCAGAGCATGGATTACATTGGAGCATGCTACCAGGTGGCTTAGAAAACACCCATTTAAAGCCAAGGCGGAGGACTAGGGGCCTCTGTGAAGGGAGCAGGATGGGTAGGTATATTTCTTTTTCTCGTTCATTATCCTACAGAAAAGTTTAGTGACCCTTAACAAGTCGAAAGAAAAATAGCCCAGGTGAACGAAGGCTTTTGAAAGGAAGACTCCTAAAGAGAAACAAACTGAAAGAAATTTTGGATTCTCGTTTCTTGTTAAGATAAAACAGGCTTGAAGTATATCAAAGGCATTGCCACAGCTTCTGCTGAGGACCTTTCCAAATATACAGGACTCTCAGATGCCTAAATTACAATCCGTTCCTAGCCCATCTCTCTCTCTGACTTCTGTATTTTTTTTACCTTCAGGAATACCGGCCTCCAGCCAAGGATGTCTTTTTCTGGCCTCTCTTCCTTTCTGCCTCCCCAGCACCAGTGTGGATACACTTTCCTCATCCTGGGGTTGCAGGTGCTGGGGCGGGGGTAGGGGGATGTGGGACAGTCCTAGACGTTTGTTTGAGGGTTTACATGAACCAGAGTGAACCTTCCAAGCACAACGTGTAAGATGTATAGGAGGTGTGATGAGGAGGTAGTGAGGTCATTTGCTTCCCAAAAAGGAATTTTAACTTTTACTTATTAATTCATTTGAGGAAGCTGAGTCCGATGACCAGAAGTATGAACTCTGGACTCCGCGTTTGCAGGATGGCTCTCACACTCAGCCTGTGTCCTCCAGGGGTGGGAAGGGGTGCAATGTAGTCCCTCCAAGGCCCCCATTTGCTCACTGATAAAATCCAGGCAGTGATGGTACCTCCCTACGGGTTTGTTATGGGATTTAAATGAAGCAAGTCCTGGAATATAGTATGTGCTCAATTTGTTAGCTACAATTACTTTTAGCGTTAATTTTCTTATAAATATAAAAAAATATATAAAAGAGAATGTAAAAATTCCTCTCCTTATTTTATGTTTGCCTCCCCAGTACCTCTCCAGCCCCCCTTCTCAAGAAATAATTGTTATTTTTGTTTTGTTTTTATTTGGGTTTTTTAAAAGTATTTATTTTTTATTTTATTGCATTTTAATTTTTTGTTGGAGGGGTATTACATTTATTTATGTACTTATTTTTTAATGGAGGTACTAGGGTTTGAACTCAGGACCTCACGTGTGCTAAGCATGCGCTCTACCACTGACCTATACCCACCCTCCTGGTTTTTGGAATGTATCTTTCGAGACTTTATCCTTCCACGCAAATGGGATCTACTTTCTACATGTATGTATTCTCCTTTGTAAGCTTCTGTCTAGTGTTTATTTCAAAAATTCACAGAAGAAATTTGGAAAATTTCTGTGAGGCAGAACTAGGTATAAAATACAGAGGCAATAGATCTCAAAACTTCAGAGCTTTGGAGTTATATCTAATTTTCAATAAAAACTACCTTGGCTACTTATGCCCACAAAACGTGGGTCTGGATGAATTTTATTTTCTCAGAAAATTCACACCCCTCTCAAAGCTGCTGATACGGTCATCACAGCAGATAGTTAGAGGATTCCGATGCTGCTGGGAAGGTAACTCCAAGGGAAGTCTTAACTCTGCACACACACACCCCCTTCCTCCCCCATCTCCCTGCCAGCCCTGCAGTGCTGTAAAGTCCCAAATCAGAGTATTAACTCGGACTCCCCCTCCAGCATAGCCGATAAATCCATGGTCGTGTGCAAAAACACATAGCAGACACAGAAATGGGCAACGAGCAACTTCGTTCAAGATCTGACCTTATCTGCACCTTGGCAGGGACCGGCCGCTTCTATTGCCAAGAGGTGAGCCTTCACTACTGAAGTCCAGCTCTTCCTTTAAACGACAGTACATTGTAGCATACGGTGCCTACACGTGCTCACTTCTCTTACAACATTCCCAGGAGGAGGAGTGAGAGCAAGCAGTCCAGGAGTTAGGGCCTGTATGTCTCACTTTAAGACACGGCTGTGGCTCCTGGTTGAACATTTGCCCAGATCCAGGTGCATCTTTCTTGCACCATCATCACTGAGTGATGCTCATGTTTGTCATCTCCACCTTGTCCAGAAAGAGTCCACTCCAACCACATCTTATTGACAATCAATGCCTTTTAGACTCCACAAGCCTTCTATTACACATCTTCTGTGTTCTAGGTACGTGTCTCAATACCAGGTTCTTTACATAGGAAATGTCACTTAATTATAAAATTACCCTCTTGGTTCTACAGATGAGGAAACAGAAACCAAATTCACCTAGAAAGTGTCAAAAGTGAGGTTAAATCCAGAGACTCTCTTACCCCAAAGTCCATGTTGTTTCTGCTGCAAAAACTATTCAGGACCCCAGAATCACTGAAAGGCTGGTGAGCAGGGATCACCTAGATGGCTCCCGGTATTTATCCCATTCATCTACTTTGGTTAATGGCTTCCTAACAACCTTTTATAATTTAGTCCCAGCAAGAAATGTCATCACTCAGCCACTAAAATACTGGCCAGAGAGTTCATGGTTGACAGTTCCACCACTGGGTGTACCTGCATCCTTCACAGGCTGTGCAGCCATTTCAGGCATCAAACCTCCAATTCTTGCTTCTCCAGCCTTACCCCCTCACAATCGATGGATGGACAAGAAGGTCAAGAAGTTTGAATAACCTCTTAGGAGCGTGAGGACACACTCAGGAAGCCAGGCTTTTGGGCTGAATTTCTTGAGTGGTAAGATAACTATTGTTCTTTCTCCCACAGTGGAGAAGTCAAAAGCCAGCACTTAAGAAGCGCCTAGGAAATCCTCCGTTTTCATTCTCAGCTCATCTCCAAGGGAGATGGGGACAGAGGAGAGCTGTCCAACAACAAACAAGTATGTAAAAAAAACCCCAAAAAATCCTTTACTGGATGTTGGAAAGCATGAGGGGAAGGAAAAAAGTAAAAACAAGGAGAAAAAGAAACCAATTCTATTCTTACTGCTACTGAGAGCATGTTGTGGAGAAATTACAAAGGGTTGTACATTCCTGGAAGGAAAACAAAGTTGCAGACGCTGGGAGAATCTCTTGAATTTCTTCTATTTGTCAGGATTAAAAACTCAAGGTGGAAAGGAGTGGAAAGGACCATTTTCAGGAAAAACTGAAAATCACAGTTAGTTCTAGTAGGATAAGGAATAAAACATGGTTTCCTTTTAATTTTCATCTTATGAAATGACCTCTCAACACACTCCGTATTTTCTTAGTGGGAGCATTTCTTCTTTCTAAATACATCCTACAAATCTTGGGACAGATCCTTTCTTTGTATTTAGTAGAAACTAAATCAGAAGATTTGACTAGATTTGGAGCCATTACGCACGATAAACTACCACACAGTCACAATCCTCGGAATGCACACATGAGATCGGCAAAAGTGATAACTGGCTTGTTTACAAAGGGCTGAACGCTCGTGTGACCTTTATTAACATTGGTAGTCCTGCAAACGTTGAAGTGAGCAATCAAACTTCAAGCTTCTAGCCCTGGGCAGGGGGCGGATGTGCTGAGAAGGACATTTACCCTCACAGACTTTGAAGGGAAGAGAACATTCCTTGAGTTGGGCCAGCTTTACTTCCAATGGGGAAATGGGCTTGTATATTTACCAAACACCACTGGAGACCAACTCATTCTGGAAAACAAACACGGCACTAGCTCTGCAGGTCTGCAGTGGTTCTGCTTGGAAGAGTATGAGCACCGGTCTTCGAGTCTTTCCAAGATCCTTTCATCCATTCAACAAAAATCTATGGCGGGCCAGGCGCTATTCTAGGGACTAGGGCTTCAGTGGGGAGCAGGATGAACAGGCAGGTGAGGTTCCTGCCCATGTGGAACCTGTGTGTCTCTCCCCATCAGACATGTCCACGTGGGTAGAAACCCATCACAAGTCTACAACTTTTCAGCTTGCCTGGTCAGTCTCTCCTAACCTCTGCTACTTGTCAAGGGGTTACTATTACTATTACTACTACTACTACTACTACTATTATTATTATTAATTTTTTTTTTTTTACTGATTTGGAGTCCTGAGGCCCTGTCAATAAAGAACCTGGATTCATCTACTTTTACGCTCTAGTTCCAAAGGAAAATCTCACCACTCCCTGTATTGTTTCACGCATCTAGAAAGCCCACCCACTCTCCCTTCCACCTTTGCAAATCTCCTTGGCGCTTCAAGATCCACGTGGTACCCGACGTCCTACGTGAAGACATTCCTGCCGGCTCCCACCGCCACTGACTCTCCTCTCTTTTGAACCTTGGAGAACTCAAGTAGCCACCGGCATGTATTACAAGGGAAACTTGATTGCTCTTTTTTCTACCATTTGCTGCTTCTCATCTCCATTAACCTTGTTTCACCTGCTAGGTTATACAGTCCTAGCCAGCAAGGACTGAGCTTTATCCTTTGATGGTAGCTAGCTCATTGGTGTTAGACTTGAATAGTAGTTGCATACATTTGAAATACACCTTTTCATTTGCTCATTAAAAATGCTTTTAATAATTGAGTTATGTTCTGAGTCATTCATATATATATATATACACACATATATGTATATACACACACACACACATATATATATATATATGTATATTTATTTATTAAACTTATTCTGAATTCCTATTATGTCCAAAATGATGTGGTGCTGTAGGGGATGGAAAGAAAGTTGAACATTCAATATATGCCCTTAAAGAGTTCACACTTTCCTAAATGAGCCAAGAGAGGCCAAGAAAAGATTCAACAAGTTTGAAATGAAAAATAAACCCATGTTGTAATTCTTGGTTTCCTTTAGTGGATACTGTTTGTGTGTGTGGTTGTGCGTGTGCATGCATGAGTGTGTGTGGTGTGTAATACATTTGGTTTATAAGAGGAAAGGTCAGTTCTGCCCTGTTTTAGAGAACTTTTTATATTACATGAAAATTTTCTACAAGAAAGCTAGGTGATTGGATAAAAGCTAAAAAAGATTTCATTGATCATCCAGATGTGGAGAATATAGAGAAGGAACCACCAGAAGATTGACCGATTGACTTGTATTTTCTCAACACGATCCTAAATGATCAGTTATTTACAGATATTTCCCTCTTCATGCAATTTGAAAAATGGGCTTCACTCTGGTCAAGACAATTTTGCCTTCTGTATTATTCGTTTGTCAGTCTGGAGTAAGAAGGAAGTAGCTCTGGACGCGGTAGAGAAAATATGGTCGGAGGAGATGAGGAAAGAAAGGCTCACTCATTCCATGTGACTGTATCTCCACAACACACCTCGGTCCAGAGCCTCTCACATCTCCCCGTGTTTCTTTTAAATACACAAATGAGCACTTCAAGCCACTTTTTGCTATTTTCCCATCTCAGTTCTCTCCATTGTTTGCCAAGCTCTTCTGGACAAGCCAAAATGAAATGTATTTCCTTCTTGGTGACTGTTCGGTCTGCGGACCTGTGTGTGCGTGTGCTGGGGTGTGCACTGCCCGGCTCGTAGGTAGACAGATTTCCCTGACACCCTTGGGCTTGGAATAGAGCAGAAAGGTGGAGATTGTTTAACTCGGTAATAACAATGCTGACTTACGAAAATACCTAAGGCTGCATCAGAAACAGCAGACTTCGATGTGCTGCATCATGCTGTGATGGTCATTAGAAACGGGCCAGTGCTGGTTTTTATGGGTCCTCGGACCAAATAATATCGGGGGGAGTGTTGAGGCAGATGCTGTGTGTGAGGAAGTGGGGAAGGGTATCTCATTTCCCTAAGTAGGATATGCCAGTGTTGTTTCTGTATTCCTACAGTCTTTTTTTCTGATGTTAAGGTACTTTCTGTTTTGTATGTATACGTGTGTACCTGCGTATGTCAAGAATATTTATAACTTATTCTTTCATTCAATTAACCTTTATTTTGATGGAAATAAACTCATGTGTTCTATTTTATTTTGTAATTGTTTTGTTTTGTTGGTTTTGCTCTACAACAAAACCCAGAAGTGGAGCCGGGTAAATGACTGTGAAATCAGTGAAGACTGGGTGTGGGACCCTTCAAATCCCTGGAGGCACTTTCTTGAGATGTCTGTCCTTCTATCTTAATGTCTTTTTTTTTCTTTTAATAGACTTTATTCTTTTAGAGCAGTTTCAGGTTCCCTAATGTCTTGAAGAGCAATGTCATGTGCGTTTTGAGTATGAGGGTTGGGAGGGGAGCAAGTGGTCAAACTCCAAAGTAAATAGAAAACAAGAAAGATAATTGGGGTCCAGATGCCTGAGTCTCCATCCTAATATGACCTCAGGGGACCAGTCTGTGGCCTGGGAGGATAGTCTGTGGAGGAAGGAGAGGTCTACTGTGGGCGCCAAGCTTCTGCGGCTCCAGCTAGAGTAACCTCTCATTGATTTTGTCAGTTTCTAGATTGGAACATGCTGGGGCACTTTAGGTTTTCATGGGGTGACAAGTCACCTTCGTCATATACGGTAGCTTCTTCTGTCACCAGATTCCCAGCGCTTTGAGTGTGAGACCACGTGGCTCACTCATCTGTATAGCCCCAGCCTTGCACACATTCTATAAGGTTTGTTCAATGAAAGAAGGGAATGAAAAATTACGCTAACAGGCAGAGAAATGGAGAGAACACTTACTAGAAATTCTCTTCTCTCTCTGACTTTCCAAAGTGAATTTCCATTATTTAAGTTAACCCATTGTTATCAGGCCTGGTTTGGGGCTAAAGGTGATAGAAAAGAAATGGCAGCCTCTGTTATTCTGTAAGAAAATGCAGAACTTGAATTGGGGAATGAAAAATACATTTCATAGAAACTGAATGTGGACAATTGAAAAAATCGTTAAAGCAGAAGAATGCAAATATATCGCTGGTTAGCCGACAGACATCACACACACACACACACAATTGCAAAGATACACAAAGACTATGCTCTACAAACTTCCCCAGGTCATAAGTAAGCTGCAAAACAGATTTTTTAGTGAGCTACATGCTTTCCATCACGTTGCTGTACTATCTTATTTTAACCGATCTCTCATCTGGGAGGCTCTGTAGTGAAGAATTAATCTTACCCAAAGAGAGGTCTGGCCTGTGTCTTGGGCTACTGGAGGTATTCTCTTGGCCTTTGGAATGCCCTGCCTGATAAGAGCGTCTTTTTTACCTTGAGGTCTTGTGCCCAGCTGGACCATCTAACGGTGTGATTTATAATGGGGCCTTTAGGTCACACAGCCTCTGCTCCACCTGCAGAGGGGCTGCGGACTAAGTAGCGACACAGTGACATAGGCAGTCACTCGGGTCTATGCGATGGAGCCCAGGAAACATTCTGGATGCCCAAGAATCAGGTGGCCCTCTCTGACTGGCAATGCTGTGGGCAGATTGTCACACACTGTTGCGAGGGGACTTCAGGCTGTCTGGGACTCTCCTGGGAGAGGCCAAATGGAAGCTCCACCTTTGGAATTTTCTGGGACTCCGCCCTGAGCACCTCTGCCCTTGGCTGATTTCTCTCTTTTCCTCGGCTGATGGTGCATAGTTGAAATCAGTTTAACTTTAATCATTAAATGTGTTATGAATACCCATCTGGCTAGGCTCAGGGCACAAGAGGTGGTGCAGGTGGATTCCCAGGGGTAGGAGACTTTCCACAGCCTGAGTGGGAGGGTTGAACTTGCTCCTTATTTCCAGATTCTATGCTGATGTCTTCCGCCATCACATCCTATGGAGGGAGTCTTTGGTGGTGAGTGCAGGTGTCCATGATTCTTTCTGATCTCAAACACCAAACTGGATCCCCCTCTTATATTCCCTGTGTCGGGAAATGTCCCCAGTAGTGATCTCCTTGGTCCCTCTAGCCACCTTGGGCATCATCTTCCACTCATTTCAAATTCTCCCCACTTTGTCTATCAACCACCTGACCAGCAAACCCTTTTTGTGCCTCCTAAATATTTCTCCTCTCTGCCCGCTCCTCTTTATCCCCACTGCATCCACCAGTTCAGAGAAGGACCTTGGAGACGGATGTGCAAAGCCCGGCGTGGTTCAAGCCCCAGTCTCTCCAAGCCAGGTCCGGGGATTATCGGTAGTCCCCGCAGTGGTCAAGGACTGAAGAGCAGTTCAAGGTTATAATGTTCTCACTTTGTTCCACTGCCCTTTACAGGTGTGTTATACTGTTGTTTCTGCAAATATTTTGTATTATGTCAGAACTTGGTGTGATGAAGTCATGGGTAAATCCCGCAAGATAATAATTGACTGTAGACATGTAAGATTTTTTCACTTTATATTTAAAAGTATATACACCATGCTGTTTGAAAGCCCCCTTCCCTCAAATCGAGTGTTTATGTAAGAAAAAAGAGCTTTCCTTTCCAAAATTTTACAAAGTCCTCAAATGGACCCCTGAATCTCTTCTTTTATAACTCATCTTTCTAAGGTTGATATGTATGTGAAAAATCAATTTTGCGCTGGTCGCAGCCATATTTCCTGATGGCTTTTGTAAATATTTACGTTAATGTTTCAGAGGGATAAGAGCAAAGTGTTGAAGTAAATGTATCCTTTGCCTTCAGCGTGAATTGCCCTAGTAAATCTCCAAATGTTTGCTTTCTGGAGGGAGGGCTTTCTTAGTTTCGTCAGGTGACCCACATCTTATCAGGAATTGTCTGTACTTTTGGGTCAAATAAGAACACGGGAGAAAATAGCCACGTTGGTGAAATAAAAATGATATTGATGAGGAATGAATTAATTAGCCTCCATTAATAACGTGTCATATTTATGGCTTTGCAAAAAGATTAGCTTTAGGGAAAGAGATTACTTCTGCTTTTCCCAGGCTCAAGTTTTGCTCTTTCCTTTCTTCTTCGAGAGGACAGAATGTCCCTCAGCATGGAAACAAGCAGACCAGGTATAGCCAAAATGTCTCAGAATATTCTCATTTAAACAAACAGGAACAAACATGCTTGGAGAGAGAGTCTCTCTTGTTTGATGTTATGGTTCCGGTTGAGATTTTTCAAACAGAAGTTTTGAAAACAAATGTGTTCCACGGCCTCCCACCTCTGAAAAGCAGCGTTCATTCCTTTTTCTACAGGTGTTTTCAGTCCCATGAAAACACATCTTTTTCCACATCAGCAGTTTCATTGCTTTACCCTTGTGTGTGTTCTCAGGAGTCACTGTCTCCCCAGATTAGCTATAAAATCTAAGTTATTAGTGGCATCAGGCATAAAAGTGCGTGTGAACATAGTTGTGAAACTGACGGAGACGTGGGGCTTCTCCATCCATCTGAAATTCTGGATTCTAGTCCAGTTCCTGTCCTCAGGGACCAATGTGCCTTAAAGTCAATCACTCTAACTTTCTGAGGTGCAGTTCCCCCCCTATAAAACCAGAGTTGAACTAGATTAGACTCATCAGACATACCGCAGGCACGCTGTCCCTTCTCGTCCTGTATCTTGGGCAGTTACTGCTAATCCAGCCCTGATCTCTTGCCATCTAGCCTTGACTTTGTATTACAATCCTTCTCCCTTAAATGCTCCAGGCAGCTTCTACCAATTGAGTAACTGAGTAGACTGCCTGCTTACGATATAACCCACTTATTAATGCAAGACTAGGTATTATCTAAGGGTCTTTCTAGTCCAGGATCCCATTTTGTGTGTGTGTGTGTGTGTGTTAGAATGAATCTTTGGAAAATTTTTAGTATATTCTATGGAATTTTTAGCATATTCCTTAAATTGAAGGAAGAGTACACAGAGTGCAGGCAATCCAGAAATGCTTGTTCTGTGGATGGATGGACGGATGGAATTCTCACTTCCTAATCTATTTTGCCCTCTGAAAATTAGCTTAACAATGCCTGGCTTGATTAACTTGCAGATGCGCTGAGCGTCATACACATATGGAAATACTCTGGGAGCTGTGAAATGAGATAGACTTCTAAGGTATTACTGTAATCTTGCCAGTGCCCTCAGGTTTGGAGGACTAAGGAAGCTTATTAGGTTAAATCAGTATTTTTTTTTTCTTTTCGTTTTTTGTAATGCTGGCAGAAAGACAACTCCAGGTCATTTCTGCTTTCTGATTCTGCCCTACCCTGACAACTGCCCTTATATATTAGGCTGAAAAGAGTTTGTCCACAGAGCTGGAATTTGAATCATTGCTCATACAGTGAGGAGCTGTGAAGAGAAATTGCCCTCAATTCCTCAGAGGAAGTTCTATTAGAACCACACATGTCTAGATGTTCAAGACAAAGGAAAATATTTAATGGAAAATTCAACCCGAATACGTATTCAGATTGGCTCATTTGGAACAGAAGGCTTCCGTAAATCCCTGTTGAACTTAATTCAGCAAATTTTTAGTGATACCGGCTGTGTCTGTGGGATTATGTTAGGGATACCGGGGAGATAAAGACTAGACCAAGACTTTGACTACAGGAAGCTCACAGTTTATAAGCAGAATAAGAGAAGCAATCAGACAACACAAAGCAAGGATGTTCTTCCCAGAGGACAGTAGGAGATTCAAAGAGAGAGGTAGCCTCTGGGTGGGAGGATTAACTGAAGCTTCGCGAAAGATGAAGCAACTGAGATGGATTTTGAAGGATGTTAGGGTATCCACAAACCAAAATCAGGCTGAGATTGTGGAGAATGAATGTGTACCAGGGGGTGGATTGACATGAGCAGTGGAGAGCCTGGGAGAAGGGCATCCAGCGGAGAAACCTATTTAAAAGCCTAGACATGAGTAGTGATGGCTCACACTAGGGTAGTGTTATTAGAGACGATAAAGGGAGGCCAGGTAGGAGAGATGGTGCTGGGGCAAGACTGTCAGGGCTGGGCAACTGGCAGTCATCACGGGGTGAAGGAGAGGACTGAGTCCAGCCCAGAGGACTAAAGAAATGGCCAGGCTATTATCAGAAGGGACAAACTCGGAGGAAGAGTCTTCATGAACAAATTTGAAATAGGCTGAAATTCCACTAGAGCAGGCAAAATCATTTTAAAGGAGAATATTTGGTTTTTGCAAACAAATCAAACTATCCCTGGAAAAGCTTATAACTTTTGCCTTAGTCCTTCTTGATCATTTGAGTGGAATGATGAAATGGCCTTGTCTTCCAAACGTATTTTTTCACAGATGTAAATATTAGACTGGATCCTAAAGCACCCAATTCTTTTTTACTTTTTAAGATTCACAGGCCCCTTTGTATGAAGGTTTTTAGGTATTTTAACAAAACAAATATGCCTTCTAACTAAATAATCGGTTTTCATTCTCAGTTCAAATACAGAGTATTTTAATGCTACTGGTGCAAGGTTTATAATCCATATTCAGGATCAGTTTTGGTCAATGAAGGTATTTGTGACTAGAAATGCTTAGGCTCGCAATAAAAGGAACAAAAATGATACACACACACACACACACAAAATAGCAATTATTAGAACTGAAAAAAAAAGGCTGAAAAGTGGAAAACTATTCACAGTATTTAATCACTGAAATAGACCATTGGGGATTGGGTGATATTATTAAAAGAATAATATTGTGTCCAATATTTATCCAAGCATAAAGTTGTTTTTTGTGGCAATAACAGAACAATATTTACAGAAAATAATGGAAAGTTTCTAGGTTAAGCAGAAACGATTGCAAAATTTGATGCTAAAATGGCCAAATGCAGATGAAAAACACAGATAAAAAAATAATGAAACAAATGATCAGTATCTAGAATGGAAAATTTTAATAGAGGTTGTTAATCAACAGTAATAAAATAAGACTGATGCATCAAATTTTTAAGTACACGTATCTCAGGTCAACTGGATTATGTTAATAATAAAAGTCTTCTTGTATGCCTACATTTATCAGACAAATTATTAAAAATTACTAAGTGAAGAAATAAAGATGCAAACATTTACAGATGTTTCATTGGTTTGCTGAGAACTGTGCTCAGGTGAAGAAAAAACACATAAGCCAGAAGACTGAATATAGTTTGAATTTATTATCAAAAGACAAGAGGTCAGCTTGTGAATAACAATGGCGTTCTACGGAACAATTTAAAGATGATATACATTATTGTTTGTTTCTGCCAAAAGGGGGGAAACAGAAGAAACCAGTATCAAATTTAGCCATGCAACCATCCTCAAATACATCACGGCAGTGCTGACTGACTGCAGCTAAAGCACTGTGATTTAATTTAGACAAGATGTCAGGTATATAAGAGAGTTAAATCCAACAGCAAAAAAGCTTCAAATAAACAGCCAGCTGTGGTCTTCAGCAGAAAATTAAATTAATTTTGAACATGAGCTTCCCACGTTATTTCAGTATTCGGAATGAACTTTGTTTATTTGGTTTGTACATTTAAGGGAAATCTTATTTTTTAAAAAAAAGATCAGAGTTTGGCCATTTCACTTTAAAAGGGTTACAATTTTTTTTAAAGAAAAAATGCTTTTATAAATCAAAAGAAACTGCATGTAACTGGATAGCAAAGTGACATTCCAATAAAATATAATTAGAACAAGGAAACAAAAATGTATACGTGGATATAAAGAAAATTCATGTACAAATAACTCCAAAACAAATTTCTAAGGATGATTTCCTCACTTTTACAGACCAAGGTTTGCTCCCTATTAAAGAGAGACTTGGTCAAATGCAACAACATAGTACTATTTTCAGTTTTATTTATACAAATCCCAGCTTTGAAAAACTTGAAAGAAAAGGAAATTTTAGAAGTATCAGATGAGTCTAATTTTTGCTTTAAGAGACGGTTAAAATCACAATATATGACAGCGATTTATATGATAAAATGTCTGAGAGCATTTTCTATAATAATGCTGTTTATCATATGTGATTCTATTATAATATTTAACAAAATATACTAAATTCCTAATTACGTCTCAATCTAAATATTTCTTTAAGACCCTTATTGACAATTCTAGTTGCCACTTCCCCTATAGAGCAAAATTTTCCTAATTTAAATCAATTTCTAAAACGACCTGGAAACTATTATTCAAGGAAGGTTGTCTAAGGCAACATTACATCAATAGAACAAAATCTTGATTATCACAATGAAATCGGTGATTTTGTTGAAATTAAGGCAAGAAAAATAGATTTTATGAAATGAATATATAATTTTCAAATTGCATGTGTCTTTATTTTGTTAATCACCCAAACTTCAGAGACTGAACAAGAGAACATCCGGAAATGGGTTTACTCTCTTAACAACTTTTATATATACCATACTATGCTATACCAATGTTAATTATATTCATCATGTTGTACATGACATCCCTCCTACTTATTTATCTTATAACTGGAAGTTTGTACCTTTTGACCACCCTCATCCAATTCCTTCTCTCCCCAGCCCAGCCCCTGACTCTGGTAACCACAAATAAAATCTTTTCCTATGAGTCTGTTTGTTGACCTACAACCCTGGGCTAGTTCCTGTTACATAACATAGTGATTCGGTATTTCCATACATTTCAAAATGATCACCATGGCAATTTTAGTTACTACGGGACATAGGGTCCTTGCCAGACCTCTGAGCACTCCCCCAGCTCTGTGCTCTTCATCATGTTTTGAACTTGATGGATTTGGGCTTGCCCTCCATATCTGCCCTCACAATTCCTGTTTATTATCAACCAGTGCGTCTGTCCTTGGTCCCAACCAGCACTGCGCCTCCAGCTTCTGAGGCTAGATTGTTCTCGGGCTCCCTGAGAGCCTTGTGGTGAAGGGATTGCAAAAAGAGTCCAGGTCAGATAAGGGTATTCAGCTAATGGAAATAAATTAACATTTCCTCAGACTCCATGTGTACCTAAAGCACCATCAGTCCAACTTTTTTTTTTAATTTTATTTTTTATTGAAGTGTAGTTGATTTACAATGTTAGTTTCAGGTGTACAGCAAAGTGATTCAGTTATACATATACACACATACATATATATATATACACACACACACACACACACATATATATATTATTTAGATTCTTTTCCATCATATGGTATTACAAGAAATTAAACATATTTCCCTGTGCTATACAGTAGATCCTTGTTGGTTATTTTATATATGGTAGTGTGTATCTGTTAATCCCAAACTCCTAGTTTATCCCTCCCCTGCCCTTTCCCCTTTGGTAACCATAGTTTTTTTCTATGTCTGTGAGTCTATTTTTGGTTTGGAAATAAAATTTGTATCTTTTTTTTAGATTCCACATGTAAGTGATATCATATGATATTTGTCTTTCTCTGTCTGACTTACTTCACTTAATATGAGAATCTCTAGATCTATCCATGTTGCTGCAAATGGCATTATTTCATTCTTTTTTATGGCTGAATAATATTCCATTCCATATATATGTATATACGTACACCACATCTTCTTTATCCAGTCATCTATCAATGGACATTTAGGCTGCTTCCATGTCTTGGCTATTGTAAATAGTGCTGCTGTGAACATTGAGGTGCATGTATCTTTTTGAATTATAGTTTTCTCCAGACATATGCCCAGGAGTGGGATTGCTGGATCATATGGTAAGTCTATTTCTAGTTTTTAAGGAACCTCCATACTGTTTTCCATAGCGGCTGCACCAAATTACATTTCCACCAGCAGTGGGGGGATTCCCTTTTCTGCACACCCTCTCCAGTATTTATTATTCGTAGACTTCTTAATGATGGCCATCTGATTGGAGGGAGATCATCAGTCCAACTTTCAATCAAAGAAATTTTTATTTCAACAATGAATGAGTTTATTTTTCTAAGCTTATTATATTTTGAGCCATAGCAATAATGTTCACCAACTATAACATTACTGAAATTTGTATATTCTTAAAATGAAAGACCAATAAAGATCAGTATCTACGAACATTTCAGTGTCCTTAGTGGATGTAGAGCTTTGGGGGAAGGGGGACACCTGGGATTTTTGTTCCCATCAGGATTTGATCCTGAGCCTCTAACAATAATGACAAAGGCTCATAAGATACAAAATGTGGAAGAGTCCCTGCCCTTGGATTTCTGCCACCTGTAATGAGGGACGTTTCATTTTGCTCCATGCCACAGCTAAAAGAAAGTCTGTCATGATGATAAAAAATAAAAGTAGTGAAGAGAAATACTAATCTCAAAGAAAAGTGGGGCCAAAAGTTTTCGAGTATAATTCAGTGACTAGAATTGCCTCCCGACAGTGTTCACCACCCCCGTCTATTTAGACCCATTTCTCTCAAACATCAGCCTTTAATGTTATAATTTTTTATCCAACATGATTAATTTTCTGCATAGTCTTATTACTAAGATGGTAGGGTTTTTTGTGTGCTGCTTTTTCTCTGCATGTGGACAATTATATAGGCAGTGTGGATTATTTCAGGAAGCCACTGGTTCCTTTCTTTCTTTCCTTCTTTCTTTTAATTCAGTAGTTACTATGGGAGCCAAAACATAGCTCTATATTGAAAGCACAGCTGAGTGACCATGAGGAGATTACACAACCTCTCTGAGCTCTGGCTGCCTAGCAAAGATGGAAGGCCTCATACCCACCTTTCAGAGGGGTTATCAGACTTGAATGAAATATGCTTCAACCTAGTAGAGTATCTGGTACATGATAAGTACTCAGTAAATGCTAGCAATTGCTGTTGTTCTTATTTTAGAAATTTTGTTTTTGTTAAAAATACACCCCGCATCCCCAGATACATCACTATGTTTGAAATAGAAAAAAATTTTTTGACTTCTTAACTGTCTTATCCTCACTTTAATCCTATTTCCATTCCCAGATATGGGAATATGGGGGTGGAGAGGGCACCAGTTGAATTACTAGTAGATAGTAATTTTTTCCAAATTATACCTAAATTGTACTCAAACTCTCAGTGAGGTTAACTTTCTGAGGTTGAAGTGTTTCTAAGCTTAAACAGTTATGAGATTACTTAATTGCTTGGATGGTGAGCTCCTTGGGTCTCTAGTGTTGGAGACACCACCTGGCCGGGAGGCTGGAATGGGACATCTATGTTGGTGTGGGCAGGGTTTCTCCCTAAGGGAGCTGAGGATGATTAGGGACAACGCATGTTAAATGAAAAAGATTCCTTGTGACTCTCAGAGGGGAATTCTGTAAATTCCATGATTTTATAAATTCCAGTTGATTTGAAGAATTAAGAGCTGGGAACTCTGCTGTTTCTGTGAGAAGAAATGACAGCTTATTGAAGTGAAGAGAATGGAAGTCTTCCCCTGGGGACAAACTGAAACATTAGCTTTGGGGCCTTTTCAACAATGATAAACCAGAGGAAGTGGTTCCAACCCGGGGCTGCCCACGCCCTGGAGGGAGGGTTCAGTCCAGGGAGACCTTGGCGACAACTTAGTTTTCCTACATTTTTCATTCCAGAAAAAAAAAAAAAAAAAAAAAAAAAGGCGGGGGTTGGGGGAGGCTTGGGGGAGAATGCCTCATGCCATTTCCTGAGATGTTCAGTGTTTACAGAATATATTTTGTAACCTTGGCTCCAGGAAGAAGCAATGCATTCTGGAAATGTACAGAACTTTCAGGATCTTACTGATTTCCAATTCTGTGTACTTTTCTGTTTCCCAACTTTGGGTCATCTGCATCTTTTAAGTTTTCCAATATCTGAAATATGTGCCCTTTGCTGCTTATCAAGGTCTCCTTGCCTCGAGGCTACTACTTTCAACGAGCCCAGGCATCTGCACTCTTCTCCCTTCCTGGTAAACGCGCGTCGGGTTATGGTTCCTAACGTCCCACCTTGGGCTTTGCTGATGCTTCTGCCCTTCCCGAGACTCTGCACCCTCCAAATTGCTCATCTGAGGCAGTTTCATCACTCACTTTGATAATCAACATCCTTCATTCATTCTCCATTTTTACGTTACATACTCAGGGCGCACACAAAATTAAGCAAAATATTGAAGAAAACACAGTTGTGCCACTGCCTATTCCTACCATGACTTACTGTATTCGCTGATCCTCACTAGACTTCTGTTAAACGATCATTTTCCAAAAGGTGAAATCATTACCCTCAAACACATATAAAATGAACATACGGTAAAGATTTTATTTAACTCACTTGTCAATGAAGCGATGGTAAGATGCTAAAATTGGTTCTGAGACCAATCTTAAGAGTAGATGTATTTGTGTAGGCAGTCAGGAGTGCTGAACTGAATTGTCTCACAGATACAAAACCAATATCCTACAGAGCATTAAAATGTGATGTTTGGGATAACCATTTCTACAGGGTGAAAATCAATGGTATCTCTACTGGAGAAAATCGGTTTGTATTTCTACGGGCAGGAATCATCAGCATTACTATCAGTTTCGACATCTTTCAGAATTATAAGGCAGCCAATCAAAGATAATCAAAGGTGTCGATTCAGCTCCTCACCAAGACAACACTCAACCTTCTGTCATCTTTTTCCACTTTCAAGTCTTTTGTTATGTATCTTGACTATTTAATTTTCCGGGGAAGTAATATCCACTAATTAGGAACAAAATTGAGACTCCATGAAAAAATTCAAGCTACTGATTTAAGGAATGTCTTTGTTTTCTTGTAGACCTCTGCATACACTAAATTACAATTAGTTGAACAAAACTAGATATTCAGAATAACGCATCTTTACATCATCTTCGGAAATGTCAGGTTATACATCTCTGCTGCTAGAGCTTGTGCTCCAATCTGACAGCCTCATCTGAGGCTTCTCAGCGAAACACAGCTTATACATATACACACTAACACACCAAGTGACTTTTGGACTCAGAGGAACCGTGAGAATTAACCAGAATATGCTTTCAGAAATTCTAGCAATAACCTCATCACAGCCATTCACAACCGTGAAATGAAAAAGGCTTCTGTGACTTTAAAAATGTTTCCAAATCCAAGCAAGCAAAAAGACACAGACGCTAATTTCTGTGTCGTAACAGCCCTGCGGCACATCCCTCAGTCCCCTTCTGACTTTTGTGTTTTCACAAAACACGGGGCTGATTGATCAGGGAGCCCAGGAAAGGCACTGGGGAGTCAGGCAGGGAACACGGAGCTTCTAGATGATTCTGGGTGAAACTCTGGCCTGGAGAGTCCGCCCTCCCACCGCCATGTCCCTCATCCCACCGTTTTCCAGCCTTCGCTGGACCCTTGTGCTTCTCCCCACCTCTCCGTCTGGACCTGCCCTCCCTTCCTCCCTCCCATGTTCCTCCCACCTCTCTCCCTCTTTCCTTTCCGCTCTCCCATCTGGCACCCTCTCTCTCTCTCCCTCTTCTCACCTCCAACCACTTCCCATATTCCTTCACCCTTTCCTACTAAGTTCAGTCCTCCATCCACTTGGCATGTCTGAAGCTTCATTTTTCTGAAGAGAGGTCATTTTCTACTCATCACACAGTCCCCGTGGGCACAGGGACAGGCACCACGTGACAAACTGGCATTTTAATAAATGTTTAGCAACAGCCCTACCTTATTGCCGGTGGAATGGCTCCACTTTGCCAGAGTTTAAACTGCAAAACCATATCAACCATCTTATGTTTCCCACTGGGTCCTACGTTTGCCCCTTTTTCAAACAGTGGAGCCCTGTCATGAATCCTCCTCCCCCCGCTAGGGCTGATCTTGCACAAATCCTACCCTCCTGGGTCCTCGGTCTAGGGCTGTGATGCTGAAATGACACTGTCCATGAGTTTACAGAGTTTATATCTCAGCAGGAGACAGGGTCAAATGGACAGGGCTTCACCACTCTGAGTTATGAACGTCCCGTGAGAAATAAGCATGGTTTGTTAAGCAAAAACACCAGAAGGGCCCTAGCATCAGAAAAGTACTTTTCTAGAGGATGTGAGAGTCAAAGGATTCGGGGCTGCGGGGAGGGCATGCTTCACAGAGTGATTTCCAGGAGAGGAGAAAGGCTGGAGAGAGAGGGAAGGAAGAGGGGGTGAGGAGCGAGCAGGTGGAAGTGGGCTTTGAGGTCAGGGGGCACAGCTTATCTAGGGCTGGGGTCTGGAAGGGGCTGTGAGCCATGTCACAGCATTTGTCCTCAGGTACTGAAGGATGTGAAGCCGGCAGATCGTTTCATGAAGACTGCAAAGGAGAGACATTGTCTGTGAGTCTGTTTCTGTTTTGCAAATAAGTTCATTCATGTTTTTGTTTGCTTATTTCGATTTGTGTGTGTGGTTTGTGCCTCTCACACCCCCGACCCAGTGCACTGCTGTTCAAAGGCTGTCACCCCTCGGAACAAAATGGTGATGGTCCAGGGCTCCGGATGACACTGCTGGTTATAGCCAGCACCCCCAGAGTCCCCACCTTCCTCCTCTGGCAGGACAGGCTTCATGGACGGACAACCCGTACTGCTACAAACAGCCCTGGGCTCAGAAGGGCCCCTGCCCTCTGGAACGTGCTGTGGTCAGCATCTCGAAATCCTCAGTTTTTGAATGAGGTCTCGTGTTTTCATTTTGCACTGAGCTCCCCCAAGTTATGAAGGGGCAGGGTTCCTCCTTCCAGCAATCAACAGATACAGCCTTTGGATCATTTGTTAAACCCTAGGGCAAAATGGCCCCAGGACTTCAGGAATTCTTCCAAAATCAGACACAGAATGTCACCGGCATTTCCAAAGACAGAGCTGAGAGGGTCTCTCCCTCGGCTGGCACGCAGACCCTTCTCAGGCCTGTTCCAGCCTGCCTCTCCCCAGCAGCTAAGTAACACGACCTCTGGACCGTGGCCAGAAACTGCTTCAGCTCAGTGCAAGAGGAAGAGGGCATTCTTGACTTTTGCAGAGTTAAACACTTGGAGAAACTTCAGGAGGAAAGCACTTGGTAAAAGGCAAAGCTGGCTGGCCCTTCCGCCCCGCCTGCTGCTCTGTTCATTCTCACGTCCATGATGCTCAGCAGCTTTATTCCCTTCTTGCCAGTGGTCAAAGGACACGTTTAAATTTCTTATTTCCTCTAGGGAGCCTGGAGAGAGGCAGCAGGCGTCTAATACAGGAAATCATGTGGAGAGGATCTCTTCTTTAATACAGTTCCCAGATGACTTCCCCTCCCCCAGCCTCCGCCCCCACCTCCAGGCGCACTGAGCCTCCCAGCTTCTTCCTGCAGCAGAGGCCAGAAGGCACTCTCACCTCTGCTCCCTAAGGTCTGCGTGAGCCCGAGGATCTGAAGTCCGGTCTTGGGAAACCCCACCCTCCGGGGGATGGGGGATTGAATCGGAGGCCCTGAAGTCTCACCTCCCCAAAGAGGTTCTTGGGAAACTCTCCAGGACAAGGTTAAATTTCAGGAGCCTGCAAAGCCCAGAAGAGAAAGGTAGGTCCCCTGCACTCTTCTGTTTTGTCTTGTTGGCTGTGGACCACGCTGTGCTGAAGCGGCCGTGTGTGGCCCTATGGCTTTTCTAGTTGGCTGCGTGCTTTCAACCTGTGCGTCTGGTTGAGATTTACTCATTTGCAAGACCAGGAGGAAGCATAGTGAGAGAGGAGAGGACCTTCCGTTGTTTTGAATTTGCACATCTGTGGATAAAGGATGTTTAGAACCTAGAACACCAGGCTTTCCTTTGGAGGCAGATCTCATTAGAAGTTGCATTTGGGGGCTGCTGTCTAAGGGGAAACAGTTTACCACCTGCCCTTTCTTTTCAACAATGTAGACCCCTCCCTTGATTATTTTTTTATTTTACTCATTTCTGAGTCATTCCTTTTAGTTAGAGATGTTCTAGACCTGACAGAGGATTTTCTAACAGGAATCTGAATTGGTGTTTCCAATTTTGGATCCGGTGGGCTGTCTCTCGTGTTATTTTCCAGTATTTGCTATGAAACAATTGTTCTTCCTAAAGTTTCCTGAAATTAGATGCAAGGAGTGACAGTATCTATCAAGGGATGGCTGAGAAAGCCGGTTTTATTTACTCTGTGGTAATAACTTCCTGCAGGGACGCTGCTCTCCTTAGCAGGCTGTATTTTCCAGTCATTAATGGGGCTCAAGATTCTGTGTTCACTGAGACCCAGTTGTCGGGAGGGGAGTGGATCTAGGCTTATTCAAATAATATGACATGTTTCTTTGATCTTTTTTGCCTTTTATACTTTCATTGTTTCCTTTTTGTCCTTATAAGCCGCCTTTCCTCCTGGAGAAATATTTCACAGCAACTCCATAGAACACTAGTCCGTTTATACCCATTTCTTTGGAAGCTGACTATTCTTTCCTAACTTAGTTCAGATGCTCAAAATTTTTGCCACTTACGTATTTTACCCCAGCGCAATCTCCCTCTATCCCATCCTTCATACCCTGCGACGGGGCTCTTGGAAAAATGCAACTCTGGTAATGTCACTCTTCTCAGGGAAGCATTCCATTGCTCCCATTGCTTACAGCCTGCTTACCTAAAAGGCAGCTCGGGGACCAGCTATAGCAGGCATCATGAAGCAGCTTGTTAGGGAAGCAGGCCCTCCATCCCTTCCTGAGACTTACTGAATCTGCATTTTAACCAGGTCCCTGGCTGATTCCTATGCACATTTAAATCTGAGAAACCCCCACTTAAGGAGGGTAGACCAGACCTTCAAGGTCTGCTCCTTTTCATCCTGTCAGCCTCACCTCTCCCCGCCCAGACTTTCCAGCTGTACCGAATACCTTTCATTTCCCCTGGACGAGAGAGCTCTGATGCCTACCCAGGTCTATGCGTGCTGTTCTCTCTGTCCCAGATCCTTTCATTCATCTTCACCCAACTACCCCGTGCAGCCTGATCGGTCCACCTTCCACCCCCCTCATCCAGTTCACCTTATACTAAGTGCCCCGCAAGTCTGCGATTTTATAGCACTCAGCAAAATGCTTCTGTCGTAGCCCTTAGCACATCCAACGATGGTTGCTAGGTTTATCTTCATCCTTGAGGAGTTACTGGTCATTGACTTCTGAATCTGTAACACTTGGACCAATGCCAGGTGCATGGCTTGTGCCTCATGCTTTTGAATTCATGAACAAATGGCTGAACAAATGAATGGATTACATTGTCTGAAGACCCCAAACCGATCACCAGATTGAGATGTGTAGTTGGAAGTTTTCCAAGGAGATGGCCAAGCTCTATAACATTTTCCCCACACTCTCCTTTAAGAGAGTTGCTAGATTCCTTTTTTTTTTTTCACCAAGTATTTTGAGTACCTGCCACAGACCGTACCTTCTAGAATCAATTTCTTTTTGGCTCTGTGAATAGTGTCTCCCATCAGGTGTTTCACTATCAGTGCCCTTCATTCTCCACGACTCCAAGTCAGAGACTTACTCATCTTTCAGCATAATGAACCCCTTCCGAGAACCAGGCACTGGGTAACATGCCAGGTGAGTCCTGCCTCCACGCACCTCCCCATCCACTAGCTTGCTTCTCCCTAAAAAGCGTAAAGGAAATCTGAAAGCCTTATCTCTAATAAAAGTTGGCACCTCCAAGTAAAGACATTGGGAGCTGGCAGGCCGCGTGATTTAGTAGAAAGGAACCTGGGCTGTGCGTCAGCGCCCTGACAGAGTCCAGCTCCTGCAACTCCTTTGCCAGGAGACCACTTCACATCCATTCTGTGGGTGGGGCCACAGCCATTTTCTGAACCTTGATTTTCTCAAGTGGTGAACAAGACAGGGAGCTGGCAGGAAAAGAAGCCCCTGCCTTTGTGAGTGTAGAGAGAGGATGATCTCCAGGGTTCCCCTCTGCTCACTTCTGTTGGCTCCATGATGATGCGAAGGGCAGCGCTCTGTCCTTCTCTGAGTCAAACCAGCGAAGAGGTGATCTTACAGAGGCTGTTTCATTACTGCCCACATGCTCAGCCGTAGACATTAAGGTTATCCTTTGACACTTTCCACCCAACACAGCATGGCCATCACTTCTGGAAAGCGGTGCCCTGAAGCTTAGAGGAATCCACGTGGCCCTAGCTGCTGGCTGGAGAGCTGGTCTGAAGGAGGGCAGCCAAGGAGGGAGGCAGTGCCATCCTCAGGCAATCCCTCTGCTTTTGGAAAGCAGCCAGGAGAAGGGAGGAAAGTGGCTCCACCAAGGAGGGCAGGAAAAATCTAGAAAGCTTTCAACATACGGCAAAGAGGAGATCCCCAACCCTCACTGTGGCACGGGCTGCAAGGACTCCCTTCCTGACAACACATGGGCTTTTTCTTTTCCCACATAAAGACTTGTGTCTTAACCAGATTTCACCTAGGAGCAGGTGCTGGGGGCCGGCCAGAGTGCCCTTTGTCCCTGAGCTCTGGGCTCCCACGCGGTGCGGGGACAGCTGGGAGGACATAGATACTTTCTGTTTGTTCTCCAGACACAACCCACCAGGCTTAGGCTGCAGCAGACTCTCCAGGCACACTCAAGGAGCCTCCCTTCCCCTGTCTGAGCCCTCTGGCCTTGCTCCCCCATTGTCTGAAGCTTCCAAACGAAATGCCTTCTGGACCCTGGACCCCCTTCAAATTCCTTCTTGCTCCCATCCACCATTCCTTATGCATCATTTTGCCTCCAGACCTCCCACACAACTACCTTGTCTGCAGCCGCCTTCCAGCAGCCAATGTGTTTGCTGGTCATTTCCTAATCTTTCAAATTCACATTAACCTCTGTTATTAAGCACATGTCGTCATAGCAACAGAAAAGAGGTTCACCTGCATGGGAGATTTCTAACGACCTGCCCGAGATCTCAGGATGTATCTGAGGTCAACCTTGCCTACACCGGGTCAGCGTTTCTTCTTTAATTCTTCTTTGAATCTTTCATCTGCCACTTCTTTCAATAAGTAGTTGTATCTTCTCAAGGTCGGATTTGTTTCTGAAAAGGCGGGGTGATATTTAGCAAACAAGGTTGTAGAAAAGATGAATTAG
Source organism: Camelus ferus (assembly GCF_009834535.1). NCBI lineage: Eukaryota > Metazoa > Chordata > Mammalia > Artiodactyla > Camelidae > Camelus > Camelus ferus. Next base: position 31,962,412 of record NC_045715.1, on the reverse strand, counting down.
CGAAAGTACCTACTGTGTTGCCTCCAATGGGAAAGAAGGGGGCTGGCCAAGGTGGTGAAAATGAGAAAATTGTCATTTGCAGATTAGCTGGAGGAACCAGGGGACATTTGAAGTGAGAAGTAAGTCTTGCAGCCCTGGAAGGTTGTCTTCGAATATTTAAAGATCGCTCTAAAAAGAGGTTAACAGACGATCAGCACCTGGAAATTATAGGGGAACAGGGTTTAGCTCAGTCTGTGGGAAGATTTACCCACCATCAGAATTGTCTAAAACTGGGTGAGCTGCCTTGTGGCAGGGTGAACGCCCTGTCCTGGGCAGAGTTCCAGCACCCTGGAAGACCGTGGCCCGGGTGTTCCCAACGGGATGCCCACGCTGGGTGGAGTCTGGGTGATGACCTCAAGGTCCTTCCCGCTCAAAGCTACTGAGAGTCTTGTGATATCAGGGTGCAACCCAAGCCGCCAAAAGAAAGGTCTGCAAAAACAAACAAACAAACAAACAAACAAACAAACAAACAAACAAACACAAGGCTACAGAATGATCCAGGCTGCCTTTTGACCATCTAGCCTTACCCATCAGCTGCGTTTCTTTTTAAATGGGGTCTATGTAACAGCAATCAAGTTAAGTTGGAGTTCCAGGAAAAAGCAAAACAGAAATGAGAACAATGAGATGAGAAAAGTTCACTCCAAACCGCTCTCCTCGGGTTACTCTTTAACTAGATTGTAGGTTATTTCTTGTGCTGCAAACACATTCTTATTTGATGGAAAAGTGCCACATTTTGTGCATTTTCAGCCAAACTGGGGTCAGGCAAGAAACAGTAGGACTCAGAGCTTTGTGCCTGATCTGTGCTCGTCTACAACATGGAAACCCTAGGATGTGGGCGATGGAGTCTTCGCCATCCAGAAATCTAACATTTAAAAGTACAGAATAAATGGTCCTACCATCCTCTAAATTTTGAGCACTGTAGTGGGATATTTGACTTTTGCTGGAAGAGGAGAGCTGGCTGGAGCTGGCCGCCTGTTCTGAGTTTATCAACCATCATTTTCCACCCACTTTTCTTTCTGTGCTAAATTAGCCACGTCATTAACAGCCTCTCTGCCAGCTCAGGAGCTGGAGACTTTTCCAGAGGGAGAATTTAGCTTAGGGGGCCCTGCACACATCACTCACATCACTGCTGCATCTGCCCTGGAATTCTTTGCTAACACTGCATCCTTCGGGGTCTCAGACTGTCTGCTCTTGTAGTTTTAAACCGTCACATCTTTCTGCAGTTGCGTGAACAGCATCTCAACATGCTTTGAATTTCTTCAAGCTTGTTTTGAAATCTCATGGGAAAGAAGCTGTTGCCTTTTCCATAGAAATGGGTATCAGCAAACCCTACATTTTGTCAAATCGAAACAAAACAATGATATATTTTATTCTCCCGGTTTGCCCTAAGCTCACTTTCTTGAAAACAATTAAAAAAAAATTCCTTTGAAATGTAATCAACTATGCAGGACAAAATCACAGAAGCCCAGGCAGACCAGCACGTTTATTTTTAGATGCCCATCAGCCCACCCCGCATAGCAGAGCAACTGTCTAATGTCCAAACCTACGGTCCTGGGAATTTCCTCTAACAAGCGTGTGTTTCCGCGCATTGTTACGGTACAAAGGGCGGCGGGGGCCCTGAGTGGGAGGCTCTGGGTTACCCCGCCCACTGTGAAATCTGGAACCTGTCATTCCCGGGTCTCTGCGGTCCTCAGTGCCGGGGTCACAATGCAGGTCGCCCGGCAGCTCTGGGCACATGCAAATGAGTAGACATGTATGCTTATGTCATCTAAAAATATCCCAGAGGCCCATGATGGCATTTCAGAAATAGAGGGTCAGCTTTCTATTTGTAGCCTCACTGGAGCTGAGAAGTGAGTTCTGGTCTCCCTCAGAAGACCAGAAATGACATCCCCTGAGAAATGGGGATGTCATTCGAAGATCCTGGGTTACACTGCAATTAATAAAGGAGTTTTGAAGCACGTTATAGTATTAAAAAATAGATGCATGAACACAGAGCTCCAATACACACACACACACACACACACACACACACACACACACACACACGAGAAAAGGTATCTGACAGCTGAGTCACCTACAATTTTCCTATTATCCTTGCCTAGTTTCTGATCCCTGACTTATTTATCTACAAAACGGATGCCACAAACCTCACATCCTTTTGGGGAGAAATAAGGTGCAACATTGCAAATAAACTGACCCAAACTACACTTTTGCTTACGGTTTTGCATTTTGGCCCTAATATGCTTTGAGCTCCTTACGAGAAATTACTGTAAAAATATTTGCCGTCAAGTCTCCAGGGGGTTTTGTTGCTGTTGTTTGGGGGTTTGCTTTTTTCTTTTGGTTCTGGCTTGGTTTCTTGCCACTGCAGAGGAAGAAGCTTAATTTGTTACTTAATGGGCACACTTTACTAGGAGAGTTTTCATGCCTCTGTCAAACCTTCCTCACTCCTGGGAAGGTCACTGCATTGTTAGTCAAGGTTGCAACGCTCAGGGTTATGTCTGGGGGTCACTATGGAAGAGGAGCAGGTGGGTCTCACAGCGGTCCACACCCACCCTGTGTGGGTCTGTGATCTGCATCCCAGCAGCCCCATATGAGGATGGTGCCCCTGCGGAATCAAAGACCACAGGGGCAAGAGGACCTGCACGCAGAAATGCCAGCCCTGAGCTGAAGCCCGGTCACTGGGCTCTGCCAGCAGGTGGACTTCCAGGTCCCCTCCGGGTCCACAGATGCCGGAAAAGGTATTCTAGCCCTCTGGTGAAAAATGTGCGAATGTTAGTCAAATTGCTTTTAGGGATTGTTTTGTTTGTGAGTGTTTATTATCAGACACCCCTCAGGGGTTCACAGGGCAGGTTGCGAATGTCCGAAGCAGGGCCTGGGAATTTCCTTCCACAAAAGCTGTGCTTCCTCTCTTTGTTGCTCCTCAAAGGACAAATGCAGGCATTGCTCAGGATCCTTACTTAACCCTTTCTCCTGTCTGCCTCCACATTGCAGACAAATCACCCTTCCAGACTTCCAAGCAGCAAGATTTCAGACCTGGGTTGTATGTGTTTGCACCTGCAGCTGCACATGCAGACAGATGTGTATATATACCGTGTGTGTGTGTGTGTGTGTGTGTGTGTGTGTGTGTGTGTGTGTGTGGTGAGGGGGAGGTTGATGGAGAAAAAATAGGTAATAATGCATAAAACTTATTTCAAAAGCTCTCATTCAACATTATAACATGCACCCAGTCATTGTTCAGATCTGGTGAAGTTTCTTCTTTCTTTACTGTAATACATTTTCATACTGCAAATGCAGACCCGGTTTCTGTTCCCCATCCACAGGGAAGGATCCTCCTAGAATGATGGTTGCTTTTCCCCTTTGGAGTGTGGTTACTGGCTAATGCGGGGGCACAATGAGAGGAGAGAGCTCTCCATCAACCAAGTTATTTACCAAGCATATGCCCCGTACCTGAGTTCTGTTAGGAACCCAGGGAAAGCAGAAGTTCTGCTGGCAAGAAACTTTGAGCACATCTGACAAATATGTGGACACACGTGGGAGTGCAAGGAAACCAGATAACCAGGGGGTCTAAGTCCAGGAAGACCAGAGGAGACCCCTGAGCCCTCAGGCAGCCGTGGATTCTAATTATCTGTAGACACATTTTCCCATCGTCTCTTCATCCTCAGCTCTCCGAGTACCAGCACGGCCAAGTGCACATGCGCACCCGGCACACACATACACATGTGTGCACACACACCTACACAAGCGTACACACACACCTCACTGTGCCTTCTCAGGGGAAATCATTCCCTTGGCCTCTCACCACCAACTCCACTAAAGTATCTGCTTCACCATCCATCTCTTCCTCCTGCTTTCCTGCCTCAAGGGCAGAGACGGTCCTTCCCAGCACCCAGAGCTCAGCTCTCACTCCCTCCCATCCTCCAGATGGCCAGTGGCCTCCTCCCCTCTGATTGGCTCTTTCCCACCCATTTAATTCTAATTAGGACCTTCTCAGCACAAAACAGGAGCAGCACTTTTCCTCGCCCGTCTTCCTTTCCTCCTCACCGTGAAATGCGTGAAAGGATTGTGGATGTTCATGTCCTCGTGTCATCACCAACCATTCACCCAGCAAACCGCTCGGTTCTGTCTCCCCGCCTCCCCTACCCCCAGCGCACCTTAGCAAATGCTCTTGCCAAGACTGTCTGTGACCTCCAGGCTCCTAACCCCCTTCACTTCATGGTCTACAGCACCTGACTTTGTGGATTACTACCTTCTCTGCTCTTGTCCCCGCCTTCCCGTCTCCTGGTTTCCCTCCTACTTCTCAGTTTGCTTTGCCGGCTCCTTTCCCTTTGCTGTTCCCTCAGCCTCCTGATGGCCATGATCTGGACCTGCTCATCTCCATCTGTGCACCTGCCTGCTGCCGCTCATCCCTCTGCCAGAGCCCTCTGTTCCCCCATCTCTGTTACGTAAACTACTGATCATCCAAAGCCTGTTTTAAATGCCACCAGATTACTTCCTTTTTACATGTCTCCCCATCCCTGTGCAGAGATGACCTCTCTTCTGGGCATCCTCATAGTCCCTCATTGTAAAATGCCTTTGTCTTTGTATTCTGTCATTGTTGCCATGCACTTCTTTCCTAGGACGTACGGAGGCCGTCTTATTCATCTTTTTATTTCTAGCTCCCAGCACAGCACCTGGCATATTGCATTTTCGATAAATGTTTTAAAAGTGTCATTTACCAAGCAGACATTTTGGTGACCATATCCCTGAGCCTAAATAACATCTTTACTGTATGGAGATGGATGTATTACTAAATTTTTACTTAAATATATTTTTTGTAAGTTAAACTACACATATTTCGACAAGCAACACTATTTCATTTTTTCTCAAAATCGAAATCACACTTCCTAGCACTTCCGATTTGAGTTTTCAATCTCTGTTTTCAAGCAGAAACAAAGGACAACTTGGATTTCATGTTGAATTGAAATTTCCTATCAGGGGAAGTGTCAAAATGTGTCCGGAATGACATGGTGTTCTCGTGCACCTGCAGTGGGGTTGCCGTGGTGGAGCCAGACTAGTGTTTTGTCAAGGCTGCGACTTCACTGCGGAGCTGGCATTATGTAAACCTTCCCCAACTGCACCTGCAGATCCTTTGAAGCCACAGAGATTGATTTGCCAAGTTGTTTGAAGGAGAACCATGGGGACCCCAGGAGAATGAGCCTGGATACTGAGTCAGTACCAAATCCACCAGTCGCCCTGTCTCCGGGGAGTGCATAGGGCAGGGATGGATCTCAGAAGGCAGGGCCAGAGGCTCACCCACCTCTGGGTGGGGCAATAGTCTGCATCCTCAGTGCGGCTCTGAGGAGAAAATATGGGAACCGCCATTTATGTTGAAAAATGTCATCCCCTCACAATCTCTGTTAGGTTTTTGTAATAATTCATATATAATATTAGTTCGAGAAAACTGTCAATGGCATATAGGATAGGAGAGATACAAGCATGATTTGTCCAAGTGTGGTCTAGAGATCGCCAGGAGGCAAGCTGATGGGGGCCCTGGTTGCCAGGCCCTACCTGGATCTATTCAATCAAACCTGGGGGTGGGGGCGGGAAGGGCAGCAGAGTCGACATTTTTCAACCAGCACCTTAGATGTTTCCTCCAAAGTCTGATGGACATTTAATTATACATAAGTAACAATATTTAGAAAACACCTGCCAGCTTACGCATAGAAAACTGTCTACATTGGTGGCTTAAGAGGCCCTTCCCTGCATCCCCCTGAGTGGGTTAATGATTGTGCCATCTGGGCTCATCTTTGCAGAGACAGTCTTCCTGCTGAATTTGAACCCTTCTCTGGGCCACAAGCTTAGAAGAGAATCCTGTTCCGCTTGGCACCATCCCTCATACCACCATGGGTTTAACTTTTTGTTTGTCTTGGTAGCTTGTCTTGGAGCACAATATCATCAGTAATAGTATAGCATATAGTATAGTGTATAGTACAGTATTAGTATAATATATAATATATAGTATAGTACATAGCATATAGTATTGTGTATAGTGTATAGTAATAGTATAGTGTATAGTATAGTAACAGTATAGCATATAATATTATGTATAGTGTATAGTATAGTAATAGTATAATATATAGCATATAGTATAATACATAGCATATAGTATTGTGTATAGTGTATAGTATAGTAATATTATAGTATATAGTATACAGCCCTGTGTATACTATAGTAACAGTATAGTATATAGCATATATTGTGTATAGTGTATAGTATACTAATAGTATAGTATATAGTATAGTAACAGTATAGCATATAGTATTGTATATAGTGTATAGAATAGTAACAGTATAGCATATAGTATAGTAACAGTATAGCATATAGTATTGTATAGTATAGTAATAGTATAATACATAGTATATAGTATAGTACATAGCATATAGTATTGTGTATAGGGTATAGTATAGTATATAGTATAGTAACAGTATAGCATATAGTATTGTATATAGTGTATAGTATAGTAGTAGTATAATATATAGCATATAGTATAGTACATAGCATATAGTATTATGTATAGTGTATAGTATATAGTATAGTAACAGTATAGCATATAGTATTGTATATAGTGTATAGTATAGTAGTAGTATAATATATAGCATAAAGTATAGTACATAGCATATAGTATTGTGTATAGTGTATAGTATAGTAACAGTACAGTATATAGCATATAGTATTGTATATAGCATATAGTATATAGTATAGTAAGAGCTGGGTTTGGGAGTTTGGGGTTTGGATTCTGCCTCAAATTCTTCACTTTGTTGGACCTCCAAGCTGCACAGGTTTTAACAGAGGCATGGTGGTTGGTTAACCTTCCTAAGCCTCCCCCCCTCAAGTGGGAATAGCTCACCAGCTCACAGATAGTGAAAATTAAATGACATCATGCCCACACGATTTTTTTTAAGTCACTCAGCACAGACATGTGACAGAGGGAGTTCTCAGCAAGAGAGAGCAATTAAAAATAACAAAAGTGTCATCAACACCAGCAACAGAGGAGCAGAGAGATTAAGTAATTTGCCCAAACTTACACAGCTGGTAAATGGTAGAACTGGACCCTGCACCCAGGAGTCTGGTGCCACGGCCCATGTTCTTAACCTTTTCTCGAACCTCTAATAACGTGCCGCCTCGAGGGTTCAACGGTAACCCACGTTGACTGAGTGCTAGCCTACACAGGGCTGGGTGCTGGGCTCAGAACGGTAGACGAACAGGACCCTGCCTTGGGCGTGAGGGTGGGGACGAAGGGGATCTCAGGATGGTGGAAGAGCTCACAAATAACCTGCATCATACAGTTCAGTAAATGCCTTGACAGAGGGAAGTGAGGGCAGAAGTGTCCACCCACATAAAGGTAGTCAAAGCAGCCTTGCCTGGAATGACCTTGACCTGGGCCTTGAAAGACAATGGACACAGACAAGGGAAAACAGAGGAAGGGGGCAGTTCCAGGCAGAGGCTGGAGAGCACAGTGCTTGCAGGGCACGGAGGGGTCCAGAGAGGGGAGAGTAAGAAGAGAAGAAAGTAAAAGAGAGAAGTGAAGCTGGGTGTGGAGGCAGAAACCCTAAAGATGAAGGATTTTAGCTGAAGATAACTGTATGTCATTTTACGAGAGGAGAGACTTTCCATGAGCCAACCCAGCAGCTACGACTGATCTGCCGGTGTTTCTCTAAATGTATGCAGAGCTTCTGATTCTGCTGGCCTGCGTCTGGAGACCAGGCATCAGCATTTCCGCAAAGTAGAACCATGGAGAACCACCAGGGTAAAAATAATCAGGCTCTACCTCAGTGGTTACCAAGCTTTTGTGTGCATCAGAATCACCTCTGAGCATTTTGTTTAAATGCAGATGACTGGGTCCCATCCCTGAGTTTTAGATTCTGGGGATCTACAGTGGGTTCAGGAACTTGCATTTCTAACGAGTTCTCGGGTGACGCCAAGGCTGCTGATCTTTGACACTTTACAGAGCAGAGCCTCAGAGTGTGAAGCCAGGAACTTAGGCAACATTATTTAGGTGATGCTTAAGCTGAACTAAAATGTGAAAATTCCTGGGAGGAAGAATGAGTGTATCTCTTATTTCCTTTGCTGTCATGCTCCTTTGACTTTGAAATATTTCTGTAGTTTAAGAAAATCGAACGCCAATATTCCTGACATTCTGACTCATTTTGCTCTGTGAGTGATCAAAATACGGTGACTGGTAGGGCTCTTGGGAATTTAAAAAATCAACCCTTTGAAACGTTTGTTTGCAAAGCCGGAAGTCACTTGCTGCCCAGAGCAAACACTCAAGCAGAGGGTTTGCCCCTTTGGAGGGCTTTAGATCCGCGGCTTTTGAGTGAGTTTCTCTACATTTTTAGAACCGCTTGAATCTGCATCTTGATGGAATGGGCTGTGAATGTGGACGTGTGAGATCGGTGTGCTTGAGTGTGGCCAACTGGCCAAGACCAACATATATCCTAGGGTTGTTATTTCCTCCTTGGTAGATAAGACAGGAGGCGGCTGGGAAGCCCAAAGCCCTTTGACCAAGAAAGGAGGGAAAGGATGGATGGGGAAGAAAGGATCCTGGAAGCTTCGTGTTTCTCTTTGCTTCCCCAAACAAAAAAACTTCCTTTTTTTTTTTATGTCATGGTCACCAACTAAATTTCTCCCACCAAAGATTTCAAAGAAAAATATTCATGTGAAAAACAGCAAGTGGCAAATGAACAGCCTTTAGTTAAAGAGTGAGTAGATGAATCAGAGAGAGATTCCCAGGAGCAGAAATAATCACAAATCATTAAACAAGCAAGTCCTTGTGGAGGTTTATCATCAGCCCAGCAGCTTCAACATCTCTATATAGAGTATCAAAATGCCAACGCCATTCCAGTGTTGGGAAATCCTCATTCATCCAAAGTAGATTTAATTCCATGAACTATCTCTGATGCAAAAAAGAAGCAATGGGCTAAATAAATGCTTTAAGATTTTTCAATACTACACAGTGTTTCACCAGGGAAATTAATTACTGGAGTTCCCCCATTCCATATCTTTACAACAAAATTCAACCTTTACTGAAAGCCACTTTGGAGTTTTGAAACAATGAGTTCAAAGAGATGTTACTTAAAATAAGTGGAATGAACTGTGATTGTGTAAAAAGGAAATAAGCAGAAAACTACTTTCACTGAGTCCAAGAAACAATATATTTTTATTAACTTGCTCTGTCCCCGTTTAATTTTCACATAGGGGTTTTAGTGGAAGTTCCCCAAACATGCTGATTTGGTTGTCTAGTTCCTCTGCGCCTGCCCCAGCTCAGGGGCAGCAGTGCCCCCACCTTTCCTGATGCCCCCCCCCGACCCCGATCTCACCTGGGTTCCAACCCCAGCTTAGCCCTGCCCGTATTCAGTCCGGATACCTCGAGCTTGGCCACTCCGCTGGCCGTGTTAAAGCGGGACTCCTACGTGTAGAAAAGAATCACTAAGGGAGGAACGATGAGTCTCTTTTGCTTTGATGTCATCTGAAAAATGGGGGGAAAAGGGAAAAGTAAGCTGAATTGGGGGGAGAGGTGAGGACCCCGTGAAGCAAGCACTTTGTGGTGGAGCAGGAGGGGTGGTTTGTGTGGTTTGTAGAACAGTACTTTTCAGACAACAGTTTGCACAAGAGTCACCCAGAGAATTCGTCAATGGTGACTCTGGACGCCACCCTAAGATTCTGGCAAGAAGGTCACAGGCAGGACCCCGAAGTCCTGGTCAGTTGACCCCGCACGCTTATTCAGAACCGTTCCCACGGGAATCACTGGGGTCAAGTCTCGGTGCTGATTGGCTCCCATCAGATGCTGCCTGGTCTGGTGAGAAGACCAGAAGGCTGCAAGGTTTCAACCATGGCTTTGAGGTGCAGGGGAGGAGGACGTTTTCCTCAGCATCTTATGGCCACAGCTTGATCTGAAAATTCGACTGACAAAGACAGGTTAGCAGAAGAAAAGTATAGCCATTTATTTAATATGTTTTCCATGACCCAGAAGCCTTTGTGGAGAAATGAAGACCTAAAGGAAGAGTTAAACCTGAGTGTTTCTACGGCAGGTTTGGTGAAGAGTGGAGAGTGGGGACCGCTAAGACGGGATAAAGAGACCTAGCCAAGTCTGTTTGCTCAAATTCCTCTCGGCATCCTGTCTCAGGTCCCTCTCACATGAGGGTCTTATGGTCGGCTTCAGGTGCAGAACAGCAGGGGAAGACCAGAGAGAATGTCCTGTTTCTGCCATTTTCTCAAAGTCTTAATCTCCAAACACCAAGGTGCCATGTCTGAGAGAAGCATATCCTGGATTCCTGCAGCGAACAGCTCACCTCCAGTGACCTCATCCACCTCCCTTCCCTTTTTGACAGCAACCTCAGAAGTCACTCATTGCCACTGGCTGCCTAGATGCCAGACAGAACAAAACAAATACAGGAATAGAGGAGTGTGAGTGGGCAGCCAGCGGGTGGTGGGGTCCAGGGCCAGCAGGAAGGCGGGGAAAGAGAGGATGATGCTTCCAGCGCACCTGAGTGTCACCCTTCTTCCAGCAAAGAGTTTCCAGAGCAAGCATTAGAATTTGTTCTGCAGGTTTTCCACGGTTAAAAGAGTTTCCCAAATTCTTTCCCAGGCTTCCCAAACACTCAAAAGTAAACAATAAATTCGTGTTTACTCACAAACTACCTGTAGTAGAAAACATTTCTGGTGGTCCATAACTCCTGCTGTCACCTTGGAGCTAAGACGGGAACTGGTGGAGGGCACTTTGCTTAGGGAACTGGGATGCACATTTGAAGCCTGGGGCCGTGATTGGCCTGAAAGTCTCTGTTTAATACAGATACAAAAAAGTGAGGACCCCGTGGAAAACCCAGTAACATGAGATCTGAGCTAGTGAGGCTGGGGAGGGATTGGGCAAGGGCTGGAAAGGGGAATTTCAGAAACACGGGAGAAAGAGGGGAGGGATGCCACCTCCACCAACGCACATGCACACGCACAAGCACACACATGATCATGTGCACACACACGCTCATGTGTGCACACACACACGTGTGCACACACATGTGCACACGCACACATGTACGCACACATACACATTCCTTATTGCCTTTACTCTGCTTTATATCCCTACATGACATTTTTGCTCATCTGATACATAATTTATTTGTTTGTTTATTGTCTATATTACAGCAGTCAAGGTCATGCCAGGAAAGAAATGGCACTCTCAAAGGATAACTGAGAAGATGTAGGGACTTCAGTCAGCAAGGGACTAGCAGTTCCAGGAAGCCCTTGATCGCTTCCTCTAGGGCAGGAAGGGGCCAGAAGTTTGAGATGGGGTGTCAGAGGAGCCTGCCAAGGCCTGTAGATATGGGCGAGGGGGTTCCCCAGAATCTGTGGCTGAGCGGGGAGCAACGCAGCCACTGCCAAGCTGCAGCCGGTAAGGAGGAAGGGGGGGTAGATCCCTGACTCCCCTTTCTTCTTGTCCCCCGATCTCCCACTTTCCCAGCTGACAAGGTGCTGCAAGGCAGGGATGGGCACCCCAGGGCACAGAGCAGGGCAGAGAAGGGTAGTGACGGCCCGGGAGGCCAGCCAGCTTGTTCCTCCGGCCAGCACGAAACTCCTCGGGGACAGTTGTATTACTGCTTATCTCCAGGGTCCACATGAGTGTCTGGTGCACAGGTTTTCAACAATTATTTGGTGAAGGAATGAGTGATGTTTGACTTGGAAGAAGAGGCATTTTGAAAGACTTATACAGAGTGTATGATGCAAACCCCACGCAATGGTCCTAGCATCATAGTAACTAAATTCATCCTTGCTCACGATGCTTTCATGTGCAAGGATGTTTGTTTGCTTGTTTGTTTTTGCAACAGGATGTTTTGAGGGGCAGGTACGGCAGGCATATCTGGGTGAAAAGAACGGGAAGATGTAACATCCGATTACACACATGTTATACTAATGGGTTATCCAGAAGCTCACTTCCCCCACCCCTATATGTGGCGCTCTATGCGCCACTGGACTTGATTAACAGGAATAGATGGCCCCGACCCTGTACCTCCAACAGGACAACCAGAACCATCTGAAGATTAGTGCCCCGGTGTCCACAGATGCTGGAGTCACGGGAGGGTTCACCCCCGCCACCTCCACCCCAGGCAGGACAGAGGCCTCAGACGTGGGCTGCTCCACTTCCATCCTCGCTGAGCCAGGGGCTCTGGGACAGAGCTTCCTGCCTGTAACATGAGGATGAAGATGGTTCCTCCTTCCCAGAGGATGGGAGGCTCAGCTGGGTCCTGACCTGCTGCCTGGCACGGGGTAAACCCTCAGGAGTAGCCGTAAGGATTGTCCCTAATCCTGGGGGAGGCGTGGGGCGGCTGGCAGAGCTCCCCGCTCTCTGCACCAGATCCTTGATCAGGGAGAGGGAAGGTCAGGAGGGAACAGGACAGCCCATCCCCAAGTGAGCTCTCCTGCTTCCTTCCTTCAGGGTTCAGTGGAGGAGCAAAAGCTGGTTTCCCTTCTGACCCCCGGTCAGCAGCGCACACACACTTTTTTTTCCCAGGTGGCCTGGGAGGGGGCTTAGAAGCATCCTGAGAAAGAAATTGTGCAGTTCCCTCCTCTGGGTCAGGGAGATGTTTCCAGAGGGAGCCAAAATGAGGAGCAGGTAGGGAACTCGGGGAAGATGAGTTTCCCTTGGAGAAGATGGGAACGGCCTCCGTGAGTCTGTGGCCCTTCTTTCGCAAGGGCTCATGCCAAAAAAAAAAAAAAAAAAGTGGCAAGTCCTTCCTCCACTCTCTTTGGATCTAGATCCTTAAAAAAGCTTCCCTGAGTTAAAATAGACAAGGCTAATAGAGAAGTGCCACCTCCTAGCACCAAGGTCTCCTGTGCTTGTGTGACAAGCTTACAAGAGACCCTCCAGAATCGGGGACACGAGAGTAGGTGATGGGGAGAGGTCCCACCTGGGTGCGGGTAATAAGGCATTACTTGTCTGCAGCAAATTTAAAATCAAGACTAAAACCAACTCAAAGTCTTTTTTGTGTGTTAAAACTATCATCACATTGTGGCAATTCCAAACAAGGTCAGTGATGAAAATACTCTCCCTAAAGATCTTTTGTTGGTCTAAGTTCTAAACAGTTGCTGTCGTCACTGGCCAGTTTCAGTAGTATAATCTAAGCTCCTGATTACCGTATTTATATTACTTCTCTTTTAATAAGCAGTGTGTTCCACATAGAAGTCAATCTGGAAAACTCTGTTCTATACCGACTCCCGGCTCAGAGGGACTCTGTTACATGTACGGGTTTCAAGAGTAAGTTCTAGCGGTTTGTTTGAGGCTGCTCCAAGTGTTTCTGTCCCTTGGGGCACGACGTGTCCCTGCATTTGGACAGTAGACTGGAAATAAGCAATATTAGCACCATGGTTGTAGAGGCAAACTGAACAAAAATTGCTTCAATTCTGTCTTTCTGTGGGACCTCATAGAGTTTTGATTTGTGTTTCAAATTTAAAACAGTGAAGGAGAGGGTTACCTGCATGGTGTACTCTCTTCACTTGGCAAATTACAGCCCCCAGCTAAATGCTTTACCGAAAATCAATACCTCAGTGAAATGATTTCTTGTTTAGTTGTTTTACATCTAAGGAATTAATCCAGAAAATAAGGTGATCACTGGAAATAATGTTCTCATAAAAGAGAGGGGAAGGCTAGTAAAGGATCTCGTCCAGATGTCAAATATACTAGTTGCTTTCACAGTCCAGAATTATGAGTGCTGACTGCTGCCTTCTTTAATCTGATTTTTACAGTGCGGAGAAGTATGTGTGTGATATAGGCGTATACATGCATGTGTGTGTGTGTGCATGTGTGTCTTCGTGGGTTTAGGGAACCAATTTTCTATCTTTAGGTCATTACATGATTTTTGGAAAATATTATGATTTCAGTCACAGAAATATACCTGTACATTGCTCCCGTTAGTAACCATAAATATCCCTGGTCAGGCATATGATGTATAAGGTAAGTTCGGCACTTAAGAAGGGACGATATGGGAGTACTTCTAATGTAGACCCACAGGTGATCCAAGGGTCAGAGGTCATTTGTAAGAGTGCCCTTATCCACAGAGGGCCCAGCAGGTTCAGATAGAGTCCTGACTAGACAAAGAAGCTGTGGTATATTTATACAAGGGAATACTACTCAGCCATAAAAAAGAGTAAAATAATGCCATTTGCAGCAACATGGATGGACCTGGAGATTGGCAAACTAAATCAAGTAAGCCAGAAAGAGAAAGAAAAATACCATATGGCATCACTTACATGTGGAAACTAAAAAAAAATGACACAAATGAACTTATTTACAAAACAGAAATAGACTCACAGACATAGAAAGCAAACTGATGGTTACCAGAAGGGAAAACGGGAGGGGTGGAGAGATAAACTGGGAGTTCAGGATTTACAAATACTAATTACTATATATAAAATAGATTAAAAAAAACAAAGTCCCTACTGTATAACATAGGAAACTATATTAATATCTTGTAATAGTTTATAATGAAAGAGAATATGAAAGGAATATATATATATATGGACCACTATGCTGTACATCAGAAATTAACACATTGTAAACTGACTATACTTCAATTTAAATAGACAAACAAACAAAAAGAAACAGCCCAGGCACAAGCATATCTTAATTGTGGGAACATCCCTCTGGGTACTTACTGGCCCCACATAAAGTGAAAAATGGAACTACACTTGAGGAACTCAGGAAAGGACTAAAAATAGATGTGCTTTTCCCTCTCTTAATGTTCCAGGTCAGACGAGGCCAGCTGAAGGGGTGTGGCCCTGGAATAAGCATGTAATTGTTGACAGGTAGCTGTTTGGCATACTATGCCTCAGGTCTAAAAATAGTTTAGTGGTCCTGAGAGGCCGGCTTTGAATTAGAGAGGGTAAGGCAGTTAGGAACAGTCTCAAACTTGGAAACCTGGACTCCTCATTGTGCTGGGATAGGCCGTGGAGCTGGGGACCAGGGGACCTGGACAACTTCCTTGCTGCCCTGCGACAGGGCTCCCGGTGCTGGGCAGAGGGCTGCAGCAGCCATGGTGAACACATTTCCATCAGTCTCTTAACCCATCTGTTTCTGAAACACTTGAAAAGTACCGGCTAGAACCCAGGGCAGCTGCGCTTGGGTACCAATTTGATCCCCAGGCACTAGAAGGTGAGGCAGGCGCTCAGCGTTGGCCATGGCAGTAGGAAACGGGACAGACTAGTGACTAACAGAGCTTCCATCTCCAAAGAGATGACTTAACCTTAGATTCAGGGAGACGGGGAATTCCACAAACCTAGGGAGAGGGTCCTCGTAGTGAACAACTAATGCTTCTCCCCAGGATGAAAACAAACAAGCTGTTCTGAACGGGAGCCAGTTTACTGAGTAATCAGTGTAGGATCTGGAAAGTCTGTGACCTTCCACTTTCTTTAAAAGTGTTTCTCTTCAGGTACAATAAAAAGGGGCATTCGTGGTCTCACAAGGTCTTGCTAAGGATGGACTATTTCGTTTCTCCCGGGGCTTGGTCACAAGCTCCGTGGTTTTCCCGCCTTCCACATCTCTGCGCTTTAAAAGGCACGTTCTTCCTGCTCCCCAAAGACCTGAACTTCAGGATTGTTGATTCATTTTCATTTGTGCTTCATTCTCCAGTCTCATCCCTACTCCCCCAGCCTCCTGCTTCTCCTCGGCAAGCTTCTTACAGGCACCTTCTTGGGGCTGGATTTCAGAGCCACTGTGGTTCCCCTGAGGCACAGGCATCAGCCCATGCTTTTTAAAATTTCCTTCTCAAACCAGCCTTGTCATTGTGCCTGACATAGTATGTATTCTTCAGAGGGCATTTTTAAAAAGACTACACTGTGCCTCTGAAAAAGAGAGGGAAGTGGAAGGGGAGGGAAGTGACAGACAGGAAGCAGGAGCCGTGGGGCAGGGACTCTGGAAAGAGCTGGAAGCAATGATCACCCGGCCTCTGGACTCTAAAATTCTTTGATCCTGATTTTTCTTTTGACGTGGATGACTCTTCAGCTCCTATTTGGTGGTTTTGGTGTCATGGCTGTCCACTAATCGATGTGATAAATTTGGAGGAAATTACCTGTATGATCAAAGGCAAAAATGGGGAGCCCTTTGTTTTGGTGCCAGAGAAAGTGCTGAGGCCCCCCCAGATAGTAAAGAGCATTGGCATCTGGATGGGAGGTGCCCTTGTGGGAACGGGGCTTTTCAGGCCCACACTAGGGTCTGCCAGATGTTTGCAGATACCTCTCTTTGTCACCTGAGGTCTATGATACCTGCCCACGCAGAGCACCTGCCCTCAGGACGCACCATAAAGGAGCAGAAGTTAGAACAGGGGTGACCGCCCAGTGTGCATGGACCAAAGAACTGGTGCCCCTTCAACAAAATGCAGCTTCCTTCGAAATAGATTCCTTCCCAGACCAAGACAAGAAGGAGTGTCTGTGTCCTCAAATACCCAAATCTTCCCCCGGATACTGAGGGTGAGGGCAGCGGGGGTGGGAGAGGGAACGAAGGAGGAGGATTCAGCGACAAATGTGGTCAGTCAGTAGCTCTGACACCACGTGCATTGTGGCCACAGCACGTGGTGTCATATTTTGTGCCATGGGCATCAGTAAGCACTTCCTGCCACGTGGATGGCCCATCACCTGGAAGAGCTGAAGGTGGACTCAGAAGGCTAGGGATGGCTCCCAGGCCACTGAAGATCAACCCTCCATGAGAAAAGGTCAACAGTGATCAAGAGAGGGCTGTTGATGGCACATCTATGGAACCATGTCCTGAATCTGCCTCCATCTCCCCCAGATGCTCTCTCTCCCTCTTCCAGGAAAAGGCAGGGAAGGCAGTCTTGGCAGGAGCCCAAAATAGGATGTCACTTGGAGGGTGCTTTGGGTTTCTGAGCAAAGCTAGGGACCACCACTGGAGACACAGAAAGGTGGTAGCATATGGCTGTCAGCTATCCAGTTGGTCTAAAAGATGGGAAGCTTTCAGATCTACCACAGCAAAATAAGTATGTGAAAGACATGTACATTGGGTGTCATAAATCTGTCTACTGGTGGAATGGGTCCGGTAACGTGAGTACAAATAAAACCTCAGAGGCCGCAGCCGAGCACAAATCTGACCAACGCCAATTAGAGGAGACTCTGCCAAGATATACAGACAAAAGATAAGAATAAGACCATTTGTATACTATAAAACCACCCAATTATTTGTCGGTTCCTTCCTTGCATCAGGACAAGTCAGTGCTAGAGGAGAATTTTCTTGGCCTCAATATAGGAATACCAAAAGAGAGCTGACCATGGGCCAAAGGGGTCAAAAGGGTTACCAATATCTGGTTATGGGTTTAGAAAAAACCAACAAACCAAAAAAAAACAGGGCTTACCCTGCCAAGACATGGAGAGTTTTGCAAGTTGAACCATCATGGACTTTGGTATGCTCTTCTGCTGTGTGTATACTAATATCATGGCATTCTAAACCCTGCTTGCACGGTGCACTTTAAAACACTCTTCTTTAGTGAACCAAATAAGCACCTCTGCCCTCAGGGAGCTTACATGCTAGTGGAGGGTTGGAAGGTGAGACAGCTAATAAGACAAGTACATTACAGTGTATTAGAGGGGATGCGTGATATGGAAAGCATTAATCAGAGAAGGGGGTTGGGGGGAGTGGAATGTGAAATATGGTGGTCAGCAATGTTCAGGCAACGGTGGGAATGAGGTGACGGAGTGAGTTAGGGTGTCCGAGCTAAGAGCATCCCAGGCAAAGGCCAAGACTCTGGGAGGGGACTGTGCTGGCTCACAGGGAAGCCAGCGTGGCTGGAGCAACACAGAAGGAAGTAGGCAAGGAGTTAGGGAAGACATGGTGGGAGGTGCAGGGCTGCCAATGGCGTAGACCTTACAGGCCACTACAAGGACTTTCGTGTTGACTGTGTGAGACCGGTGCACAAGGGGGCTGAGCTCTGGTGGACATGATATAGTTCATGTTTTATGAAGACTGTTTTAACTGCAGGCCAACACAGAGACCGATTAGAGCCTTGACAGTAATCCAAGCAAGAGACAATGATGGCTTGATGAGAGTGACAGCAGTGGAAAGGGGAAGAAAGGCCCAATCATGCGTCTATTTTGAAGGCAGTGCTCACGGGATTTGATGACAAATTACAGTGCACAAGGGCGGACTCAAGGATGACTCTTAGAGTTTTGGTCTGGGTAACGTGGAAGGATGGAGACACCCTTTACTGAGATGGGAGAGACTGTTGGCAAAGCTAGTCTGGGTGGGAAGATCAGGAGTTTGGGTTTGGACATGCTCAGTTTGAGAGCCTGTGGGACATCCAAGGTGGGGGTAACAAGTGGGCGGTTGGAGACACGGGCCAGGAGTTCAGGAGCGAGGTCTGTGATTGAGGCAGACATGTGGAAGTCATCAGCACGGAGATTTAAACCATGAGACTGGTGGAGATCCCTTGGGGGAATAAATGTCAACAGAGAAGAGTTCCAAAGACTGAGCCTGTGGGACACCCCAGTGTTAAGAGGAGAAACCATCAATGCACTGAGGTGAAGCAGTTTCCTTTTGTCTGCTTTGGCTGATCACCTGTGAAATGCCAGCACCATTCGAAGAGCCAGGCCTATAATAAATAAGACCAGGCCTGGGTCCTCAAGGTCCTTACACTCAGTGCATCCAAATGATCATCTGAATGCAGTGTGGTAACGGTGGAAGTGTGGGATCAGAGGGAAGGAACCCTTGGCCCAGGCTGGGAGGGCTGTGTGGGTCTTGGAAGAATAACACCTGCCACTTAAATGGAGACTGCACGTTATCTAGGTGAAAAGGGGGAAGGGCAGAGGCATATAAGAGCCTGGAGTGTGCCGGGAAGTACAGATTTATTGGGTCCCAATGCTCCTGGTCTGGGAAAATAGCTCTATCTCAAATGAGGTTATGCACTCAAGTCCTAAGAGACACCTATCACCAACACAAACATAGATGACGCTACTCATGAATTGGTTACTCCGGCTGCACCATCACAGTCTGGTTGAAGAAGTCTGTGTTCGATTTGCCGCCAACTCCGACATCTTAGGACTCAGGGGAAGAGCCTCTGTCACCGCCAGTTGCATCTCGAGCAGCCACGGGGCAACGTCTTCCCATCAGCAGTTAATTCTGGGTTGCAGCCAAGACCATATGGTGGTTCCATTTTTTTTTATTTGTCTTTGTTTTCATTGTAAATTGAGTGGGACGAGCACAGGGTGTTCCTAGCAACAGACGGGACTGTGGGTGAGAGAGGAATTGCTCCTCAGGGAAGCGAAGGGACAGTCACCCTGACGACACCCAGGTCTGTGTCAAAGCCAACTGCGCCCCACGACCCAGCGCAAGGAGGAAAAAGACGGTGTTTTCAAAGATGCATTAACCCAGGAGCGGACTCTGACAGCAAGATGTTTTTTAAGGCAAGGTGTATCCAAGTCAAGTTCCCCTACTCTGTCACTCTTTCTTGAAGTATCATGGTTGGCAAACTTTCCTTTCTCCCAGGGCTGGCTGCCTCTGCCAGCAGACATTCAGGGCTACCTCTGCCAGCAGACATTCAGGGCTACCTCTGCCAGCAGACATTCAGAGCTACCTTGCAATAACTTTCCAAAGCCGCCAGACTGCAAAGTTCTTTTAGTGTCCTTTACCCGACCTGAATTTCCAGTTTCCTCCTATGCTGTCTTCCTTCCTCCCCAACGCAGCTGGTGTCATTCATCTTACATTTATACTAATCCACTCGCGTTACCCTCAAAGGAGCCAAAACTCACAACAGAGACAACAAGTATATTTTGGAGGCATCTTCAAAGTGCCAATCTGAGCAGAACTCTAGCAGGACAGCAAAGACAAAGACAATCCCAAATCCACGCATACAACTGTTATTACAACAAAAACGTCTCTTTTCTGCAGAAATAACCATAGCCAACACTTAACACAAGCTCACTACGTGCCAGGCACTGTTATAAGCATTTTCATCTCCCAGCAATTCTGAGGTAGGTATTATTATGAGCCTGATTGTACAGATGAGAAAATTGGGACATAGAATGATTAAACAGCCGGTTAAGTTTCTGAGGAGCTACTAGTGGGTTGATCTGGAGTCCACACCCTTAACCCCAGGCTACCCTAGGTTTTTAAGACCCAAGTGTTTTCCACTATGTATGTTTAATATTGTAGGTTTTTCGTGTAAAAAAGAATCTGGAATATCTTTGTCCATTTCCTATAGGAAAAGTCAATACCACAAATATTTAGCATAAGAAATTTGGAATATAGTTGAGCCTTGAACAACACAGGGGTCAAGGTGCTGACCCCCATGCAGTCAAAAATCCGTGTATAACTTTACTGTCAGCCCTTCATATCCTGGTTCCACATACAAAGAGTCAACCAGCCAACTGTGGATCATGTAATAAAGCAGTGTGTATTTAGTGAAAAAAAAATTGGCATGTAAGTAGACGCATACACTTCAAACACAGTTTTCAAGGAACAACTATATTCTGAAATATGATTTAAGCTACTTGGCTGGGTGCATATGTGTTTTAATATTTTTCTTTTATTTATTTATTTGGCTACTGGGTAGTATTTTATATAGAATCAAAAAATTTATTTTTCGTAGGGATTTTCTCTAGAAAACGCGATTAGAACTGGATTAAATCAGAAGGCCCTTTACTGTGCCACTAACAGTAAATCCAGAGGGAATGTCCATCCACAATCGGCCACGTGTCCAAGCACACCCCAGGGTCCAGCAAGGAGAATGAGATCACTGGGCTTTAGGCCAATCACAACGTGCCCCTCTGAGTGCTGAGCCAGGGCTGGGCTGGCAGCGAGGAGGAGGTGGGGGCCAGCTGTAGGCGGGCATCCGTCAGCATCCCCCGTG
Source organism: Camelus ferus (assembly GCF_009834535.1). Classification (NCBI taxonomy): domain Eukaryota; kingdom Metazoa; phylum Chordata; class Mammalia; order Artiodactyla; family Camelidae; genus Camelus; species Camelus ferus. Next base: position 31,941,497 of record NC_045715.1, on the reverse strand, counting down.
ATGGCGTGGAGTGGGCTGGACGCGACACTTGAGAATCAGTACCAAGAAACAGAATAATAATATTTTGAAAGCTCCTCCTCCTTTTGCTAAAATACCTCACTTGGTCACCAGCCTGAGGACACTGATGGTTGCTGGCACGCCTCCAGGCAGTAGCTCTGGCTGAAAGGGAAGGCTGGCAGGGATGAAGGGAGACGGTGTGGAACAGGCAAGGCGTTGGGGGAGCTTGGCAGGTTAGAGCTGAGGTCTCCTGTTCTAGAGTCCTTCCTCTAAGCTCAGCTTTTCTCAGAGCCTTTATAAGCTCAGCAGTATTATTATTTCACTTTGACACATAATAAAACAGCCTCAGTGAGGTCTCGTGATGTGTACAAGGCCACAGAAATAGAAATCAGCAGCCCTGTGGTTTGAACCCCTGCAGTCTGACTCTGGGTCCTTGCACTGACACATGGTCCTGACCCTAAGAGGGCCTCTCTCAGTGCAGGCTGGGGACGGCCAGCGCCACATTCACCTGGAGGACGTTCAATGCAGATTCCAGGCTCCAGGCCGGGCCCCACTCGCCAAACTTTCTGTGGGCAGGGCTTCAGAACAGGAAATCAATGAGTACCCCCGATAGTGAAGTTTAAGAACAAATGGACAATAATCTGTGCCTTCCCACCTGTGTTCTCACCTTGGGCAAGTCACAGCTTCTCCTTGGACCTCAGTTTCCTCACTTGTAAAATGAGAATGGGTAGATTCCTTCCAGTTCAAAAACTCTGATTCTAATTCCTCTTTTTTTTTTTTTTTAACATTTTTTATTGAGTAATAGTCATTTTACAATGTTGTGTCAAATTCCAGTGTAGAGCACAATTTTTCAGTTATACACGAACATACATGTATTCATTGTCACACATTTTTTTTGCACTGTGAGCTACGACAAGATCTTGTATATATTTCCCTGTGCTATACCGTATAATCTTGTTTATCTAGTCTACATTTTGAAATCCCAGTCTGTCCCTTCCCACCCCCCACTCCCATGGCGACCACAAGTTTGTATTCTGTGTCTGATTCTAATTCATCTTTAAATCCCACAACCTGACGGCAGCCTGCCAACCTGCCTTTTCCCCTGTATATCCTAATCTTTGAATATTAGTGTTATTTTCAGTGTGACTTACAGAATTTATAGTTTGATGCACAAATATTCTGAGTTTCCCTGGAAATCTGGGAGAACTAGATGCCCCTGAATGTGGCATATTTGAAACGCAGCCCTGTCCTAAGCTCAGGGGTAGGACCAAACAACTCCTTCAGGTCTTCCCACATTCAGGATTTTTTTATTCTCTGACTTCTTGGCGCTGCTAGAAATGGAACTCATCGATAATTGTAATTTTCTTTCCACTCTGAAAATGCAATCTAAGTAGGTGGATATCTTCGGAAGGTTTAAACTGGGCATCCTACAGCAGTCATGAGCTCAACCCCATTTTGGATTTGCTTTGGTTTCATTTTCTGATCTTCTTCCCTGGAGGAAGGAAAGGAAGAACTCGGGGCATTGGCCAAACAAGTCTGGCCACTCAGTGGTGAGGTTTCCAGATAAGAAGGATCTGAAGGACTTCCAGTGGGCGTGAGGGAAATTGCACACGCCATCCGGGGAAGAGGACCAGGAAATCACTCCTGGCTTTCAAACAGCAGCCAGCCATCGGGGATGGTTCTGTGAGGCTCGGAGGACCACGACACGGAGGTCAGGGGTGAGGCTGAGCTCGGCTCAGAGCTGCCAGTCCTGCCTGGAGCCCTCCCTCTATCGAGCATGAGACCGCGGGGTAAACAGCCTCACAGGGGAGACCTGGAAGCTTGTTAGACGTCCGAGCAGAGCAGGCACTGGCCTGGGGACCACCGTGCTGGGCAGGTAACGGGCATTTCTCCTACTGGGGTCTGTTTCCCTTTGCAGCAAGACCTCAGGGGCACCTAAGTCACTCTGACATGCCTTTCGAGGCGTCTTCTGATTCCGACATTCTGCCCGATTTTCTTTTAGGTCACTGTGACACCTATGGAGGAGTGTAAAGCCTGTCAGGTCAAGGGCATCGTGTATGCAGCCTGTAGGTCAAGTGGATGAAACTGCGTTTAGGGAGACCGAGTGTCAGGCAGCTAGCTGGGATCCTTTTAGGATTTCCTCTATCATTAAGAGAGCTTTCTTTTGCTTTTTCTTTCCTTTGAAATGAGTTTTCTGATCCCTGAGCCAGAAAATATACCATGAAGACCAGAGCGTTTGATTGTGAATTGCAGTGTGAGTGTTTCCGTGCCAGGCAGCCTCGTTGTGGCTGTGCTGATGGATGGGGAGGGTATAGCAGGATGGGGGTCGTGGACACGGGTTATCCCCAGCCCCCAGGCAGTGCTGGGAATGTGCAGTGTAAACTGCAGCCCCCTACCCAAGACTGAGGGGAAGCAGGTTTGCATGTCAGTGCTGGGAAGGAGGGCAGAAGAAGAGCTGGGATTAAGAGGAAGCAGACTTCCCTGGAGGGTTCTAGAAGGGCAGACGTGACCTACGATGTGTGGTTTGCTTAAGCCATGTTTTCTCAGACTTTGTAGAAAGCCAGGCTACACAGCTTTACTGCAGCTCAGTGCTTCTCTTCATAAAGGGCTAGTTTGAGGACTCTGATTTTTGAATTATGCAAGTAACACGTGACTGTCTTCGTCCTGTAATAGAATACGGCTCACAGGTTTTCAAGCCCAGCATACCCCATATGCAAAGTTAGCCCACCTATAGTTTGCTGTGTATCTTACCAGTTATATGATTTGTTTTCCTGTCTTCTGAGCTCTTAGGACAAGCCAGGGCTCATTGGAGGACAATAAATTCTCATTGTCAGATCCGTGTGTTAATCCTTAGCACCACCTTCCTCTCGCTGGAAAGCAAAAATGATCCATGGGGAAGGTGAACACCTCTTGTAACACTTAGAAAGATCTGGAAGTGTTTTATTCATTTTCGCCATTATTATTTTTGTGTTGGTTTTAGCTTTGGCAATTAATAATAATAATAACATCCCATGGATTAAACTCTAGATTTTCCAACTAATAGTTTAGGTTTCTATCTTGAAGGCCATCAAAGACAGCCTTGTTACAGGAGATAAAAGAAAATTAACTGGACAGATAATAAATAGATAGACAGACAGATAGATGATAGCTAGCCTGCTAGGTTAAATGCTTGGCCCAGGGAGGATGGGGAGAGAGTAGGAAAGATTCCTTCTGTATTTAATGGGTAATAAATGTGTTTAACACATGGGTTCACTTTCTATTTCCTTTAAAAATATTTTATTTATTTATTGTTTTGCTTTGTGGGAAAGTAATTAGGTTTATTTATTTACTTATTTATTTTAATGGAGGCACTGGGGACTGAACCCAGGACCTTGTGCACACTAAGTACACACCCTACCACTGAGCTGTACCCTCCCCCTCATTTGCTATTTCTTTTGGCCTTCTGTAAAAAGGTGTCCTTTTATTCCCCCCTCCCCATGCATTGTTATGAGACAAATGAATAAGAAAAAAATCACTGTGAACTTGTCAGTATTGGATTTGGAAAGAAGGTGCATAACCAATGTCAAATCCAAGAATAACTACAAAATACTTTCAGTTGCTATTTGGTATTTTCTAGCTCTTTCCAAGGTTTGTCTGCCCCAAACCAGAGGTTTCATTTGCCCAGCTGATTCTGGACATTCTGTGGTGCTTTCTTGACCATCCCGTTAAGTTTGCCTGCCTTGACTCTTTTTCCGAGTCCTGGAGAGTTCTGATTAGACATTTCACGCTGCTGCGTAGTGCTAGCCGCTGGTAGAGACTTTCTCTTCCTTCACCACATCACAGGTGAAGCAGGTAGCGCGTTCTCATTTCACGGAACACAAAAATGAGAGGCTCAGGGGTTGAGCTGTTTGCCCAGCATTATGCAACGAATCTTTTGGGGGCCCTGAGATGAGCAGCCCAGATCTCTGACTTTCCCACCCCATTCTTGGTCGGGAAAATGTGAGGACAAAAGTCTCATGGAATAGAGAATTAATGGAATAGGCTGGATTCTGTCAGCTTTGTAGCAACATGGATTCCCAGTTTTGCAGAAACTCTATAAATAGATCAAATTACTGCCTGGTCCAGATTTTAGCAGGTTAGAATACCTCCTGTCTAATCGGTATGACCCCAGAAACTTAACACAAAGGAAACAATGCCCAGACACTTCCCTGGAACAACTGAGTCAGACTCTCGGGGGAAGGGACCTGGACATGATTTTTCGTTCGCCTAAATTGAGAAGTAGAAGCAATGCCGGTTCATGTAAACGGAGAAGTTGGGGCCAGCAGCGCCCACAGCGGTGAGCATCGTGTATTCAGATCCTGGCTGCTGCCATTCATGAGAGGAACAGCCCCCTTTCACGTCCGCAGGTGAGGACACAGAGGCGGCTCCAGCTCCCCCAGACAACAGCCCTGCCTTTTGAGTTTAAATCAGAAACAACCCCACTGGCATCCTTGCAGATTCATTGGCTCCTTGTTCCTTGCAGAGTTTACAAAATCAGATTAAAATGTTCTCGGTAAACAGGATGTGCTCTTCCACTGCCAAACGGCCATGGGGGTCGGGGGGCAGACATACATTTCACTCAAAGTCATTTGAACAGGTTGTGTCTCAATTCCAAGAAAAAGAAAGATTAATTATCCTCTGCATCATCTGCCACTTTCTGGATTGATCTACAGATGGATAGACAATAAATCAGGGCTTTTTTTTTTTTTTAATGTAATTGAAGTATAGTTGATTTATAGTGTTGTGTTAGTTTCTGGTGTACAGCATAGTAATTCAGTTTTTTTATGTGTGTGTGTGTGTGTGTGTGTGTGTGTGTGTGTGTTCATTTTCCTATTCTTTTTCATTATAAGCTATGACAAGATGTTGAGTGTAGTTCCCTGTGCTGTACAGTAGGATCTTGTCATTTAGCTGTTTTATATATAGTTTTTGGTACCTAGGGCTGTTTTTCAATCATAAGATGTGCCCCTAGAATTTCTCCCCCCTCCCAACATTTCTCAGTACAGCCCAAATTAGTACTGGCCATTGCTATAATTTTGTCTCCTTTCTCGGGGGTCCTGGGAAGGGCTCTTTCCCCGGTGCCTGCCAGCTTCAGCACAGAGTGGGTAATGCAGGAAAGATTGCTGAATTCAATCTCTGCGGGGACACTATGAATTCACAAGGTATTTGCCAGCTCAGCACTTCAGCTCCCATTGTGTGATTCTAGTGATGATGGTTAAAATAATTGGAAATTTACCTGTTCCCTAAAAGATAACCACAAAAGTGAATCCTTTAAAGTCCCAGTGGCGTGGAAGCCTCTACCAAATAGACATGGGGAAAGCAGTGGACAAATGAAGGCAGAGATTCCTTTCCTTTAATTAGCTTCTGCTCTTCATGCGGAGGCGAGGCACAGGCACTGGGAATTTTAATCATAACATTAATGTAACATTTAATCATCAGCTAATATTTACTGAGCCCTCGTTCTGTGCCAGGCACTGTGTTCAGTGCTTTACAAAGATTGTTAAGTCAATGAGTTATTCCAATAATCCTATATCTCAGGTACCATTATAATACCTATTTTTTAGATGAAGGACACACAATTTTAAGTTACGTTGCCTGAGGCACACAAAGCTGGCAAGCAGTGAAGTTGGGATCCCAGCCCAGGCAGTCAGACTTACCAGTCCATTTGCCTAATGACTGTGTTATGCTGCAAAAACCACCTGAGTGCTGCAAAAAAGATCCACATGGCAGGGCCAGAGGGGTGGCTGAGGGGAGGGGTGCAGGGCATTCCAAAGAAAGATGTATCTCTCGAGGACAGGAGAAGAGGCAGTGTGCTATAAAGGGTCAGAGTTCAGATTTGGCAACAGACTCACTGTGTGACCTGAGGTGTGTGGTTTAATTTCCCCAAGTCTCAGTTTCTTCATCTGTAACCTGGGGATACTGATAGTTCTAACAATATAGGATTTAAGGATTAAATGAGCCTGGGGCAAAGCACTTAGTCTGATGCCTTGCGTATAATGAGGGCTTGATAAATGATAGCAATTATCGTTGTTACCAAGTGAATAAGCAAGACCTGAAATAACGAGGAAATCTCAGAAAGGATGACTGAGGCGTTTCAGTTGCCGAGAATAGTATGAGAAGAAGCTGGGAGGTAGCAATCCGTTCAGCCCATGTTTATGATGAATATTTATGACACATTTTGCAAAAGAAGGTATAATAAAAGCTTGTAAGTCAGCCTGCCTGTTCTGTATCCAGGTTTATTTATTTATTTTTAACACCTTCATTGTGGTTTGGTTCCTGTATAGTTAACTACACACATTTCAGATGTACAATTGGATGAATCTTGATAGATGTCTACACCAATGAAACCACCACCACAATCAAGACAGCTAAAGAACACGTCCATTATTCCCCAAGAAGGGCAATTTTCAAATCCCCAATTTATCCCTTCCCACCGCCTTTACCACCTGGTAACCATAAGTTTGTTCTCTGTCTGTGAGTCTGCTTCTGTTTTGTAGAAAAGTTCATTTGTGTCCTTTTCTTTTTTTTAAAGATGCCACATATAAGTGGTATCATATAGTATCTTTCTTTCTCTTTCTGGCTTACTTCACTTAGAATGATGGTTTCCAGGTCCATCCATGTACCTGCAAATGGCAGTATTTTATTCTTTTTTTATGGCTGAGTAGTATTCCATTGAGTGTGTGTGTGTGTGTGTGTATATATATATATATTTACCACATCTTCTTTATCAGTCATCTATTCCATGCAAATGTATCCAGGTTTAATGGAAGAAAAATGTGGCAGGGCTCAATTTACCTTAGGTGGTAGTGACCATGCTCGCCAGGTGAATTAGCCCAAATATTCTCTGGGCATTTGAGAATGTTTAAAGTATTTGAATATGATATAGTAGCAATCTATGAAAAGTAGTATTCTAGGAAAATTAATCAGCTGATGCTGCAATTGGAGATGATAATGTCCAAACCAATATGGCGGCCAAGGAAAAGGAAACAAAGGTGGCGGAGGTGTTCACAGGACTCAGTGAATGGCTGAGTTGCTGCAGCCCCTCCTGCCCTTGATTTTGTGTCTAGGAATATATGTGGGGTTGTAAGCCCGGGAAACTTAAAATGAAACCAGTAGTTGGCAGGTCTGGGAAAGGACAAGAAATGCATTAGTCCCCAATGAGCTGAATTTAGACCCAGGTGGAAATAGTCCAGTTGGAGAGCTGCTCCTAATATTTGGCAAAGAGATCAAGGATGAAATAAAGTTTGAGGAATTCTCACGTAAACTGATCATTAAAACTAAAGAAGTGGACTAACTCTTTAAGAGGAAGGGTGTCAAGAGAGATTATCCAAGGGCCCAGGAGAGGCTTGGCGGGCTCAGTGGGACATGTTACAGGATGAGGAAGATGGAATCACAGGAGGAGGGAAAGGAGCAAAACCTGGAGTGAGGAGCGACCCCCAGGGGAGGAAAAGGGGGAGGCGTTAAATGTTGTCTGAGACCTACGAGAAACCAGGGAAGACACGGACAAGTGAAGAATGTCACACTTGATAAAACACTTTTCATAATAAGGTGAGGACTAAAGTCAGACTGCCCAGATTAAGGAAATCTTGGAATGGCCATGACTTCTCAGGGTATTGTATTTGGGGGGAAAAAAAATAACAATTTTTCCACTTTAAGTAGCACACACACATGGTTCTTAAAAATCTAACAAGATGCCTTGGGAGGGAAATGGAAATTCAAGAGAAGTGAGGTCACTGGCCACAGACACCAATGCCTGCTGTCAGAGAGATGGAGTGAGCGAGGGCCGGGGAAGGAGGGATCACAGAGGGCTAAGATGGCCCTGCCAAGTATTAAAATGTTGGAATAGTTTAAACCACGTGGTAAATAAATAACTTCTGCCCCAAGCTGCTGGAGAGCCCAGAGTGCCCTCCACACCTCTGCCTCCACCACCCAGCCTCGACCTCCTGCACACCTCCCCACTCTCCAGCAATGAGAGCCCCTGGGGTTCTCTACTCTTGCAGTGACAAGCAGCTGCTCTGATGGGTCCACTACCGCTGTCATTAAAATACTCAGTATTATTTTGAATCTCATCTCCTAAAGCATAGAACCACAGAATTTTAAGGCTGGGGGCCACGCCCAAGCCCTCTGAGGCTCTAGACAGCCGTGCCGCCAACCCCAGGGCCACCTCCAAGGCAATCGGCGTGCACCCCCGGCATTGTTTTGCGAGGTTTTAGGGAAACCCGTCCACGTGGTAAATGAAAGCAGCAAGATGGATGAGATAAGAGCAGAGTTTGGGACTTAATGTTTTCATGGCGATGGCAATCTCTCGCTTAAAGGTTAAAATCCTGCAGTGATTTACAACAAGGAAAGAAAGATAAAAAGTTATCAACGCCGCACACATGGGCTGTGTGTTTTGGAAAGCTTGACCCCATTGTGTACAAACAAATGTTCCTCTGTAATCTGATAGGACTGAGCCACCCTCACACAATGCTGCTACAGGACCTTGTTTTAAGGCAAAGGAGAATTAAATAGGGGGAAAAAATTTCAAGGCAGTTGGTTAATTGGTATTGTGTTTCGTGTTTGTGTTAAATAAATGTTTAGCTTCTCGTTTGGCATGGGTGAGGGATAAATCAGCTAATTAGATGAGGTCAGCAAAGATAAGTCTTATCTCACAACATTGTAAAATGACTATAACTCAATAAAAAATGTTTAAAAGAAAAATAAATTAAAAAAAAAAGTCTTATCACCTCTGCAGTTGAAAATACAGATTGGTGAAGGCAGATTTTTAAAGTTGTCCCTGAGGATTTTTAACCTGTACTTCTGCAGTTCAGGAGGGAGGTGACTGATGGTACCCTGTCCTTATTGCAACCCTGAGCAAAGAATAGTCATCTTAGTAAAATCTGCAATGAAAGTCCTAAAACTTGGTACATCCATCATCTGCCATCAAGAGGGACTCTGCTTTGAATTATTCTCCAGTAGTACAATTGTATATGTGCATACTTATATTCAGTCTCTCCCCCAGCCTCTATTTTGATCAGAAGTACACGGTTCAGGTGGCGTGAACATATATTATGTGGCCCAGAGCCTGGGGAACAGGGCATAGGAAGATACATCCTTGGCTTCTTTCAAAGAATGCAATAATTTGTCTAGTTCGTCAGACACTGGCCAATGGTTAGTAAGATACATGACTTCGCTTGACAGTGTCCTAGCCTGTGAGTGCAATTCTTTCTTACTTAAAAAGAAAGCCTTGCATATGACATCAACTTCTGTGTATAACATGGACACCAAGCAGTTTACCAATGGGAAGACTCCATTCTCTCTCCTCCACTTTTTAACCAAATTTCTTGAGTTTTATGTGTTCATCTCCAAGTTCTGACCTCCCACACTCTACAATTCTTCCCAATATGAATTCCTCCCCCATCATTTCAATTTTAGCCACTTTGCTAAGAATATATCATGTCTCCAAATCCCACTGGCAGTCTCATGCCTCCCCTTAACAGACCTCAGCACCATTAGACAGTTGACCACACTTGGTTTCTTGAAACTTGGACTTCCCTGGTTCCAGACTCTTCTCTAGCCTTATTTCGTCCTTGCTTCTCTGGTCTCTCCTTCCCAAACATTTTGGCTCAATCATCTTCCTTGACTGAACCTTTGAGTGCTGGGATTCTGTAGGCCATGATCCTAGGTGTTCCTCTCTACTCTTCCTAATCAGTCTCATCCACTCCTGTCATGGCAGGTTGCCTGCCCTGGCTCCTGCTTACCTCACCAGCCCCATTTTATATCCATCTCCTGCACCCTTTTGGTGTTCTAGCCACTTTGATTGCTTTGCAGCTCCTTGAATGTGTCAAGTGTTTTTCTGCCTCAGGGCCTTTGCACATGATTTTCTTTCTGCCTAGAACCCTCTTCCTCCCTTCCCTTAAACCTCCCCTTTTATTTTTAGCTAACTTCAACTTATGCTTCAGATTTCAGCTCAATTAAATACTTCCTCTGGGACACCTTCCTTGGATTCCCAAAACTAGGTCATGTCCTTCTATGAACAAGCTTTATTGGACAGTTTGGCACTGTGGTTAGAAGGATGGGCTCTGCCACTAACCAGCTGTGTGATTTGGGGCAAGTTATTGAAGCCTCCTATGGCTCAGTTTTGATATTGGACTATTAATTAATACCAATTAAATCCTATGATGACCATTTTGTTGGGATTGTTGTGAAGATTAAAGAATTTAATAGATCCAGTGCTCAAATCAGCACCTGGCACGTAATAAGTGTTCAGTAACTGTTAGTATTATGATGATTCTCCTTGGCATCACTTTCACATTCATAGTTAAACAATGAATTGAAAATTAATTCTTTAATAATGCTCATCTATTCCCTTCGACTCTAAGCTCCATAGAGTCAGGGACCATTTTGTCATTTTCTACTATTACCCTTGTACCTAGCAGAGAACCTGGCACTTAGCAGGACTTAGTAAATGTTTGTCCAGTGAATGAACATAGAAATGAACCCATGAGTGAGGGAATCAACAGATGTGTTTCATGCAATACTTACAACAATAAATATAATACAAGGAGGAAGGCTAAGGGCCTAGATTAAGTGCGGGTGTTCAGAGGAGGTTGGGACTATTTGTAGCTGAACATAGCAGGGATTCTCCAGCCAGGAGGCAGTCCTTTGCAAAGGCATTGAAGGGTGGATAGAATTTGAATATGTAGTCATTATCCCGAAGCTAAGGGGCAGGGGAAAAAATGGATTAAGAAACCAAGAAAATGACAGGATTATTTTGGTTTTGTCAAGCCCTGAAAAATAGTTTGACAGTAATAACTACTCTTCCCCACCCCCCGGATAAAGTCTCAAAGATTAGTTTTTATATTTTGACTTTGGGATGAACACTGGAAAATCTCTCGTGCTTATTTTAAATTATGAAAAAATAACCAGCTGCAGTAGCAAAACTATGATAGAGGCTTATTAAATATGACAGCTCTGAAAAATAAAATCCGGGTCATGGAGAGCCTTGAGCGTCAGTGAAAGTGATTGCCTTTGTTCTGAAAGCGGTGGGGAGAGGAACGGAGGTAACACTTCAAAAGTGCTTCGGAAGATCAGTGTTGTGTTCATGTGGATGGTGGGTCAGAGAGGAGGCATCAAGCCATCGCAATGGTGCGCATGAGGGGCACTGAATGCCTGAACTGTGTGGGAAATCAGAGGTCGGGTGGATAAATGCAAGAGATAGTTATGATTAGGCTCAGAAACCCAAGTGAGGTTACCGTGGATTTGAAATCATTGTGAGAAATCTTAGACTCTTTGAGCAATAATGGGACCTTCAGCGGCCAACTCCTTCACCCCAATTTGAAATTGCTGAGTGCCTTCAACTCCTTTTCTTTACTGTTTAGAAAACTGAGACTCAGAGATGTGAAGTGACTTGTCCCAGGTCACACAACTAATCAGTGGCTAAGTGAAGCTCAAACTCATGTCTCCAGTTGCCTAATCTAGTGTTCACATGGAGAAAGTTTTCCATGTATTCTTGTTGATATCCCACCCCTACTGAGAAGCTCTCATAGCCCAAATGGTACCTTTTCCCTAAAGGAATAGATTGCTTAGCTTATAATTTTGCTACTACTATGTATCAGCTGTGTGGCCTTGGTGAATTACTCATCTTTCTAACCATCCATTTCCATATCTGAAAAGTAGGACGAATTTAGTGGTAGCATGGGATCATTGATAGATTAAGTGACATAATCCCCGGAGAGAGCCTAGCACCATGTCTGGAACACAGCCAGTGAATGACAGGGGTCTACCATCATCATCACCATCACCACCATCACCAGTGCCATCATCACCATCACCATAGTAACCATCATTATCACTGTCACCATCACCACCACCATCATCACTGTTATCATTGCTGATAATTATTATCCACCATCCTATCCTAAAATGACTTTCCTGACTGTAGAACATTACTATTATCTAGAATTTTAAGAATCCTTGCTTGACCTCTTCAGTCCTGACTGACTCAGCCTCTAACTGCCATTGAGACACACAGCTTTGCCAGGCCTTCGTTCTCTTATCTAAAAATCTAAGAAGTGTGTGTGTGTTTGTAGGAGGAAGGGGCAAGTGCTTGAACAAGAGATGAATTCTAACTCATCTTCCAGTTTGAACCGTGTATGTTTTATGCTCTATTCAGACACACCAATAATCCATTTTTCAATTTTCATAAAACATCCCCAGAATAAACAGTAAATACTGAGCAGTAAACCAGAGGGGCACACCCACACTTTCTGAATGATGAAAACTAAAAATATGTATCATCTTTATTGAATTCTCTGTTAGTTTTCCAGGCATCCCATTATGAAGTCGTGAGGACTGGGTGACGTAAACAACAGATATTTATTTTCTCACGATTCTGGAGGCCGGGGGTCTGAATCACGGTGTCAGCAGGGTCAGTGTCTGGGGAGGCCCCTCTCCTTGGCTTGTAGATGCCACCTTCCTTTGCTGACTTCTGCTGATTTCACGTGGTTCTTCCTCTGCGGAGGTCTGTGTCCTCATCTCCACTTACAAGGTCACTGGCCATATGGGATGAGGGACCACCCGTAGGACCTTATTTTAACTTAATTATCTCTTTAAAGACCCTGTCTGCAAAGAAGCTCACCTTCTGAGGTGCTGCAGTTGGAAACCGATGTAATAATTATGCAGAACACAACGTAGCCCTCAGCAAATTCCAAACAATTGTGACTGGGCTGTTTTGGGCTTCACAGGCATAGTCTCTGATATTTAGCACAATGCTGCAAGGCAGGTATTGTGGTCTTCGTAACTCACGCCAGGAAACTGAGGCTCTGCGGGGCAGGCATCTTGCCCGCAATGACTAAGCAGTGAAGCTGGAATCAAACACAATCCTGTTCCCCTCCAGAGCCGGTGCCCTTTCCACTACGGTCTGTTATAGGAAGGAGAGGATCACGTGAGCCCGAATGCATCCCATTCGTCCTCTTGCCAAGTCAGAGCAAAAATAGCTCTGCCTCCTTTGTGGATGGTGAGCGCTCAGGAGAAGATGTGCCTCTGGGGAGCCGGGCCACGCCTCCATCAGCAGGCAGGGACCAGCTGCTCAAGGCAACTTCCACAAGGGGCCCGAGGCACAGCCAAACATCACCCTTTGGGTGCTTTGTTCCCTTTAAATAGACTCAATTGTCTCTGCTTGCAGTCTTCTCCTTTGCCTGAAATTTCCTTTTCTTGCCCCGTGACACGTTAAAGCATTACTCATCCTTCAGGGTCAGGCCAGTGATCCTGGTCACTCCCAAACTCACCCAGACTCCCCCTGGCCAACTTCCTCCTGTCACACTTACCCCTCATGCCACAGCCCCCTTCGGAGACAGGCCAACTTGGCAGATCTCACTCTATTACTTCCTAGCTGGGCGGTTTGGGTAAATCTGATAACCTCTCTGAAAGCCTTCATTTTCTCCTCTGTGAATTAGGATCAACATGTTTACCTCACGGGCTCGCTGTGAGTGGCAAACTGAGTGAGTGAACATGTTGTTGCACTTGGGCTGTGCCCGGTACAAAGTGGGCATTTAGTTAACAGCATCTTTTAAGCTTGTTTCTCTTTCAGTCTATGTTTCATGCCTTCCTGATGAGATTGAGAGCTTTTGAGGGGCCAGGACCACAACTCATTTCAATGTGTGAATGCATAGCACAATTTTAGGCCTATAGAAAGTATATGTTTGTTCGTTCGTTAAGTGAGATATATGACACAACCTCAAAGAACAGCCTTGGCTGTTGAATTGCATCAAAAACTGTGAAGCAGATCACCTCTGAGTCCTTACTCCCATTAACCCATTCATTCATTCACCATGGATTGATTGCCTCCCCATCAACGCTCTGTTTCTCCCTAGGAGTTTCTTTAGCAGAGAGAGGACTCTAGGCTGGTGATGGAAAGTGCCAGGAGGTTGCAGGGGACGTGAAAAGAGCAATGGGACACTGAACACATGGACCCACAGACTTCAACCCCCACTCTGCATCAGAAACAGCTGGGGTGGAAACAGATGCCCAGCTCCCACCTACCAGAAATGCTAATTCAATTGGTCTGGGGTGATATTAAAACAACAAACAATGAAAAGGGGAAAAAAGAAATTTGCCTGCTGATTGTTCAGATGTGTATCCAGGGATAAAAGCCACTGAAGCAGGTGAAGCACACATACTCCAGAGAACTTCCTTCCAGGGTGGTGGTACCCAGGCGATGCTAGGGGGAGGGTTGTGTGTGGGGCCAAAGCCAGGAGCAGAGCTCTGGATGGGAGGAAAGAGGCACCTGGGCAGAGGCCCATCCTATGTGGGCTCACGTTCATCTCTTGCCTGCCTTCTCCTCAGGAGGAGCCAAAGAGAGAATCAAAGGGGGAGGGGCCAGAGAGCACGGGAGGGCAGAGCTGAGGAAGCACAGCATTTCCAGAATAAGTCTCACTCACTGTTGCCTTATTCAGACAGAGCTTGGAACCACAACCTGATGATCACATTGGGTCATCAGACCTCACAGATGTGGTCATTTTGTGAACAGTCTTCTAAACCTGCAAGATTGCTTCTTCTAAACCCATTTACTGCTCCTTCCATCCCCTCAGTCAAAGCTGGGCTGGTCCAGGTGAGTGGTTTCCTGGAGATCAGTTGATGTGAAGCACTAGTTGTTTGGAAGATTTGGGAGAACAGTTCCCTGATATGTTTCAGGCCAGTTTCACGATGAGTGTTCCTGGTGCATAATCACTCCTTGAGAGAATGTCATTAAAGACTGCTTCAAGGGGCCCAGACCCTTGTCCTCCAGAGGCAGTGATGCTGAGAATCCCGGCAGCTTCTTCCCAGCATGTGAAGTCAGGGTGCTTGGTTTCCCTCCCGATCTCTTCTAAGTCCGCAGACAGGAAAATAGAGTCAGAGGCACCAGGAAGTTGAGCATCACTACAGGGTTACTACTAAGCGTGAGGTCATATCTCCCAGCTTTTTCTAAGACACAGCTGGCTCGCATAGGTTGGTGAGTTTTATGAGACAGTGTCCAGGATTTGTATTTTTCAAAGAGAAAGAGATTGAGAATGACACCAGATCATGTTATTTCTCTTTCTGCCTCTACTTGTCTCTGTGTCTCTTAGTCGTTGTCTGCCATTTCCTCCAGGAATTTGGAATAAATATGAACTTCTAGGGGACTTACAATTCAAGGGGCCCTACTGAAGATACGCTGCCTTGAAGAGGGGGGTGCTTTTCTGTGCTTTTTGTTGGATGGATTTGGATTTTTTTTCCCCACGAGCCAAGTTAAACAGCTTCCACCAACTTCCCCACAGATGAGAACAGCTGGAGGGTTACTGAGAGGTTGTTGATGGAGGTAAGAAGAGTTTGTCTTTAGGGCTCTCTCCTCACGTAGCCGGAACCCTAAAAGCTGAACCAATCTCTGACTGCTGTATCACTGTTCTAATCCGTCAGGCCTGCGCCATATTGGTTGTCAAATATTTTTAATGTTCCTTCTCCCTCAGAGTGGTGGGTTCTTCTTGCAGGTAGAGAACCCCCTCTCCCTACCTGCTGTGTAACTAATGACTGAACGTAGCCATTATTCTTCTTCTGCAGCCAGAGAACACCCCCCGCCCACAGTGGGGGTCCTTCTTGCATCTCTATTTCTATTGAATTGCAATGTTGTGGTCATAAGGTAGGTCAACAGAGAAAAAGTTATCCATTAAGTCAAGGACTGTCTCCAGGGAGGCTGGGGGAAGTTGGGGACAGTGGACAGTATTGGCCAGTGGCTGTTATACAGAAGCACCAGGCATGGCCATTTGGGTTGTGACCATTTGGTCATGATCATGACCAAGATAACCCCTGCTAACTCTGACAAAAAAAGCCAACATTTGGGAACCACAGGAAGACGAGAAGTTAGCTCTAACCCCTCAAATCCCTGAGTCCCTCCCTGACTGTCACATACCAAGGGAGGCTCATGAACCATCCAGTTACTAACTCTCATCACCTTGATTCACTGCCTCAGTGTGGAACCAGCTAGGCCAGTGCACTAAATCAGTGCCTAAAAAGATTCAATTGCCTTCTAAATATCCGATTCATCCCAGAAACAGTTGCTATCACCAGGCTAAGTCAGCCTGCTCAGTACCCCACAAAAGCCTACTGCCTTTCAAGAAGGAATGAGTGGCTATGACTTCCCTACAGCAGACACAGCTCTTCCCATAACCTACATGGCAAAGCATTTTCCAAAAGCCATTGAGTTGCAGAATTTAAAAAATGTATTTGATTGCCAGAGCTGCAAATTGGGTCAGTTTTCCAGGGCCTTCTGCTTCCTTCTTTTCCACTGGGGGAGAGGAAAAGGAGGCAGGCAGCAGCTGATGACTGAAACACAATCCTCCCTGGCCTGCAAGTCTTGGCTGTGTCTGTGTGTTATCCGGGCCAGGTCCCCTAGTGCTTCCTGATGGCTGCCCTCTGGATTCCACCAGCGGTCCGGGTGAAGCTCTCGCAGCCGCATGCCTGGAGCTCTGCATGGCTTTGAATCACACCTGAGCCTCAGAAAAGTCTGTGAGAGAATTAAAGGAGGTATAAGTATCCCCATTTCACAGATGGGGAAACTTGGATTCAACGAAGATAAGTGACTAACTCAAGGATGCAATTAGTTTGTAGTAATCCTGGATCCTAACCCTTATCTTCTGTCTCTTAGTTGAGTGTTCTTCTCACAAAAAGCCATGCACATGAAGAAATCAGCAAGGAAAAAAATCTGCACAAAGTAGTTTGACCTGCTCCACAGACCCGTGAGAGCTGGGGTTATTCCATGTGAAGTTCTCCTTTTCCAATCCAGCAGTCATCAATCTGGTCCCCAAACAACTTTGTTTTTATCACCCAAGTTGTAAAGAGACAGCTATCAAAAATTAATACATAAGAGGAGATCTGTTATGATGTTAGCATTCCATATTTTACACTCTAAAAACTCTAGAATGTAACATGTCTTTATGACTAAGACTGAAGTTTTTCATACTAATGGGTATTAGCTCATTAAGACGGGTCATGAAGTCAATTTAATGGGTTGCTACCAGAATTAAGAAAAAAATAACGGGGAACGATAGGAATAGAATTGAGAATATCAGACAGTGTTACATGTAGCAAAGGTAAGTACTGTTCTCTGAATCCTTTTGTTCAGGTTATGGGTACAGATTCACAATGTTTCTTTGCTTTTTTTTTTTTTTTAATTGAAGTACCATCAGTTACAATGTGTCAATTTCTGGTGTACAGCACAATGTCCCAGTCATGCATGTACTATGCATGTACGTACGGATATTGAATCACAATGTTAACAGTATTTCTTTCTGAGTATTCCTTCCCTTTTTCTAGCTCCCCCCCCCTCTTTTTCTCCTTTCTTTTTCCTTCTCTCTCTCGCTCCTTCTCCACACCTATAGGAAATGTATCCAAACATCTGCTACCTTGGTTGTGTTGTCAGGTACCATCCCCAGCCCTCCCCAGCCCCCTGCCTTCCTGATGTCATCAACCCCTCACCCCCGAGTCTGGAGCAGACTGTTCTCTGCAATCAGTACCCTTATGTTCTTTCCTTTCTCCCCTCCACTGAAAAAGACCCTTCCTGGTGTGACCTTTGAAACAGGGTCAGCTAGTTCTTTCTAAGTTTGACCAATAAATCGCTCTCTCTCTCTCTCAACCATCCTGTTTTCATTTCAGGCAAGGCAACTTAAACTTGAAGAAATGAAATCTCTAAGGAGAACCACCTTGTGCTTCGTGATGATTGTGATGTACTCTTCCCAAGCTGCACTGAACTTGAATTTAGAGTCAGTTGTTTATCCTTCGGTGAGTAAACCCGTGGCTGCTCTGTTTTCCCCGTCACATTTTTTTTTTATTTCCTGGGAATGTCACAGATGCAAATTGCTTTAAAAAAAAGTTGTAGGGCCTTTGAGAAAATGTCACAAGTGGTGAGAGGGGATGATGAACATAAATAGGTAAGGTATCTACTAGCCTACAACTTGCCTTACTCTGGAATCAGTGGTGGTACCAGGGGACACCCCCTAGGCTTCCCTCCTTAATTAAATTGCCACTTCGAGGCCTGAAGCTCCACCCTGTGAAACTAACAACCGTGACTACAAAGCAGATTTCAAGGACTGAGCAGGACCTATGTTCTCAAAGGATTCATTCTGCCTAGAGCATCAGACTAAAGCACATTTCACAAGGTGTTAATTTGTGTCTGTGTTATAATCACAGACTGATACTGTTGAAGGGGTCACAGATAACATCTAAGCATTTGGCTGACAACTTAGCCAGGTCGTTTTGTCTTTGGGAAGTTCGTGGGAGTTTAGCTTAACTCAAGAGGGTGGTAAGTATCCCCTTGTTCCCTCTGAGTATCAGTGGGTTCTCCATTCCTTAGGCTACTCCATGCACCTGAGACAGGGCGGGTTACTGGTTATGAAATCTTATGAGACTTATGTGAGGCTCTCTGTGTCTCAGGTTTTTTCATCTGTAAGAGGATGAAAATCATAGTATTGCTTTACTGATTGCTGTGAGAATTAAATCAGTCAATATTTATAAGATGCCTTAGAACAGTGCCTGGCACTTTTTAAAAAAAAAAAAAAAGCTTTCTCAGTGTCTGCGATCATTATTTCTTCTACTGTAATGGTACTTTTCTCTACTGATTTTTAAAAAAAGATTTGAATACTACTTTATTCAGTCTGTCACAATTGTTAGCCCTTCATTGGCAGATTTTAGCTTTACAAAATGTCTCTTTTTGTCCTTTTTTCAATTTCTATTCTTTGTCTTCTATTCTATTGTCAGCCCTGTTTTTATATTTGTCTTTGCCTGATCTTTATGTTTTGTTCAGCTTTTAATATATCCCTTTGCCTTACTGGTTCTCTTATAAACCATGCAGGTTTTTAATCCGACTGTGATTGGGGTGTATAGTTTTTTCACATTTGCTGTCATATTTAAAACACTTGAGCGACCTTCAGGATTTTGTTTTACGACTTTCTGCACTTCCTTCCTCTTTTCTGTTTCTGTGTCTTTCTGTGTTTGACCCAGAAACACAGGTTTTGCCTTTTTCTTTCATTCTTTCACAACTTGTGTGTCTTCTTCCAAACTCCAGTATGAAAGATACAGCCCGTGAAACCATATGCAGCAACTTGCTCTTATAAATAGAGGAGGGAAAAATTACTTTTCCCGTGGGCTGCACGGTCAGTGCGGAGCTCCACTTACCGCCAGTGCGTGGGGAGAGAGCCAGAACACAAGGTGATCTGAGCTGTGGGGCCAGCCTTACCTGCGTTCCAGAGTTTCCCAGGTTTCCTGGCGGCAACAGTGAGCCAGGTGAGCCCTCATTGCAGTGGCCCCGAACAAAGCCCCTCCATCTTCCTGGTGGCACAGGCTGGTCAGGGGATAAGCATTCCAAGGCTGCTGGGAAAACTTGAACTCATCTTCCTGGAAGTTCCACCAACCCCATCAAAGGGCCCCACTTCCCTCTCCTCCACCCAGGTCTGCCTTCAAGATAGACCTTCATCCAGCCCAGAGGCTGAAGCCCCCATTGGAGAGGTGCCCTTGAACTTGCCTTACCAGCTTATAAGCCCTGCGCTGCCACTCAGCTTCCACTTCTGCCACTTTAAAAGCAACAAGTGGTACTGAGCTTTTGAAAAAAAATTGGGCGTAAATACACATGAAATTTACCATCTTTTTAAGTGTATGCTTCAGTAGTCTTAAATCTGTTCACATTGTCCTGCAGCCAGCTGCAAAACCACCTTGCAAAACTGAAACTCTGTACCCATCAAACACCTCCTCCCCAGCCCCCACCCCCCACTCCTGGAACTCACCATGCTACTGTCTGCCTCTGTGGTCTTGACTACTCTCAGTACCTCGCGGGACTGGAATCGTGCAGTGTTTGTCTTCCCGTGGCTTCTTTCACTTAGCAGACTGTCCTAAAAATGTATCTATGTTGTATTATGCATCAGAATTTCCTTCCTTTCCTGAGTCTGAATAATGATCCATTGTATGCATATCTCACATTTTGTTTATCCATCTATCCATCAGTGGGCCCTTGGGTTGCCTTCACCTCTTGGCTGTTATGAGTAGTGCTGCTGTGGACATGGGGGTGCAAATATGAGGTGACAGGCTTTTGAAGTGTGACGATGATGTAGTGTCCTAAACCTCAGTGTGCACATGAATCCATCTGGGAACCTTCTTAAAGTGCAGGTTTCAACTCAGGAAGTCTGGGGTGGGGCCCTGGATGCTGCCTTTCTGACAAGCTGCCCTTGCTCCGGCCCCAGGGACTGAACTTGGGGCAGTAAGGCTGCAGGCTCTCAATGTTGGCGTTAGCCCCAAGTGCAAAGCCCGGCTCTTACACTAGCTAGCTTTGGAAATTTAGTCACGTTTCTTCATCTCCCCGAACCTGTTTCCTCTACATCCTAAGAAAACATATTGTCTCTCCTTCATTGGCTTGTTGTGAAGATGAAAGGGTCTCATATATGCATCACAGGGCTAAGGCACAGAGCAGGTGCATAAGATTTGGTGGTCATTTTTGCTATTCTGGTACAAATAAACCTGTGCTAGCATGCCTATTCGAGGGGACATTCCAACAGGACCCTTGCTGAGACAATCACCTCACTGGAGGCAAAGATGTGAGGGGATTCCCAATCAAGAAAGAGACAGATGACTGACAGGGCCCCGGTGGGGAGGGGTGAGATCTGGCGACAACTTGTTTGTCATCCGGTTCCCTGGGGGTTTTCTTTTCACACATGAAATGCCACCTCTGGTTCCTGACCGGTTGTCTAGCCCCAGTTCAGGCCACCGCCCCCATCACCACCACCACTGTGACTATTTGTAATGTTGTCATGTCCAGCAGGTGGGGCATTTCCTGGAATTAGTGACCTTGTGTCTTCTGGCTGGAGCTCGGCCTACAGGAAATCCCTTCTGGACAGAGCCGACCATTGTCCTCCAGTACCCATCTGGGTACCTCCACATGGACAAGCAGAGGGAGCCCCAACCGAAGCTCTGGTTTTGGGGTTGTTTTTTCATTCTTTTTTTGTAGGGGGGCAGTAATTCTATTTTTTTTTTAATTTTTTTTTTTAAATGGAGGTACTGGGGATTGAACCCAGGACCTCATGCTTGCTAGCACTCTGCTATTGAGCTACACCCTCCCACCCACCGAGGCTCTGGTTTTTGTCTGAAGGAAATACTCAGCATTGGGAAACCCTGACAGGATCTGTGCTCAGCCTCGTAGTTCCCTGAATTGGGGTGACATAAGACTCAGGAGGGCAAGGACTGTCCCCCGGTGAGACCCAGAACAGCTGGGCACACAGCACTGCCGGAGGTGACATGAGCATCTGGTGAGCCTCAGCACGGTATTTTTCATAATGTGAGAAACTAGCAGAAGGGCAATGCTTGGTGGTAGAGTGTCCTTAGCATGCACAAAGTCCTGGGTTCAATCCCCAGTACCTCCATTGAAACATAAAAATAAATAAATAAATGAACAAATAAAAATTAACCTAATTACCTACCCCTTCCAAAAAAGAAAAAGGAAAAAGAACTCATTACAGAGAAAAAAAAAAGAGACTGAGAATGAGTGGATGACTTCTCCAACTAGAAAGAAGAGGACATGGCAGGATTCAGCTCTCGGTGTGACTCCCACACACTGCCTTATTGGTATCCAGGCCCCGTGACTTGGCAGCCCAGCTCTTCGTGCCTTCTCGAGCCTGGGAGGTCAGGGGTCTTCACCACAGCCAGCACCCCCAGCGAAAAGTCAGAGGCTTTCTTGCTTTCAGTATGTTTTTCCTCCATTTCCTCCAATGATGACAGGGATTAAAATTAAAAGTCAGTCATTCTCATAAAAAGTTATGAATCCTCACTGAACAACAGAGCCAGGAGGTGACAGAATTAGGGAAATAGCGCTTTGCACAGGTGTCCTGTGAAAGTTTTCGATAATCACCATGCAAATTCAAGAAATAATTAAAAAGTGGTGCTTCTCCAAAGGTGGCCTCAGGTCCAGGGATGTGCCGGTTGAAAAAGCGGTTTTCCTCACCCCACCCCAGACCTGCTAACTCAGATTGGGGGAGGGGAGGGAAGTGATCCTTACGGTCGCAGAGATTTGAAATGCTCTGCTCGCGAGAACTGAAATGTACCTTGATTTTAACCCGCAACTGCCAGCAGCAAGTCTTCAATTCTTTAACACCCCAACCCTCACCAACTGGAAAATGGGAGAAGTGAAACCTCGGCCTGGGAGAGCTTCCCAAAGGTGACCACCAGCAGACACCTCCTCCTGGGCTGAGTCCCCAACAATGGCCCATGAAGAGGGACAGAGAAAGCTTCCTGGTGGCTCCCCTTCCCCACCCCTGGGCCCCCAGGGGGATGGAGGCAGGAATGCAGAGAAAGAACCTTTCCTTCTGCCTGGGCACAGAGCCAGAATGTACTCCAGCGGAAGCCGGACAGGAACCAGCCCTATACGTTGACTTTTTGTTATTTAGTGGTTCCTGCCCATTCCAGGAGAGCTCACTGCACAGGAAGCAGCACCTGGGCTCTTGAAGTCCCAATTACCATCCTTCATTCCTCTGTTCATTTCTTAGAGAATGTGTATGAACACTCAGGTCCACAGTTCCTACACAGTTCCTATGGATATTAACATCAGTTGTTGAAAAGAAGGAGAAGATGGAGGGGTCAATTGAGTAAGACAGAGAAGATATGCCGGTTAGGAGAGACTGGGTCACTGAGGCAAACCCACAGTTTCCCAGGGTATCTCCTGATAAGACGACGCAGTGCCTGTGTGGATAAGTGCAGACTTTGGAGGCAGGCTAGCTGGGTTTGAGTCCCAGTTCTGCCATTTAAAGGCTGTGTGACCTTAGGCAACTTATTTGACCTCTCTGCACCTGTGTTTTCTCATCCATGAAATGTGGCTAATAACAGTATCCACATCTTAGATTGTCATGAGGATTAAATAAATAAGCACATATCAAGTATGTAACAGTGCCTGGCACGGGGTGTTGAGGACGTCTTAGGAATTCTTACTTTTGTTAACATTATGAGGTGCGATAACTAGGGGAAAACTGGTAGAATTTTTCACAGAGGGCAGAACAGGCTGTGTCTCGGGTGGCTTTCATTGGTGCATGGGGTTGATGGTAAAGCACACACACCCTGGAGGGCAGGGGTTATCTGGCTCTTCTATTGAGCCTTAAGGAAGTTTGGACTGGGAAATGCATCATGGGGAAACTGCCTTGGAGGTAGGGACGAGCTAGGAACCCAGGGTCGGGTCAAGGTGGGGTTATAAGCTACGGAGCTGGCAGTGACCCCAGCAGCAAAGCCAACCGATGTCAGTTCTTAAACAAAGAAGCCACGTGATGACAGTAGATGAGCTCTACAGAGATGAAGCAAGTGGTATCCAGAGAGGACCCTGTGAATGGTGTCCCCAGAGCAGTGCGATGCCCTGTCCCAGAATAGCACTTACTAGATCACTAAAACTTGTCTAATGTTTTACATTTGTTAATCATTTGATCCTCACAACAACCTCATGAGGCAAGCAATTTTTGTCCCTATACTATAGGTGAGTACGGAGGCACAGAGGGGTTAATTAACTTACCCAAGGTCACACAGCCATATTATGGCAGAACTAGGATTTGCATTCAGTATCTGCAGAGTTTTTACTCTTAACACACATATTTTCTGATCTAACTAATGTTTATTAAGAGTTTACTATGTTCCACACTGCAGTTTGCTTAATTCTCAGAACAATTCTACCAGGTCAGTCCTATTATTATTCCAGTTTGCAAAAAAGGAAACTGAGGCTCAGAGAGGCTAAGTAACTTCCTCCAGGTCACTAGTAAGGGGCACCACTTGATACTCAGCAGACTGACCCTAGAGCTGCCTGTCACAGTCCCCACCTTAGAAAGTAATCATAGAACCCTCCAGGAGGAAAAGGGCCAGAGGAGGAGAAAATAATTTCTAAGCATGCGCAATCTAAATAGCCCTAATGCCGCAGAAATATTGGGGCGGGAACAGGCTGAGTGTGGAGGAGAGGTCGTGAGACTCGTTTAGAAGGTCACTGGAGTGACTCAGGGTTCAAGTCTTAGCACAGTGGAGAACACCATAATTTATACTCTTGACGCTTCAAGCTGCAGGAACTCTGAGAAACTCAGATAGGCGGCTTTCTTCCGCTCCTGGATCTAGAGACTGGTGTACAGAAAGTCGATGCCAAGATCACACCACAGAGGCAGCTCCCTTTGATTTTCCCGACCCGCCAATGGCTGTTGGCCTGCCAACCGCAGGGCGCAAGGTGCCAACCCAGAATCCGCAGTCCTACACTTAGCTCGAACATTCAGGGGCATGTGACCAGAAAGCCATCGTGAAAAGACATCTCTGACACTCACTGAGGATTTTTTTTAAATGTTCTTTCAGCTTCTCCATGGACATGGCCTAGCAGGGGAGGACCCAGTAAGGCAAAAACGGACTGGTATGTAACTCTTGGCTTAGCCACCTCTTCTAGTAAGTCCCATCAAATGACATTTGCTGTAATTTTTTGAAATGCTGTGACCCACGTAATTCAATCTTCCAGCACATCAGGGTTCAATTTCTAGAAGTAACTGCCAAGGAACCCCATGCTCTATTCTCTCAAAGGACATGAAGCAGGTTTTATCAACACATCCAATCCCTGTGTCCTCTCCCATCACCGCTCCTCAGATCCAGAAGATTTCCCCATGGCTCTTCTCATAGCTGCCCTCCACTGCCACCCAAAAGCCTGCTTCTCCACTCTCCACCCAGCAGGCTCGCCTTTTGCCCTTTTAAAACTTTTAATCTCGCTTCCTCTCACTCAGCCCTTTTCCCTGGATCAACTTAACCACTAGATTCAAGTCCTCCTCTGCCTCCCACTCCAGTTATCCTACTAAATTCCAAAGAGGTGGTCCAGAAAATCCAGGGCTCTCCGAAAGAGTTGGGGGCAGGTGGGGGCTGTGAACACCACAGCGTCCCCTCCCATGTGCAGGACCCTGGACAAGGGCAGGTGGGTACGTCTATAGGCTGCATCTTCCAAGGACCAGATCCTCCTCCTTCCACCACAGCAACCTTGCAAAAGCATCAATCTGATTCTGCATGAAATCCTTCAAGGATTGCCTTGGAGACAAAATCCAATCATCTGCTCGCGTCTTACTGGATCCTACGTGCTTTGCCTGTTTGCTTTCCCTCTGTTGCCTTTCACAGGGTCGTTACCCCACCCACCATCCCCCTTTGCTTGTCTGGGGGACTCAGTTCACATGGGCTTCTGCCCTGTCATGCCTTCCATCAATTCCCCAGACAGGGAGGGGCTGCTTTGCCTGGGTTCCCATTACCCTTGATACGTTCCCATAGCACAATATTTGTCCCAAGGCATTGGAATTATTTTGCTTCCTCTTTGCCACTCCCAGGAGACATGAGCTCCCTTGAACCCTCTTCCTCCCAGCAGCCTGGCATGTAGCCCAGTGTCTCAACAGCTGAGGGAGCAAATAAAGAGAATGCTTGTCTCTGTCCTAGCTGCCCTTGGGTCAGCTCAGAGGGTATGTTCCTTTTTGATAAGCACCTGCTGGCTCAGTGGCTATACCAGCTGTCTTAACCTGTATCCTTGGGACTGAATCATTTTCCAGGCATGTTGTGACTTGGTCTATTCCATCTCATAGTCTGAAAGAGACATTAGGCTGCTTGACAGAGGAGGTTCCCCCCTTGGGCAGGACAGAGAGGTATCTGGTAGACCTCTTTACAGGGCCATAACCAGATCTGACTGTTGCCTGGTGCTTGAAATGAGAATTCAACCACATTTTTTTTTTACTCTGAAGTATAGTTGATTTACAATGTTGTGTTAGTTTCCAATATACCACATAGTGATTCAGTTACATATAATCTTCTTCATTATAGGTTATTGCAAGATATTGGATGTAGTTGCCTGTGCTGTACAGTAGGACCTTGTTGTTTATCTATTTTACACATAGTAGTTTGTATCTGCTAACCCCAAACTCCTAGTTTCTCTCTCCCTCTTCCTCTTTGGTAACTGTGGTTTGTTCTCTATTTGACCACATTTTGTCAAGCTCAAGAAATGCTCACTGGAAGCTCTTACTGTTGGTCATTTCCCCTTCCCTTCCCTTCTTTCCTTTCTACTTCAGCTGTGTCTTACATCCCTGTGGGATCCTCACTCTCCCTCCTCCCCTCCTTCCCTCAGGTAGCATCACCTCTACCCCGTCCTGACACCCCCTCCCGCCCTCCTGCCCCTGTGACAGGAGCAAGGCCAGTGATGTCCCCATTCTGTACTTTCAAAGCCTTTTGTTCCTAAAATCACACCATCTGTGGTGAGTTCCAGCTCCAGGCTTCTGCCAGCTTCTTCTCGGGCTCAGGCCGCCAGCTTCCCCAGGGCCACTTGGTGACCTGACAGCTGTAAAAGTAACGTCTTCCTGCACTTCTGGGCCAGGCTGTTTGTGAGCCAGGTGGCCCATGTGAGAGCTTAGCCCCTGGAGAGGAAACCACCTCTACACCTAAGGATTTGACATTCCAAAACTTTTCCAGATGTGCTTTCAGTAAAAACAATCATGACAATGATAAAAGACCATGGAAACATTTTCCGTTTTTTTAATACGTGGTCTTTTGTACTGTGGAGTCATTTTGGAAGTGTGCGTGACTCAAGCCATCATCTGCAGAAGATCCTTCTGGCCTTGGTACTTTTACAAAATCCCTGAAATTGTCATGGAAAGGCCCAAGTGCTAGATTGCAGATACTCAGAATATAAATTGTAGTTCAGAGCATCGCTGTCCAGGGAAACTAGGACAGCAGGCAATAGGAGGCTTCCATTCAGCAGATCCCACACAGCAGTGCCTGTGTCCTGGAGCCTTAATGCCAGAAAGGGGCAAACCAAGTTCCCAAGAGAAAAAGAATGCTCAAAAGGAATTTCTTTTTCAGGCACTGGACCAAATCTTTAGATCTTCAGGGCTTGGGGTAGAATCATCTTTAAAGGCAGGCTCAGTGCTCATATTTATTCTCCGAGCTATGGGTGTCTTCCTACATCACATACAGATGTGTCACAAACACACACATATATACACATACATACAAGTACACAAGTATATCTATTATTACCGTCCAGAGTTGTTGAAAGGATTAAATAATATCATGTACATGTTTTTAAAACATGAATAGGGTTATCTGAGGGGGGGGTTTGTTTGTTTTGATGGGTTTTTAATTAAAAACAAATCTAATTGATTTATTTACAAAATAACTGCATTTGAAACAGCCTGAAAGGTCCCTGGTACAGAGAAGTCTTCATGTAACTGCTGATGGTAGGAGGAGGGGTGACACAATATTAGCATTTTAGGAAAACTATTTCAAAACTCTGTGGGCGGGGGAAGAGGAGCCTGTACGCAAACCTGAGAATGAGTGTGAGTTGGCTGCTTAGAGCAGAGTGGGTGTCGTGGGGCAGAGGGAAGTGAGCATGGTCAGAGCATCTGGAATTCTGTCCTGAGTCCCCCAGGAAGGGGGTTTTAGACCAGCCGAGAGGCTGGCAGGGAGAAGAAGTTGATGGAAACCATGGGAAGTGAAAATTAGCCAGGTGGCTATAGTTGAATGAATTAGACAAAATTCGTGCAGGGAAACCAGGAAGGATGCTCAGCAGTGTGGACCGTCACCGGCCCTGGCTCCGGGGAACATAGAGAAGGCTGGTGAAAGACATGTGGAGAAACAGGTCCAAAGGACTTAGCAGCAGATTCGACATGGGGTGATGGGGAGTGAGGATCCCTACAACACTCCAGGGTGCACAGACCTGGATGACTGGGGAAAGGGAGGTCACAGGCAGAAAGCAGAGCTGGACTGAAAATCATATTGCGGAGGTATGCCAGTCAGCTCAAAACTGAGTCTTCCAGGTGGTCTTCATAGGGAACCGAAAGCAGAAGTTTCATGTTGGTTGGAAGTAGCACAAATATGTCCTCTTCGTCAATTATGAAGCTCCCCAGTGCCAGATTTCTGAGCTTAACTGGGACCATGTCTTGGGCCCTGGGCTGGAGTCCCCATTGGTTCTTCTATGGCTTCAAAAGGAATGGCTGACGGGAGACAACACTTCAAGACAAGGAGACCGAGGATGTCCCAACCCTGTGCGCAAGGTGTTTCCATCCTCACACCTCTTTAGTGAGAGCAAAGTTCCTACCAGACTGGATTGCTGGCTTCCAGCTTGGAAATTCTGACCCTCTGCAGACCTGCAGCCGGGTGTCCTGGCCTCTTTCGATCTGGGTTCGGGAAATGCCTTGCATTTTCCAGGTGGAGGAACAGAACTGGGGATTTTTACTGGCTTTAATCTTATAACTTGCGGCATTTGGTGCTCTGAGCAGGCGGTGGTGGTGGCAGAGTAAGACGGGAAAGCTGGGTGCTCTCTGCCTGTGTTGTTTGTTTAACTGTCTCAAAAGTGAGACCTCGTTGGAATAGAATTAGGTTTTTTTGACCTACCAGCAGACAGCTGCCTAGATTACAACTCTTACACTTACTATAACCAGTACTATTATTTCTACCTGCTGTTTCAGAATGGCTAATAGGGGCTAGGCAACTTGCTAGGGGTTGTCATACAGTAGCCCAATTCGTCAACAATTCTGCAGAGAAAATAGTGCCCTTAATTTACAGATGTGCGAAGCATGGCTCACAGGGGCCCATGGCCTCCCAGGTGAGAGGCCCCAGCTCTCTGTGGCTCCAAGTCCAAGCTCATAGTTACAGGTCATAGTTTTCAACGTGGGTTTCTGTTGCCTGTGAGATTCCATCCCATGATTTTTTTTTTTTTAAGCAAAGAAGTGTTTCCAACATTTATTGAGTGTATATATAATTAAGCACCTCTTGGGTCCAAAGAAGATAAAACATGGTGATTGCCTGCTATAAACTTTTAATCTGGTCGGCAGGATAGGATGTATATGCACCAT
Source organism: Camelus ferus (assembly GCF_009834535.1). NCBI lineage: Eukaryota > Metazoa > Chordata > Mammalia > Artiodactyla > Camelidae > Camelus > Camelus ferus. The sequence continues at coordinate 31,912,638 of NC_045715.1, read as the reverse complement.
AAGTTAAATTCAAAGTTCATAATATCAAAAGCAGAGTCATCCCTTACGGTGAGCCTACAAAAGGCAAAGTTACCTCCAAGAAAGTGGTAGAAGTAACAGAAACATAGGTCTGGGCTTAAATGTAAGTTTCTAACAGAAGTGACCAAAGATGGGTTGGATCATCTTATATAGATGTGAGTTTCTTGTCATGCAAGGTATTTGAGCCAATCTGAATAAGCACTTAAGAGGTGTGTTTGTAGAGGGCATCGTGGTGTCTGATAAGCGGTTACCCTAGGAGATCTGTAAAATGCTCAAACGACTTCACATTGCCTTGATTCTGAGTCCTGAGGTCAGCAAGCATGCATAAATTCTGAGAGAAGCCAGAAAGAACTGATCAAGGCTGAGATAGGAAAGAAGAAGCAGATGTGGGACAGCAGGGGGCAGGGAGGAGGGAGCCCCAGGCAGAGGGAATGCTGTGAGATTAATGAATGGGCCGGGGCTTTTCTTGTGCAGATACTGCAGGAGGAAACCGCATTATCTGGAACCATATTTAGAGGAAGGTTGCACAGCCACTCCGTGATCCTTGGAGCAGCTTTGTAGAGTAAAGGGCACTGGCCTCCCTGTCTTTGTCTCACTAGGAAGAGAACTTTGTACATGTCTGGCCCTGATGACTGAGGTGGATGACGAGCTAGTAGAATTAATTCTTTTCTCTAGACTTCACAGCCCAGTGTTTTATAACACAGTGCAGCCCGCCCTCTCTCCATCCACACTTGCCAGCTCAGCCACAGCCTGGGGTTCTGGTGGTTTTCCCCTGGGTGAACCAACCTTTCTCAAACCTAAAGGGAGAACAGGACCTTTGAGTCTCTGCTGACAATGGTACAGTAGATACAGAGGATGCGGTCCAAATTGCTACCTACCGGAACGTGTCAAGAGACAAGCAGAACAGGCATCTTCTAATATTTGCCTGCTACAGGGCTAAGGGGGAGAAACCGGGGAGCCAGGTCTTCGGTAATAGGGTGGCCTTATCCCCTCGGTCAAGAGAAAGCCACACCCACCTTATTTCTCCTCTGTGGAGTCAGCAGGTGGGAGATTGATTTCTGCTTCCACTTAGGCTCCGACTTCTGAGAAGCCGTAATTCCCACCTGAGTTGCCAGGCAGAATTAGGGCTGTTTGCTTAAATAACTGTGATTAAGACCCAAAACTGCTTGTGGCAATGTGGGGCCAACTTTCCAGAAATGCCTCTTTAAGATCAGTGCTGTGTGGCAGCGGGCAGAGATTTATGGGAAAGGAAAGGGGAAATCCTGGTGGGTTTTTGCCTCCTGGGCCAGCAATAGGCCTGCCCCTGGGACACTTGAGGACACCGATGGAATGTGCTACCTTCCACTGGGGCATCGGTGAGTCAAAAAAATTCAGGCAAACAGCACCAGGGCAGAGGAGACCGAGACAAAGAAAACACACTGGACTGTCTGGGATCAGATGGTCCAGAGGCAGCAGAGGAGCGTGGAAGGGCCTCTAACATACACACAGAGGTGGAGGACGGGTCTGTTCCCCCTGCGTCCCTGGTAGCCTGGGGCAGGGCAGCCAGCATCACTTTCCCAAGCTCTGAAGTCCTCAGGTCTGGAAGAGGTAAGGCAGACAGGGGCCTTTCTACCCCAAACCCTGGGCCTGCCGAGGGCTGTGAGCGGAGTGGGCCTCCGATCCCGCCCGTCCGCTGGCCACGCTGACCTTCCCTCAAACTCAGACGCTGTCCCAGGGGCGTTACAGGGACAGGAGGCCCAGGAGCAGATCCAGGCCCGTAAGACCACGGTACTCTTGACGGGGAGGAATGACCCAGACTGGGAGGATCTCCTTCTGTGCTTCCTCAGACCAGCTGTGGGAGTTGTTGCCTCAAGGTGTTTGCGCTGGTTTTCTCTTCCTAGAGTCATTTTTTCCCCCCAGATCTCTGACTGGTTCACTCCTCACTTCCTTCACATTTTTGCTTAACTTTTCCATCTTCGTAATGATTCTACAGAAAATCGCACGCCACCCTCATTCTGCCTGCCCCTCTGTCTCCTCGCCCTGCTTTATCTCCTCCACCCCCTTCAGAACTGCCCGATGTCGAGGTCTGAACTCCCTGGTCGCCTCCTGTAGGAGGATGGAAGGGCCACGCACGCACGTGGAGCTTTGCCTCTCTGATTCACCCCGTGTCCCCGGCACCCAGCCCAGGGCCTGGGGAGGAGGCCCTCCCAAAGCCGTAAAGTTCCTTACAAATCAACCAAGCCAGGAAAACCAAACATACCTAGCAAGGCTTAGTGTCAAAATCCATGTCCATGACAGTGGGTCACAAAGTGTTTTTCCTCACTGTGGATGTCT